>NC_088206.1:39701880-40062635 GCF_037126465.1 Ornithodoros turicata | reverse complement strand
CTATTTAGCACTGTTTTCACGATCTAGGACGTTTTCAGCTTGATTGTTCCGTTTCCGGCACATTTTGAATATTTAGCTCTGTTTTCACGATCTAAGACGTTTTCAACTGATTTTTCCATTTCCAGCATATGTTTGGATATTCGAATTCCTCACGTCGCCATCACTCAAAAAATGCTATTTAGCACTGTTTTCACGATCCAAGACGTTTTCAGCCTGATATTTCCATTTCCGGCGCTTGTTTGAATATATGTATTTTCGACGTCACCAATCGCTCTAAAAACGCTATGTAGCACTGTTTTCACGACCTAAGACGTTTTCAACTACTTTTTTCCATTTCCAGCCCATGTTTCAATATTCGAATTCTCCACGTTGCCAATCGCTCTATAAACGCTCTTTAGCACTGTTTTCACGATCCAAGACGTTTTCAACTGATTTTTCCATTTCCAGCCCATGTTTGAATAATTGAATTCTCCACGTCGCCAGTCGCTGTAAAAACGCTATTTAACACTGTTTTCACGATCTAAGACGTTTTCAACTTAATTTTTCCATTTCCGGCGCGTGTTTGAATATTCGTATTTTCGACGTCGCCAAACGCTCTAAAACGCTTTTTAGCGCTGTTTTCACGATCTGAGATGTTTTCAGCTTGATTTTTCCATTTCCGGCGCATTTTGAATATTCGTATTCTTCACGTCGCCAATCGCTCTAAAAAACGCTATTTAGCACTGTTTTCACGATGAAAGACGTTTTCAGCTAGATTTTTTTCATTTCCGGCGCATTTTTAATATTCGTATTCTCCATGTCGCCAATCGCTCTAAAAACGCGATTTAGCACCGTTTTCACCATCTAAGACGTTTTCAGCTGACTTTTCCATTTCCAGCCCGTGTTTGAATATTGGTATTCTCCACGTCGCCAAACGCTCTAAAAACCCTATTTAGCACTGTTTTCACGATCTAGGACGTTTTCAGCTTGATTGTTCCATTTCCGGCGCATTTTTAATATTCGTATTCTCCATGTCGGCAATCGCTCTAAAAACGCGATTTAGCATTGTTTTCACCATCTAAGACGTTTTCAGCTGATTTTTCCATTTCCAGCCCATGTTTGAATATTGGTATTCTCCACGTCGCCAAACGCTCTAAAAACCCTACTTAGCACTGTTTTCACGATCTAGGACGTTTTCAGCTTGATTGTTCCGTTTCCGGCACATTATGAATATTTAGCTCTGTTTTCACGATCTAAGACGTTTTCAACTGATTTTTCCATTTCCAGCATATGTTTGGATATTCGAATTCCTCACGTCGCCATCACTCAAAAAATGCTTTTTAGCACTGTTTTCACGATCCAAGACGTTTTCAACTGATTTTTCCATTTCCAGCCCATGTTTGAATAATTGAATTCTCCACGTCGCCAATCGCTGTAAAAACGCTATTTAACACTGTTTTCACGATCTAAGACGTTTTCAACTTAATTTTTCCATTTCCGGCGCGTGTTTGAATATTCGTATTTTCGACGTCGCCAATCGCTCTAAAAACGCTTTTTGGCACTGTTTTCGCGATCTAAGACGTTATCAGAGTAATTTTTCGGTTTCCGGCGCTTGTTTGAATATACGTATTTGGAACGTCGCCAATCGCTCTAAAAACGCTTTTTAGCACTGTTTTCACGATCCAAGACGTTTTCAACTGATTTTTCCATTTCCAGCCCATGTTTGAATAATTGAATTCTCCACGTCGCCAGTCGCTGTAAAAACGCTATTTAACACTGTTTTCACGATCTAAGACGTTTTCAACTTAATTTTTCCATTTCCGGCGCGTGTTTGAATATTCGTATTTTCGACGTCGCCAAACGCTCTAAAAAACGCTTTTTAGCGCTGTTTTCACGATCTGAGATGTTTTCAGCTTGATTTTTCCATTTCCGGCGCATTTTGAATATTCGTATTCTTCACGTCGCCAATCGCTCTAAAAACGCTATTTAGCACTGTTTTCACGATCTAGGACGTTTTCAGCTTGATTGTTCCATTTCCGGCGCATTTTGAATATTTAGCTCTGTTTTCACGATCTAAAATGTTTTCAACTGATTTTTCCATTTCCAGCATATGTTTGGATATTCAATTCCTCACGTCGCCATCACTCAAAAAACGCTATTTAGCACTGTTTTCACGATCCAAGACGTTTTCAGCCTGATTTTTCCATTTCCGGCGCTTGTTTGAATATTCGTATTTTCGACGTCGCCAAACGCTCCAAAAACGCTTTTTAGCGCTGTTTTCACGATCTGAGATGTTTTCAGCTTGATTTTTCCATTTCCGGCGCATTTTGAATATTCGTATTCTTCACGTCGCCAATCGCTCTAAAAACGCTATTTAGCACTGTTTTCACGATCTAGGACGTTTTCAGCTTGATTGTTCCATTTCCGGCGCATTTTGAATATTTAGCTCTGTTTTCACGATCTAAAACGTTTTCAACTGATTTTTCCATTTCCAGCATATGTTTGGATATTCAATTCCTCACGTCGCCATCACTCAAAAAACGCTATTTAGCACTGTTTTCACGATCCAAGACGTTTTCAGCCTGATTTTTCCATTTCCGGCGCTTGTTTGAATATTCGTATTTTCGACGTCGCCAAACGCTCCAAAAACGCTTTTTAGCGCTGTTTTCACGATCTGAGATGTTTTCAGCTTGATTTTTCCATTTCCGGCGCATTTTGAATATTCGTATTCTCCACGTCGCCAATCGCTCTAAAAACCTATTTAGCACTGTTTTCACGATCAAAGACGTTTTCAGCTAGATTTTTTCATTTCCGGCGCATTTTTAATATTCGTATTCTCCATGTCGCCAATCGCTCTAAAACGCGATTTAGCACCGTTTTCACTATCTAAGACGTTTTCAGCTGATTTTTCCATTTCCAGCCCATGTTTGAATATTGGTATTCCCCACGTCGCCAAACGCTCTAAAAACCCTATTTAGCACTGTTTTCACGATCTAGTACGTTTTCAGCTTGATTGTTCCATTTCCGGCGCATTTTGAATATTTAGCTCTGTTGTCACGATCTAAGACGTTTTCAACTGATTTTTCCATTTCCAGCATATGTTTGGATATTCGAATTCCTCACGTCGCCATCACTCAAAAAACGCTATTTAGCACTGTTTTCACGATCCAAGACGTTTTCAGCCTGATTTTTCCATTTCCGGCGCTTGTTTGAATATATGTATTTTCGACGTCACCAATCGCTCTAAAAACGCTATGTAGCACTGTTTTCACGATCTAAGACGTTTTCAACTAATTTTTCCATTTCCAGCCCATGTTTCAATATTCGAATTCTTCACGTCGCCAATCGCTCTAAAAACGCTTTTTAGCACTGTTTTCACGATCCAAGAAGTTTTCAACTGGTTTTTTCCATTTCCAGCCCATGTTTGAATATTCGAATTCTCCACGTCACCAATCGTTCTAAACACGCTATTTAGCACTGTTTTCACGATCTAAGGCGTTTTCAACTGATTTTTCCATTTCCAGCATATGTTTGAATATTCGAATTCCTCACGTCGCCATCACCCAAAAAACGCTATATAGCACTGTTTTCACGATCCAAGACGTTTTCAACAGATTTTTCCATTTCTAGCCCGTGTTTGAATATCCGTATTTTCGACGTCGCCAATCGCTCTAAAAACGCTTTTTAGCACTGTTTTCGCGATCTAAGACGTTATCAGAGTAATTTTTCGATTTCCAGCGCTTGTTTGAATATACGTATTTTGGACGTCGCCAATCGCTCTAAAAACGCTTTTTAGCACTGTTTTCACGATCCAAGACGTTTTCAACCAATTTTTCCATTTCCAGCCCATGTTTGAATAATTGAATTCTCCACGTCGCCAGTCGCTGTGAAAACGCTACTTAACACTGTTTTCACGATCTAAGACGTTTTCAACTTAATTTTTCCATTTGCGGCGCGTGTTTGAATATTCGTATTTTCGACGTCGCCAAACGCTCTAAAAACGCTTTTTAGCACTGTTTTCGCGATCTAAGACGTTATCAGAGTAATTTTTCGGTTTCCGGCGCGTTTGAATATACGTATTTTGGACGTCGCAAATCGCTCTAAAAACGCTTTTTAGCACTGTTTTCACGATCCAAGACGTTTTCAACTGATTTTTCCATTTCCAGCCCATGTTTGAATATTCGAATTCTCCACGTCACCAATCGTTCTAAAAACGCTATTTAGCGCTGTTTTCACGATCAGAGATGTTTTCAGCTTGATTTTTCCATTTCCGGCGCATTTTGAATATTCGTATTCTCCACCTCGCCAATCGCTCTAAAACGCTATTTAGCACTGTTTTCACGATCAAAGACGTTTTCAGCTAGAATTTTTTCATTTCCGGCGCATTTTTAATATTCGTATTCTCCATGTCGCCAATCGCTCTAAAAACGCGATTCAGCACTGTTTTCACCATCTAAGACGTTTTCAGCTGATTTTTCCATTTCCAGCCCATGTTTGAATATTGGTATTCTCCACGTCGCCAAACGCTCTAAACACCCTATTTAGCACTGTTTTCACGATCTAGGACGTTTTGAGCTTGATTGTTCCATTTCCGGCGCATTTTGAATATTTAGCTCTGTTTTCACAATCTAAGACGTTTTCAACTGATTTTTCCATTTCCAGCATATGTTTGGATAATCGAATTCCTCACGTCGCCATCATTGAAAAAACGCTATTTAGCACTGTTTTCATGATCCAAGACGTTTTCAGCCTGGTTTTTCCATTTCCGGTGCTTGTTTGAATATATGTATTTCGACGTCACCAATCGCTCTAAAAACGCTATTTAACACTGTTTTCACGATCTAAGACGTTTTCAACTTAATTTTTCCATTTCCGGCGCGTGCTTGAATAATTGAATTCTCCACGTCGCCAGTCGCTGTGAAAACGCTATTTAACACTGTTTTCATGATCTAAGACGTTTTCAACTTAATTTTTCCATTTCCGGCGCGTGTTTGAATATTCGTATTTTCGACGTCGCCAAACGCTCTAAAAACGCTATTTAGCACTGTTTTCACGACCAAAGACGTTTTCAGCTAGATTTTTTCATTTCCGGCGCATTTTTAATATTCGTATTCTCCATGTCGCCAATCGCTCTAAAAACGCGATTCAGCACTGTTTTCACCATCTAAGACGTTTTCAGCTGATTTTTCCATTTCCAGACCATGTTTGAATATTGGTATTCTCCACGTCGCCAAACGCTCTAAAAACCCTATTTAGCACTGTTTTCACGATCTAGGACGTTTTCAGCTTGATTGTTCCATTTCCGGCGCATTTTGAATATTTAGCTCTGTTTTCACGATCTAAGACGTTTTCAACTGATTTTTTTCATTTCCAGCATATGTTTGGATATTCGAATTCCTCACGTCGCCATCACTCAAAAAACGCTATTTAGCACTGTTTTCATGATCCAAGACGTTTTCAGCGTGATTTTTCCATTTCCGGTGCTTGTTTGAATATACGTATTTTGGACGTCGCCAATCGCTCTAAAAACGCTTTTTAGCACTGTTTTCACGATCCAAGACGTTTTCAACCGATTTTTCCATTTCCAGCCCATGTTTGAATAATTGAATTCTCCACGTCGCCAGTCGCCGTGAAAACGCTATTTAACACTGTTTTCATGATCTAAGACGTTTTCAACTTAATTTTTCCATTTCCGCCGCGTGTTTGAATATTCGTATTTTCGACGTCGCCAAACGCTCTAAAAACGCTTTTCAGCACTGTTTTCGCGATCTAAGACGTTTTCAACTAGATTTTTTCATTTCCGGCACATTTTTAATATTCGTATTCTCCATGTCGCCAATCGCTCTAAAAACGCGATTTAGCACTGTTTTCACGATCTAAGACGTTTTCAACTTAATTTTTCCATTTCCGGCGCGTGTTTGAATATTCGTATTTTCGACGTCGCCAATCGCTCTAAAAACGCTTTTTAGCACTGTTTTCACGATCTAGGACGTTTTCAGCTTGATTGTTCCATTTCCGGCGCATTTTGAATATTTAGCTGTTTTCACGATCTCAGACGTTTTCAACTGATTTTTCCATTTCCAGCATATGTTTGGATATTCGAATTCCTCACGCGTCATCACTCAAAAAACGCCATTTAGCACTGTTTTCATGATCCAAGACGTTTTCAGCCTGATTTTTCCATTTCCGGCGCTTCTTTGAATATATGTATTTTCGACGTCACCAATCGCTCTAAAAACGCTATGTAGCACTGTTTTCACGATCTAAGACGTTTTCAACTAATTTTTCCATTTCCAGCCCATGTTTCAATATTCGAATTCCTCACGTCGCCATCACCCAAAAAACGCTATTTAGCACTGTTTTCACGATCCAAGACGTTTTCAACTGATTTTTCCATTTCCAGCCCGTGTTTGAATATTCGTATTTTCGACGTCGCCAATCGCTCTAAAAACGCTTTTTAGCACTGTTTTCGCGATCTAAGACGTTATCAGAGTAATTTTTCGATTTCCAGCGCCTGTTTGAATATACGTATTTTGGACGTCGCCAATCGCTCTAAAAACGCTTTTTAGCACTGTTTTCACGATCCAAGACATTTTCAACTGATTTTTCCATTTCCAGCCCATGTTTGAATAATTGAATTCTCCACGTCGCCAGTCGCTGTAAAAACGCTATTTAACACTGTTTTCACGATCTAAGACGTTTTCAACTTAATTTTTTCATTTCCGGCGCGTGTTTGAATACTCGTATTTTCGACGTCGCCAAACGCTCTAAAAACGCTTTTTAGCACTGTTTTCGCGATCTAAGACGTTATCAGAGTAATTTTTCGGTTTCCGGCGCGTGCTTGAATACACGTATTTTGGACGTCGCAAATCGGTCTAAAAACGCTTTTTAGCACTGTTTTCAGGATCCAAGACGTTTTCAGCTGATTTTTCCATTTCCAGCCCATGTTTGAATATTGGTATTCTCCACGTCGCCAAACGCTCTAAAAACCCTATTTAGCACTGTTTTCACGATCTAAGACGTTTTCAACTGATTTTTCCATTTCCAGCATGTGTTTGAATATTCGAATTCCTCACGTCGCCATCACCCAAAAAACGCTATTTAGCACTGTTTTCACGATCCAAGACGTTTTCAACTGATTTTTCCATTTCTAGCCCGTGTTTGAATATTCGTATTTTCGACGTCGCCAATCGCTCTAAAAACGCTTTTTAGCACTGTTTTCGCGATCGAAGACGTTATCAGAGTAATTTTTCGATTTCCAGCGCTTGTTTGAATATACGTATTTTGGACGTCGCCAATCGCTCTAAAAACGCTTTTTAGCACTGTTTTCACGATCCAAGACGTTTTCAACCAATTTTTCCATTTCCAGCCCATGTTTGAATAATTGAATTCTCCACGTCGCCAGTCGCTGTGAAAACGCTACTTAACACTGTTTTCACGATCTAAGACGTTTTCAACTTAATTTTTCCATTTCCGGCGCGTGTTTGAATATTCGTATTTTCGACGTCGCCAATCGCTCTAAAGACGCTTTCTAGCACTGTTTTCGCGATCTAAGACGTTATCAGAGTAATTTTTCGATTTCCAGCGCCTGTTTGAATATACGTATTTTGGACGTCGCCAATCGCTCTAAAAACGCTCTTTAGCACTGTTTTCACGATCTAGGACGTTTTCAGCTTGATTGTTCCGTTTCCGGCGCATTTTGAATATTTAGCTCTGTTTTCACGATCTAAGACGTTTTCAACTGATTTTTCCATTTCCAGCATATGTTTGGATATTCAATTCCTCACGTCGCCGTCACTCAAAAAACGCTATTTAGCACTGTTTTCACGATCCAAGACGTTTTCAGCCTGATTTTTCCATTTCCGGCGCTTGTTTGAACATATGTATTTTCGACGTCACCAATCGCTCTAAAAACGCTATGTAGCACTGTTTTCACGATCTAAGATGTTTTCAACTAATTTTTCCATTTCCAGCCCATGGTTCAATATTCGAATTCTTCACGTCGCGAATCGCTCTAAAAACGCTCTTTAGCACTGTTTTCACGATCCAAGACGTTTTCAACTGATTTTTCCATTTCCAGCCCATGTTTGAATAATTGAATTCTCCACGTCGCCAATCGCTGTAAAAACGCTATTTAACACTGTTTTCACGATCTAAGACGTTTTCAACTGATTTTTCCATTTCCAGCCCGTGTTTGAATATTCGTATTTTCGACGTCGCCAATCGCTCTAAAGACGCTTTCTAGCACTGTTTTCGCGATCTAAGACGTTATCAGAGTAATTTTTCGATTTCCAGCGCCTGTTTGAATATACGTCTTTTGGACGTCGCCAATCGCTCTAAAAACGCTTTTTAGCACTGTTTTCACGATCCAAGACGTTTTCAACTGATTTTTCCATTTCCAGCCCATGTTTGAATAATTGAATTCTCCACGTCGCCAGTCGCTGTAAAAACGCTATTTAACACTGTTTTCACGATCTAAGACGTTTTCAACTTAATTTTTCCATTTCCGGCGCGTGTTTGAATATTCGTATTTTCGACGTCGCCAAACGCTCTAAAAACGCTTTTTAGCACTGTTTTCGCGATCTAAGACGTTATCAGAGTAATTTTTCGGTTTCCGGCGCGTGTTTGAATATACGTATTTTGGACGTCGCCATCACCCAAAAAACGCTATTTAGCACTGTTTTCACGATCCAAGACGTTTTCAACTGATTTTTTCCATTTCCAGCCCATGTTTCAATATTCGAATTCTCCACGTCACCAATCGTTCTAAAAACGCTATTTAGCACTGTTTTCACGATCTAAGACGTTTTCAGCTTGATTTTTCCATTTCCGGCGCATTTTGAATATTTAGCTCTGTTTTCACGGTCTAAGACGTTTTCAACTGATTTTTCCATTTCCAGCATATGTTTGAATATTCGAATTCCTCACGTCGCCATCACCCAAAAAACGCTATTTAGCACTGTTTTCACGATCCAAGACGTTTTCAACTGATTTTTCCATTTCTAGCCCGTGTTTGAATATTCGTATTTTCGACGTCGCCAATCGCTCTAAAAACGCTTTTTAGCACTGTTTTCGCGATCTAAGACGTTATCAGAGTAATTTTTCGGTTTCCGGCGCGTTTGAATATACGTATTTTGGACGTCGCAAATCGCTCTAAAAACGCTTTTTAGCACTGTTTTCACGATCCAAGACGTTTTCAACTTGATTGTTCCATTTCCGGCGCATTTTAAATATTTAGCTCTGTTTTCACGATGTAAGACGTTTTCAACTGATTTTTCCATTTCCAGCATGTTTGGATATTCGAATTCCTCACGTCGCCATCACTCAAAAAACGCTATTTAGCACTGATTTCATGATCCAAGAAGTTTTCAACTGATTTTTTCCATTTACAGCCCATGTTTGAATATTCGAATTCTCCACGTCACCAATCGTTCTAAAAACGCTATTTAGCACTGTTTTCACGATCTAAGACGTTTTCAGCTTGATTTTTCCATTTCCGGCGCATTTTGAATATTTAGCTCTGTTTTCACGATCTAAGACGTTTTCAACTGATTTTTCCATTTCCAGCATATGTTTGAATATTCGAATTCCTCACGTCGCCATCACCCAAAAAACGCTATTTAGCACTGTTTTCACGATCCAAGACGTTTTCAACTGATTTTTCCATTTCTAGCCCGTGTTTGAATATTCGTATTTTCGACGTCGCCAATCGCTCTAAAAACGCTTTTTAGCACTGTTTTCGCGATCTAAGACGTTATCAGAGTCATTTTTCGGTTTCCGGCGCGTTTGAATATACGTATTTTGGACGTCGCAAATCGCTCTAAAAACGCTTTTTAGCACTGTTTTCACGATCCAAGACGTTTTCAACTTGATTGTTCCATTTCCGGCGCATTTTGAATATTTAGCTCTGTTTTCACGATCTAAGACGTTTTCAACTGATTTTTCCATTTCCAGCATATGTTCGGATATTCGAATTCCTCACGTCGCCATCACTCAAAAAACGCTATTTAGCACTGTTTTCATGATCCAAGACGTTTTCAGCCTGATTTTTCCATTTCCGGTGCTTGTTTGAATATTCGTATTTTCGACGTCGCCAAATGCTCTAAAAACGCTTTTTAGCGCTGTTTTCACGATCTGAGATGTTTTCAGCTTGATTTTTCCATTTCCGGCGCATTTTGAATATTCGTATTCTCCACGTCGCCAATCGCTCTAAAAACGCTCTTTAGCACTGTTTTCACGATCCAAGACGTTTTCAATTATTTTTCCATTTCCAGCCCATGTTTGAATAATTGAATTCTCCACGTCGCCAATCGCTGTAAAAACGCTATTTAACACTGTTTTCACGATCTAGGACGTTTTCAGCTTGATTGTTCCGTTTCCGGCGCATTTTGAATATTTAGCTCTGTTTTCACGATCTAAGACGTTTTCAACTGATTTTTCCATTTCCAGCATATGTTTGGATATTCAATTCCTCACGTCGCCATCACTCAACAAACGCTATTTAGCACTGTTTTCACGATCCAAGACGTTTTCAGCCTGATTTTTCCATTTCCGGCGCTTGTTTGAATAAATGTATTTTCGACGTCACCAATCGCTCTAAAAACGCTATGTAGCACTGTTTTCACGATCTAAGATGTTTTCAACTGATTTTTCCATTTCCAGCCCATGGTTCAATATTCGAATTCTTCACGTCGCCAATCGCTCTAAAAACGCTCTTTAGCACTGTTTTCACGATCCAAGACGTTTACAAATTATTTTTCCATTTCCAGCCCATGTTTGAATAATTGAATTCTCCACCAACAAACAACGTTGGGCTAGTTGGTAAGGATACAGCATGGTGGAAAAAGCGCACAGAAGACACGGACAAAAAGGGAGACGACACCACTTGCGCTACTCACAACTCTATATTTAATCAAAAGACACAAAAACACAAAAAACACGCACATCGCAACGCCCCTTACGGCAGCAACAGCTTCAGTCAGGGTCATCCCAAACAGCGATAAGAGGCCTCCACCCGCTGCTATCAAGGAAGAAAATCTCCCTCTCCGATAATGTTACCGATGCCTGACTCACACACTTAACGCCCATCTTACTGATAGCATAGGCCTCTACTAATTCTCTAGTCAAGGCATTAGAGGACACCGCAACAACTACAGTGTCTTGAAAAATCGGGTTGCACACACATCTACTGCAATGCAACGCAAGATGACCAGAGGGTGTGCCTCCCAAGGATGAAGCATGCTCTCTGAGCCTTATATTGACGCACCGACCCGTCTGGCCTATATAACATCGACCACATGAGAGGGGGATACTGTAGATCACACCCAGCCGACAGGACACAAAAGGCTTAACATGCTTGACATCACATATAGGCTTCCGTGCCGGAGACTTGACAATCGCCGATAACTTGCTCAGCTTAAAGGGGGCTGAAAACAGCACATTAACACCAAAACGCTCCCCAACCTTCTTTAGGTTATGAGACAGAGAGTGAACATACGGGACGACAAGGAACTTCTTGCGCCTAGACTCTCCCTCCTGGTCAGTAACAGTTTGACACTTAAACCCCCTCAGTAACTTGTCACAGACACTCTGGAGCAAAGACACTGGGTATCCGTTCTGAAGAATGCGGTCACACTGCTGAGTGTACGCCTCAGCAACCTTGTGCAAACATGACTTATTAAGAGCTGCAACAATACAAGACCTAACAATTCCTCTTTTTACGATCTTAGAGTGCCCTGATTCAAAAGGCAGCAACGCCTTTTTCGACCTTGGGGAAAAACCCCAGCACAGGTGATCCTTACTAGACCACAACCTAAGATCTAAAAACCTGAGGACCCCTTCTACAGCAACTTCGCTCGTGAACTTCAGGCCAACACCGAAGCGATGAAACACATCTGTCACCTGCCGAGCCCTATCCTCACAGACGTGCACCTCCCCCAAAGCATCAAGCGGCAAAAGCACTAAATAGTCATCCACATACCTGAAAGCCCGTTTTACCCCCACCACTGTGGGCAACACACCCGACACTTGAGAGTCAACCTCAGTTAGAAAAACGTCACTCAGTACAGGCGCAACTGAAGAGCCGATGCAAATTCCCTTCTTTTGCACATAGAAGCCTGCCCCATCCGTAACAATCGTAGACGAAAGATAGCACTTCAACAGCTCCAAGAAACCGTCAACGGTAGTGCCACAGCTGTTTTGGAACTTCACACTCCCATGTGCCTCAATGCGACCCCTGGTGATCCTGAAGAGCGGTTCATGAGGTATTGAATAATAAAGATCTTCGATGTCAATAGACATTAGGCTCACTCCTCCTTTTTCAAAGGCCCGTATACCTTCAATGACCTCACTTGAGCCACGAACCAAGAACGGGTCCGGGAGGTCGACCTCTGAACATTTCCGATCGGTGTGTACAGGAGGGAGTACACGCGTTGGAAAGGTCATCAACCAGTAACAGAAAAAGTGTCGACATTCAGGGAGTGACTCACTTTGTTAGAACTTCGAACTTGGCCTTACTCACATCCGACAAAGAAGGAGGATTCGTGGTTATGTCTGAGTCCTCTTTTCAAGACCGGAAGGTTCTGGCGCTTGAGAAGAATTTTAAAGATGTACAGGCCTCGACGGTCAAAAAGATGCGCACCAGGATGCTCGGCCTTTGTGATGGAATGGAGCTTAAGGCGCTTGTTAATGGTATCAAAAAACGGCCCAAGTTGTCTCTGGAGATTTTCTTCTCGGCCAAGACGCATAAACCAGGGTGTCCTTTGAGGTCTATCGTGTCGGAGAGGAGCACCTGGCAGGAGGTGGTATCTCGGTACTTACAGCGTCATCTCTCAGAGGTCGACCTCCCGGACCCGTTCTTGGTTCGTGGCTCAAGTGAGGTCATTGAAGGTATACGGGCCTTTGAAAAAGGAGGAGTGAGCCTAATGTCTATTGACATCGAAGATCTTTATTATTCAATACCTCATGAACCGCTCTTCAGGATCACCAGGGGTCGCATTGAGGCACATGGGAGTGTGAAGTTCCAAAACAGCTGTGGCACTACCGTTGACGGTTTCTTGGAGCTGTTGAAGTGCTATCTTTCGTCTACGATTGTTACGGATGGGGCAGGCTTCTATGTGCAAAAGAAGGGAATTTGCATCGGCTCTTCAGTTGCGCCTGTACTGAGTGACGTTTTTCTAACTGAGGTTGACTCTCAAGTGTCGGGTGTGTTGCCCACAGTGGTGGGGGTAAAACGGGCTTTCAGGTATGTGGATGACTATTTAGTGCTTTTGCCGCTTGATGCTTTGGGGGAGGTGCACGTCTGTGAGGATAGGGCTCGGCAGGTGACAGATGTGTTTCATCGCTTCGGTGTTGGCCTGAAGTTCACGAGCGAAGTTGCTGTAGAAGGGGTCCTCAGGTTTTTAGATCTTAGGTTGTGGTCTAGTAAGGATCACCTGTGCTGGGGTTTTTCCCCAAGGTCGAAAAAGGCGTTGCTGCCTTTTGAATCAGGGCACTCTAAGATCGTAAAAAGAGGAATTGTTAGGTCTTGTATTGTTGCAGCTCTTAATAAGTCATGTTTGCACAAGGTTGCTGAGGCGTACACTCAGCAGTGTGACCGCATTCTTCAGAACGGATACCCAGTGTCTTTGCTCCAGAGTGTCTGTGACAAGTTACTGAGGGGGTTTAAGTGTCAAACTGTTACTGACCAGGAGGGAGAGTCTAGGCGCAAGAAGTTCCTTGTCGTCCCGTATGTTCACTCTCTGTCTCATAACCTAAAGAAGGTTGGGGAGCGTTTTGGTGTTAATGTGCTGTTTTCAGCCCCCTTTAAGCTGAGCAAGTTATCGGCGATTGTCAAGTCTCCGGCACGGAAGCCTATATGTGATGTCAAGCATGTTAAGCCTTTTGTGTCCTGTCGGCTGGGTGTGATCTACAGTATCCCCCTCTCATGTGGTCGATGTTATATAGGCCAGACGGGTCGGTGCGTCAATATAAGGCTCAGAGAGCATGCTTCATCCTTGGGAGGCACACCCTCTGGTCATCTTGCGTTGCATTGCAGTAGATGTGTGTGCAACCCGATTTTTCAAGACACTGTAGTTGTTGCGGTGTCCTCTAATGCCTTGACTAGAGAATTAGTAGAGGCCTATGCTATCAGTAAGATGGGCGTTAAGTGTGTGAGTCAGGCATCGGTAACATTATCGGAGAGGGAGATTTTCTTCCTTGATAGCAGCGGGTGGAGGCCTCTTATCGCTGTTTGGGATGACCCTGACTGAAGCTGTTGCTGCCGTAAGGGGCGTTGCGATGTGCGTGTTTTTTTGTGTTTTTGTGTCTTTTGATTAAATATAGAGTTGTGAGTAGCGCAAGTGGTGTCGTCTCCCTTTTTGTCCGTGTCTTCTGTGCGCTTTTTCCACCATGCTGAATTCTCCACGTCGCCAATCGCTGTAAAAACGCTATTTAACACTGTTTTCACGATCTAAGACGTTTTCAACTTAATTTTTCCATTTCCGGCGCGTTTGAATATTCGTATTTTCGACGTCGCCAATCGCTCTAAAAGCGCTTTTTAGCACTGTTTTCGCGATCTAAGACGTTATCAGAGTAATTTTTCGGTTTCCGGCGCTTGTTTGAATATACGTATTTTGGACGTCGCCAATCGCTCTAAAAACGCTTTTTAGCACTGTTTTCACGATCCAAGACGTTTTCAACTGATTTTTCCATTTCCAGCCCATGTTTGAATAATTGAATTCTCCACGTCGCCAGTCGCTGTAAAAACGCTATTTGACACTGTTTTCGCGATCTAAGACGTTTTAAACTGATTTTTCCATTTCCAGCCCGTGTTTGAATATTCGTATTTTCGACGTCGCCAATCGCTCTAAAAACGCTTTTTAGCACTGTTTTCACGATCCAAGACGTTTTCAACTGATTTTTCCATTTCCAGCCATGTTTGAATAATTGAATTCTCCACGTCGCCAGTCGCTGTAAAAACGCTATTTAACACTGTTTTCACGATCTAAGACGTTTTCAACTTAATTTTTCCATTTCCGGCGCGTGTTTGAATATACGTATTTTGGACGTCCCAAATCGCTCTAAAAACGCTTTTTAGCACTGTTTTCACGATCCAAGACGTTTTCAACTGATTTTTCCATTTCAGGCCCACGTTTGAATATTGGAATTCTCCACATCACCAATCGCTCTAAAAACGCTATTTAGCACTGTTTTCACGATCCAAGACGTTTTCAGCTGATTTTTTCATTTCCAGCCCATGTTTGAATATTGGTATTCTCCACGTCGCCAAACGCTCTAAAAATCCTATTTAGCACTGCTTTCACGATCTAGGAAGTTTTCAGCTTGATTGTTCCATTTCCTGCGCATTTTGAATATTGAGCTCTGTTTTCACGATCTGAGGTGTTTTCAGCTTGATTTTTCCATTTCCGGCACATTTTTAATATTCGTATTCTCCATGTCGGCAATCGCTCTAAAAACGCGATTTAGCATTGATTTCACCATCTAAGAGGTTTTCAGCTGATTTTTCCATTTCCAGCCCATGTTTGAATATTGGTATTCTCCACGTCGCCAAACGCTCTAAAAACCCTATTTAGCACTGTTTTCACGATCTAGGACGTTTTCAGCTTGATTGTTCCGTTTCCGGCACATTTTGAATATTTAGCTCTGTTTTCACGATCTAAGACGTTTTCAACTGATTTTTCCATTTCCAGCATATGTTTGGATATTCGAATTCCTCACGTCGCCATCACTCAAAAAATGCTATTTAGCACTGTTTTCACGATCCAAGACGTTTTCAGCCTGATATTTCCATTTCCGGCGCTTGTTTGAATATATGTATTTTCGACGTCACCAATCGCTCTAAAAACGCTATGTAGCACTGTTTTCACGACCTAAGACGTTTTCAACTACTTTTTCCATTTCCAGCCCATGTTTCAATATTCGAATTCTCCACGTTGCCAATCGCTCTATAAACGCTCTTTAGCACTGTTTTCATGATCCAAGACGTTTTTAGCCTGATTTTTCCATTTCCGGCACTTGTTTGAATATATGTATTTTCGACGTCACCAATCGTTATAAAAACGCAATGTAGCACTGTTTTCACGATCTAAGACGTTTTCAACTGATTTTTCCATTTCCAGCCCATGTTTGAATAATTGAATTATCCACGTCGCCAATCACTGTAAAAACGCTATTTAACACTGTTTTCACGATCTAAGACGTTTTCAACTTAATTTTTCCATTTCCGGCACTTGTTTGAATATATGTATTTTCGACGTCACCAATCGCTCTGAAAACGCTATGTAGCACTGTTTTCACGATCTAAGACGTTTTCAACTGATTTTTCCATTTCCAGCCCATGTTTGAATAATTGAATTATCCACGTCGCCAATCGCTCTAAAAACGCTTTTTAGCACTGTTTTCGCGATCTAAGACGTTATCAGAGTAATTTTTCGGTTTCCGGCGGTTGTTTGAATATACGTATTTTGGACGTCGCCAATCGCTCTAAAAACGCTTTTTAGCACTGTTTTCACGATCCAAGACGTTTTCAACTGATTTTTCCATTTCTAGCCCATGTTTGAATATTCGAATTCTCCACGTCGCCAATCGGTCTAAAAGCGATATTTAGCACTGTTTTCGCGATCTAAGACGTTTTCAGCTTGATTTTTCCATTTCCGGCGCATGTTTGAATATTTAGTACTGTTTTCACGATCTAAGACGTTTTCAACTGATTTTTCCATTTCCAGCATATGTTTGAATATTCGAATTCCTCACGTCGCCATCACTCAAAAAACGCTATTTAGCACTGTTTTCATGATCCAAGACGTTTTCAGCCTGATTTTTCCATTTCCGGTGCTTGTTTGAATATTCGTATTTTCGACGTCGCCAAACGCTCTAAAAACGCTTTTTGCGCTGTTTTCACGATCTGAGATGTTTTCAGCTTGATTTTTCCATTTCCGGCGCATTTTGAATATTCGTATTCTCCACGTCGCCAATCGCTCTAAAAACGCTCTTTAGCACTGTTTTCACGATCCAAGACGTTTTCAATTATTTTTCCATTTCCAGCCCATGTTTGAATAATTGAATTCTCCACGTCGCCAATCGCTGTAAAAACGCTATTTAACACTGTTTTCACGATCTAGGACGTTTTCAGCTTGATTGTTCCGTTTCCGGCGCATTTTGAATATTTAGCTCTGTTTTCACGATCTAAGACGTTTTCAACTGATTTTTCCATTTCCAGCATATGTTTGGATATTCGATTCTCCACGTCGCCAATCGCTCTAAAAACGATATTTAGCACTGTTTTCACGATCTAAGACGTTTTCAGCCGGACTTTTCCATTTCCGGCGCATGTTTGAATATTCGTATCTTCGACGTCGCCAATCGCTCTAAAAACGCTATTTAGCACTGTTTTCACGATCTAAGACGTTTCCAACTGATTTTTCCACTTCCAGCCCATGTTTGAATATTCGAATTCTCCATGTCGCCAATCGCTCTAAAAACGCTATTCTTTGTGCGTTTGAAGGGAAACACTGCCATGCCATTCCTTTGTCGCAAGCGAGATTTTGTTTTTGTGTTTGCCTACTCTCACTCAGTTATTTATTCGTCGTTCGTATAGCTGTGCTTCCCTCTACTTTTTTATCTTAGATCGAGAGAAAGGATTTTAAAAAATAAAAACACCTCAAAATCCCTGTCTACACTGGTCCTGGCAATCTAAATGGAAAAGTGTGCAAGAACACAACATATTAGCAGAATAGTCCAATAAGTATTGAAGCCCTTCACTCTAATTTTTGAATCGTATAACAGCAGTGGTGATTCACGTCGTGCTAGTCTGGAAGAGGTTCAAGGTTTGATTCGTCTTCTTCTTCAGTTAGTTAAACGGTGCTAAAGTTCGATTCTGAGGTTATACAACTTTTGCGAAAAATCAGACATTTTGATGAACTGTTCTCGCCTAAAAGATTCACAGTATACTATCAGCGAAGATTTCTCCCGGCATGTTCAACTTACCCGAAAGAAACTATGGGGCAGCGCCAGGACAGACAGAGAACACGGTCATAGGGTTCGACTAGTCTTCGACAAACTATTAATCGATAATCAGCTTTATGTCTGGGACGACGGTTCGAACACGAGACGTTCTGTCAACAGAAACCACATGTCTGTCCTGCCAACTAGCTTAGGCTCCGATTCAACCGCACGTGTCACAAGATCGAAGTCGATATCCCGAATTGTTCCTGCTCCAAATGTTGGAAACAGATCAGAAACGTGACCGATAAGTAGGAAAATCAAATTCTTATATGGTAACATCCGTAGTGTTGTTAACAAATGTGATGAATTGTACTCAATAATTGACGACCGTGACGCAAATATATTTGCTCTCACCGAGACTTGGCTAAACACTGATGTTTCTGATAATATGTTCTTGCCGGCCAGTTTCACTTATGTTCACTACGACCGTTCATCTCGTCGTGGTGGAGGTGTGCCCCTAGCGTTCAAGGAAAACATCTCTTATTCTGCAGTCAACTTAGATAGTAACCTTGAAATGTGTTGGGCTACCCTGTGTTCAACGTCACTGAGACTCTTAATAGGCGTGTGCTACCGCCCGCCTGATTCGGTTTCATTTGCTTCTAATCTTCAGTGTGTCATATCTAATCTAACTGCCACATATCCGTCCTACTATTTATTACTTATGGGCGACTTCAATTACCCTAAAATAAATTGGACTGAAAATAGCTATCAATTGCATCTTTCCGCTGAGGAGCGTGCCTTTGTCAACATGTGTCTGATGTTTAACCTTAAACAGTTAGTCTCGTCCCCTACAAGAATCACTGATTCTTCGTCCAATATTCTTGAACTTGTTGTCACCAACGCGCCCGATGTCGTCTCTTCACTATCTTTTTTTGATGGCCTTAGTGACCATAAGTTCATCTCCTTTTCCGTCGAAAGAACTGTTCCTCGGCTAGGAAAACGTACTAAGGCTATAAAAAATTATAATCGAGGCAATTACGCTGCCATTATTTCAGAACTTAACATATTTCTTGAGCATTTTGTAGCTAATTTTCCATATAAGTCAGTAGATGAAAACTGGCGTATTTTCAGAGATAAATTAAAAGAAGTTAAGGCTGTTTTTGTTCCTACGCTCCTGGTCAAGTCTTCTCCCCTTACACCTTGGTTCAACGACACTCTGAAACGTCTAAGAGCCAGGAAGAAGCGCCTATTTCGGTTAGCCCGGACACGTAACACTCCAGTAGCATGGAATCATTATCATCTCGCCAATAAGGCATTCAAACTGTCTTTACAAAACGCTAAACGATCCTTTTATTCCACAACCCTACCCCACATGATCAGTTCGCAGCCAAAAAAGTTCTGGAGTACGATCCTCCCCCGCAGCGAAGCCCCCGTATCCTTACGGGACGCATCAGGATCAGCTGCTTCGCCTAACGATTGCGCTAATATCCTTAACAACTCTGTATCTCGGTGTTATGTTAACAACTAACCTCTCTTGGTCAAACCATATCGCTTACATCATATCTAACGCTAATCGCTCGTTAGGATTTTTACAACGCAGTCTAAAGCTAGCACCACCATCAGTTAAGAAACTAGCCTACACTACCCTGGTAAGACCTAAAGTGGAATATGCTGCCTCAATCTGGGATCCTTACCACGCAATTCTGATAAATTCCATCGAGAGCGTCCAGAATCGCGCCGTACGCTTTATTCTCAACGACTACAGCACTAACTCCAGCGTCACGGCAATGAAGCAATCCCTTTCCCTACCACCGTTAAGCCTACGTCGTTCTTTATCCGGACTCTCCCTTTTCCATAAAATATTTCATAACACATCTTTGCACTCTTTAATGTTAAACTCTCCGTCGTACGTCTCTGAACGTCTCGATCATCCATTCAAAGTCGCAGTTCATTCCTCCAGGACTAATTACTATTACGAATCCTTCATCCCTCGCATATCTCGACTTTGGAACGACCTCCCCAGTGACTGTGTTACCCCGACTGACCCAATTCATTTTAAGCAATCTGTAGCTGTCCTACTACGTATTTCGTTGCGCTAACTTGTATTGTGTATCTTTGTGTATATTGTATATTTTATTGTGTGTTATATATTGCATCGTATGTATTGTATATCTGTTGGGTATTCTGTTTATATGTACATATACCTTATAGCATATTGTACGTCTTGTTTTCTCCATCTCTCACTCTGTTTCCTCTTAATTTTTCCTGTATCCTCACCGTGTGCCCACCTCCGTTATGTAATGCCCGTAATGTAATAACGTATTAACAATAAATAAATAAATAAAAATATGTTACGAGATGACCACACCTGTGTGGGTGGACTTTGTGTAGGGTACTACTTGTCAGGTATGAACTACATAAAACCTAAATTTTTGGTTCCAGCGGCAGGTATATTCTGAAACACGCCATTGCACACGTGCCTCATACCCCACAAAACACACCTATTTTACAATGAACGTTCGGGGATGGTGATATCATTTTTACCTTGATGCGCGTGTGTTCCAATGATTATGTATGGGAAAGATAAACGTCAATACGAAGATAAAACGAGATGAAAGCTAGAAATTCACACATTTAAAAACACGCATGTCATGCATATATTCATATATTTCACGCGTTCGATATATTCATACATTTGATACAACTTGTGTTTTAGCGCATGTCGAATATAACTGGGCATTATGAAGTAAAATCGAACTGCTAGCACAGAAACCATTCCATAAATAACTGTAACATTGTTATACTTGTGATTAAAACCCAGTTTCAACATTGACCTTAGCCTTCGGTATATTTTGTTCGACGCGCAGAACCACAGTGACAAATATAACAAAGGCCCAGTGGAATCCCTATACTGGAACGTGCCCGTTCTGTAGTTTTCTTCTTTCTTCTTTTCTTCCTTACTAAGCACGCTTGTGCAGGGAACTAGAAAAGCTGAAAAAAGTCTCCACGAAGTCATTTTCACTCATTTGGAAGAGATCTGAAAAACTCGAACGGACAGACATGCGGGTTTTCGAGTACTATGACCACAGCGCAAGCACCGGCTGAAGCAGCACATCCCCACTAAGGGCAGTTCAAGGAGCAGCCGCACTATGGCGACACTGTTCGATCTCAAGGCGAATACGCCTGTAGAGGAATATAGGGTCCTGTTGCCGGTATTCCAGAGCGAAAACTTCAAACAAAAAGGAAGGAAGAGAGATAGAGAGAGAGATTGAAGGGTGAGGAATAAAAAAGAAACAGAACGCCAATATGCATGGAATGCATAGCATAGCATAGCATATACGTGTATATAGGCTGCAGTCGCGGCTTTTAGCTGTCGCATTTTTTGCCTGTCGCTGTTCTCCTCTACTGGCGGCTTTTGGTGTCGCGATATTTGTTTGTTGCTCACATTGCGTATCGCAATTTTTGGATCTCGAGGTTTCAGACTCATAGTTTTAGCTGTCGCGGTTTTTTACTCGCGATTTTGACCAAGAACCAATAGAACGGGTTGTTAGCCCATAAGGCCCATACCTTGATTTCTTATAATACTCTTCGGTACAGCAACAATTCACCAAATCTGGCATCAGACGACAAAATTACATGGAACGAAGAACTGAGTGGAACAAAGGAAAAAGGCTTGTTGTCGCCAATTTGTGATAAGGATTTTGGAATGCTTGCAAACCTTGCTCTGTAGTGTAAACAGAATTTTATTTTTGGTGTTGCTTACGCAAATTTGTTCATGCTATGCGGAACAGGAATTTTGCAGTTTGCGAAGAACACCGGGAAGTTAGCTGTTGATCCAGAGTTAAAATTTGCTTGAAATTTAAATGATAGATGCTTAGGGTAAGCTTAATTGGTCAAAGCATTGGCTGCTGTGAAAGGATCTTCGGACTTAATATAACAATGTGCTTAATAACAAAGTGTGCAACTACCGCACCATAGTTTCATTTGCTAGAATACGTAAAACACTGTGCATCAACATGAGTATTAGTTGTTCGTAGAGTCAACCACAGTGTAGTCCAGTTCAGATAAATATCTGTTGTTCACTAGCGGCAGTTCCATGAATGCGGCAGAAGTGCATCATATCGAGTGATCGCAGCTCCCCGCACTTATCCCGACCAGTGGATTAGTGGACGTGGCACTGTGGAAGAGGATTTGTGGCGAAAAGTCTATACAACACACTTTTGTCACATTCATGTAAACACAGCTACTAAGAGCGATAACTATGCGAAAATACTACACCAATACCACACCTACAGGAAACTTGCATTCCGCAAGCTTCTCCCGCAGTCCCTACGCTGCCCTTGCCTGCAGGTGGCACGCTGTGTCGAGAGTAAGTGGAGAGTCTCGTTCGAGCTGGTTCGTAGCTAAAATTCTGGTTTATACTATACCAGAAAATTTTCATGACAGTTTTCTAGGCCTGCTTGTAACAAAGACTCGGGGGCAATCGACTTTTTCCCACTGACAAAATATTTGGACTGCTAGATAATTCGATGGTTTCTCTCTTAAAATAAACAAAAAAACTGACATCGACTGTACCTGAATTACTGTTGTGTCCACAAAGCATAATGTGTGCCACATAACACAAGTCACTGTAGCTCACCTAAACTTGCATATAATTTATCACAGATGTGGAAAGAAATAGTGAGGCATGGTCACAATTGCAAATATGTTTTGAAGTAGGATATAACATGGGTAATTTTCTGTTTCTCTTGGAACGGTCACAATTGAGGCAATAAAAACGGATGCAGTTGGATACAATACTTCAGAATAAGATTGAGTACAAGCTGCCTGTGTGTGTAAGCTGAATCCCATTGCCTTGTATGCTGCACCAATTACTTACAGTTCATTACTTTTCTAAGGACTCCAAGGACATAAGGAACAGACAGAGCAGTACCAAACCTAAAAACATATCTCAATCCTTTGACATGACTATTTCATCATCTCAGTCAGAAAGTCCCTCAGCAGCAGCCAATTCTTCTCTTTTGGCTGAGGCACGGTTGATCAGGCATCCCGAGAGGAGTACACAGTCTTCTCCCAGAACAGAGCAGAGCTCCCGCAGGCGCTCCTCCATTCTAGGGACTCCTGTTAGTTGAGCTTCAAGATTCTCCTTCTCCTCCCTGAGAGAGAGCCGGGTGGAGGTGTCCAGTGGCTCAAGGCGCCAGCCACCTTCACCATCAAATTGTAGCAGGTGGCTATGGAACTTCCTGTGCAAAACAGTTTTACAATATGGATGTAGTAACACATGTGGAGTTACAGGTATAGATACAGAATATGAAGAAAGAAGTTTAGATGGTTCCAAACTACATGTAATACAAAACAACGAATAAGTGAGCTGAGGCAGAAGTTTGCAGGAAATTAGTTGAGTAAATTAAAGTACATTAGTTAGGAATTTAGTAATTTATTATGAGGGAAATGATCAGGGGTGGGTTTTTCTGCTACAGATAGTCTCGAATTCTACGGCACAGAATCAGGAATTCTGCAATTTTCTGCGCCGGTGCTTGCATGTGTATTTTGTACTACTTATATCAATTTGTGACTATCCTACATATCGTCTCTTAACCTATAATAGTACATTATTGCGAGACAGAATCAGTACCCTCGTCATCGCGGTCATCATCATTGGCGTCGGGGAGTGAGCATTCGAGCCCTTATGAACAGCATCTCGTTCATTATGTTTTTCTCCTGAAAAATATACCTCTTGCTACATCACTCCTGCTGTATATAATTTTTTACAAAATTATATACTTACTTAAAGTAATTATATCATTATTACTTAAGGTAATAATTATTACTTAATATATTACATATATTTACTAATAATATAATTACTTAAGGTAATTATATAATTACAAAATATATTTGCATACAGGAGTAAAGCTAAATAAGTAAGTTCTATGAACCTATGGCTATAAGTAAGTCCAGTAAGCTCTACGGCTGAATGAATGTAAAGTACATGTTTATTCATCAAGCATCAAATACCAGCTGCACACAATAATTTTGCCCATTTTTGTGCTCTTCAGTGCAGGAAAGTAGCACAACATCGGGTCAGCAAGGAAAAAAAAAAAACGTTTTCAGGCTGTCCTTGTTATTGACTTGAGGGGTAATTCCTAGAAAAGTACTGTCATCCCCCTGCAAGGACATGAGCCCCCCTGCCATACCATCCCCCGATATATCAAAAGTGCACACACTTTTCCTCCTCTCTGCTGCACACTTCTTTTCTCATATTTAGAATCCATGTGTTTGTGCCACCCAGTCCTGTTGAAGGCAGTACTGCTTGCAAAAAAAGCCAATACACCTCCCGGGTTAGTGTCAATGAGCACCCAGGCTTTTTGCTTTTTTCTGCTTTTAATTTCTACACATATATTCTCTATGTATTCTTTGTTGCACTGCTGGTGTGTTACCTGTTGGTAAAAGAGGATGTGCACCACCAGTATACAGCTGTATACATGGTGTTTGCTCTAACGTGTCCAGAAATTTTATTTGAAGTGAGCGATAAAAGAGAAATGAGCACTACTCTACTACTACTTGACCAAGAAACAGGAGCTACAAGTGGAGCAGTACCTGTTTCTTACTCAAGTAGCAGAAAATTACTAAAAGAACTTACTTTGCTTTTACCGCTCGCTTTATTATATAATTTCTGGACACGTTAGAGCAAACACCCTGTAGATACAGAGTAAAATTTATAGAGTTGGGGGAGTTACTTGAGAAAAGGACCAGGTAAATTGTAATGAGTAGGGCCTGGGACTTCATGCAAAATACACACTCCTCCTAACATTCCACCACACATTATCAATCACAACGGCATAAATCTACAATGTCTCACGTGTCGAATCATTGCATATTTCGGCATGTTCCTTTCTGATCGTCATATTATATGACAGTTGCATATTATCTCATATATCAGCTCTGTTTGAATCATTTTTAAAGGGGCACTAAAATGCAAAAACAAGTTTACTTCAAATTATGTTACATGCTATGTGAACTTCACACTTGCTGTCATAATTCAAAACTTATGAAGCTACAATCAGAATCATACCGGACTCTTTCCCAGGGACTGAAACCACAACGGAACCGAAAATCGTTTGGAACCCAATTTTTTTCAAGAACCGGAACTGGAACATAACCGTAATTCACAATCGGCAATCAACTGAAACTGTAAGCTATCACAATTTAACTGCAGCACTACTACACCTCTTCTTACCATAATGATGGTCTGTGTGTGATTGTGAGCAATGAGATGTTGTAATCCTTGGCAGCCTGATACATCTGGCTCTCCACGTCTATGGACACAGCACTTGTACACTCATCAAGGAGAGCAAACTGGGGCCTGCATGACCACAATTAGCAACAACACTTTGTGAAGGCAAGAAGAAAGTGGCTCAGGTGCACTACAAATCACAATAACCAATCAGTGACCACACGTTGTTATGCAGTTGGGAAAACTTTTGCATCGCAATTCCACTCCCTCTGTTCCATCCCACTCTGTAGACCATACACCACAGTTACACAAGGTGTGAAGCTAGATGTGTGCGGATCCGAATATTTGGAGTCGAATCTAATACTGAATCAAATGAGAAAAAAAAGAAAGAGAAATGCAGAATACCGAATCAAATATTCCAACAACAACTGCAATATTTATTTTTGAAAGTTTGTGCTTACAGAGCTAAGTGCAAAATAAAATGCAGAAGGAAGACCCAAAGCATCTAAACGATCTACCGAGGTAGAAAATATCTGCAAGTGGAAGCATTTGCAAGTTGTTTATGAAACAAATACCCCTTTGAGAAACCACTTGGAAATTGTCCACTTTAAAAACCACCTGCGAGCTGTTCCACTTCGGAAACCACTTACATATGCTTTTCCACTTTGAGACCTGGAAGTGCATGGTTCCACCTGCAGAACCACTTGCTAGCGAGTCCACTTCAGTTTCCAGGTTACACTCTATGCCAAGTAGCGCTTACGTACCGCATGAACATGAGGTACATTTTAAAAAAAGGTCTAATGATTCAAGAGGTACGGCGAACATGATAAAATATGGGGTCCTGCGCACGTACCATTTCATGCATGAGGTACACATGCGATACGATACGACACACCTTCGCCACGTACGAACGAGATTAGACAAACGTCAAGCACTGCCAGTTCTCATTCGCCCGTGCCATTTCAAGCTTCCAACCTGACGTGGACAAGGGAATCGTGCACCAGCGTAGTCCAAATTGAAAGAGACACACACATTCGCGATGCACATAAAACACACACACATGAGGTACAGAGCAACACACTATTTTATTACGAAAATACATGCCTTGAAAGTGGCATCAAGATTGACACAAATATGGAAAACATCTCACGCAAACTGTCGGGAAGTGTTCCACACATACGCATGTTTCAATGTCACAAGGTATCGCACAATGGACAGATAATATGACTAGCTGCAGGCCATGTTTCTTGACGTGACCACGTACAACGAATCTCGGGACATTTCGAGATCCAATATTGAATTGCAGCGTGAAGAAAGCCAAGTCTGAAATGTTCAACGAAAAGTTCAATCACGTATATTAGTCATTTTCTAACTGTAAGCTGGTTAGTAAGCTGGCTTACCCTTCCACAGCAAAGTCAGCAAAATCAAGACTGAAATTAGCAGAAGCAGCTTACGACACAAAATCGGATCCTCCTTTGTTCTCCATCTGAGCCATCCGAGCGAGCACCGTGGAACGCCTGTTCTGTTGCAACATACAATTGGGTGATATCACGGTTTCGTGGCAAGGCGAGGTATGAGTCTCACCTCCTATGCGCCTGAAGCACGCGGAACTTGCAATACGATACTGGGCAGGTTCAGTAGCTTCATTGCACTGCTCGATGCAACCGACGCAACGTTGAAATCGTTCAACTGATACGAAGACATGGATTGGATTGGATTGCCTTCCTTTTCCTGTTTAGTGTTCCTCATCTGATACCCCAAGTGGGCCCTGTCTAACCCACTCTGACTTCGGAGTGAACACACTTTGGCGAGAAAATGGTTCTATTTCGAACAACTTTGCTCACCAAGTGGTTCCAGTTTAGCCCACAATGGCTCTGACCAACCCACTCTGACTTCCGCTTCGGTGAGATAATGGTTCTATTTCGAACCACTTTGCTGACCAAGTGGTTTCATTTTGACGCACTTTGTTGTTCAAGTGGTTCCACTATATCCCACTGGGGATTCCACTTTATTTTTTTCACCTGGGTAAGCTCTTGAAGCTGAGACAGTTCAGAGGTTGTCGTGAAGGAAGACTGAATGTTTCACGTGTTCTGATGTGAGGCTTTCCCCTTCTGGAAGTAACAACTGAAACCCGCTGGAAACTGGGCTGGCAACTGAAAAAGACGCAAGCTTGGAAATTCTGTGGCTGGTATCCCTAGATATTTCATAGCCACTTTAGCAAAACGAGGGAATGTTACTTTGACAACTGTCTTCCAGAACGAAGGGGGTCTTCCTGGCAGGAGACCACAAGCATTGTGAATAACTTTCTAGTTCCTGCTTATGAGGGCCACTTCCTTGAGTTGTGTCTTTCTTTGGTGGAAAAGGCGCATATACGCTGCAATGCTTAAAAAGTCTCTATGCTAAAAAAGTCCTTGTAATATGGGTCACATGCATAGCCAGGGCCTGCAAGAGAAATTATGAGCACCGGGGATGGGTTATGCCGGGGCCCCCCTCCTCACACCTCAATAACGCAGTCGAAGTATTTAATATTTATATGAGAACGACGGCCTTGGGTCATGCGGGCCCCTGAAGAGGCCCATAACTACATCCGCGGCTGCCCCCCCCCCCCCCCCCCCTTCTCGCTGGCCCTGGCTGCAGTCATACCTATCTGCATTTCTTTGCATTCGATGTACGAAGGAAAACAAACTTTGAAGCTTTTGGTCACGGTATCAAACAGTGAGGGTATATTGTGACCATTTTCACAATTTTTCTAGTTATTGCATTCACGTTGTTTTTCTGACAGGGCTCGTCTGTTTGCTAATGCACAGTGCAAAGTTTGCTGTGAGCTTACTCCTTCTATCGCCGGTTTCTTGCCTGTACAAATCACTGTGATCAAAGATGTGTGGTTGTGCATCGGGACTGGACTGAAGTGAACTGCTCTTCACAACACCGCCATTTTGATTGTTCTGAATACAGGACTCAAACGTTTCACATTATAGCTTTGCCCTATGATGCTCAATCATATAAAATTTACCAGGATTGATTCTCCTCCAGAGTTTCACATATGTGCACAACGCAATGCTCCCCCTCACTGAGTAACTGCCAATATATGTATGGCACACCGGATATTCATGCAGTGGAAGCAATATTTGGGAGATAGTCGAATATTCATACAATCGAATAATAAACATTCACATCGCGAATCGAATAGTGCTCTGAGTGACTGATATTCGATTTGAACTCGAGAACTCTAATATTCGCACAGCCCTACGTGAAGCACAATGCAGTCTCGTCATACTTAAAGGGACTATGAAATTTCCCGAACCCCCATACTTTTTTTCGATGGAAACTGTTCTTCCCGCAGAGAAACTAATATGCCACAAATTTTTCCGGACGAAATCGCTCCACTCTGCGAGGAGCGCGCGCTGGAAATGTCTCTTCCGCGTTCCTCCTCTCCCGCGCATATTCCCCTGCCGATGGTGTAACTGTACTTCGGTTCCCCGTTACGTCACCGGTGTTGCACAATGGCAAGTAATGCCGCGAGCTCGCGCTGTGGCTGCCGCCACTGCCGAAATCTGCCGATCACGCGAAAGCTGCTGTCATGGAGATTTCCACTCCCGATGAACGCATACGCGGAATCCTACGGCGCATGCTCCTGGCGGGATTCCTCGGCTCGGCAACACGTCACGATGACGTGTTGCTGAGCCGGCCGTGGTCGCGTCAAGTTGCCCGTTGTGTCTCCGCTCGGCAGCTCGCCACGGCGCGGCGCTAGCTGTCCTCCCTTCGCCGCTCCGTTTAAATTCGCTCCCGAGAAATCTGCTCGCGCGACGAAAGTAAAATTTCGGTTGTAGACTCAGAAAAATGTCTTCTTTCGAACGAAACGAAGAAAAAAATCGTTTCATAGTCCCTTTAAGGCCTATGGTTTTCTACTGTGGCAAATTCAAAATTCCGCGATTTTTCATGTTACGGAGTCGACATCTACTTGAAACGGGAAACACTATTTTCTTAGATAATGTGGGTAAAAAAAAATATTTTATAATCTTCAGCATTACATGATATCTTGTGTTCTCCTCTGACAGCGAATACCGTTGTCGGCTACAATCACTTTATACCTACTGAACGATTTTTCAGCATCTGCAAAGTTTATAGGAATTGACAAGTACTTGATTGGAATGGATGTTAAACTCGGAGCAACCACCCTAATTCCGTTCCAAAACCCAATTACCGTATTTACTCGCAAAATGTGCGCACTTTTTCTTCCTAAAAAAGACGAAAAATTTTGGGGTGTGCAAATTACGTGGAAACATTTGTTACAAAATTTTAATGACGCAAAATTTGAAAATTTTAGTATGCCGGTCATATAGGCTCTCGGTAGAGTCGATGTTGATGTTATCACTGAATTGCGCAAGCGCGAAAGAAGCACCCAAACCGTGCAACCGCCGATGCTCGGGAGGCAAAACGGATGCCACTAACGCCGATACCGGTGAAATACATCGAGACGCTGCTGGAAGAGGCCGCTAGTCCGCACTTGACAACTGAAAGCATGTATGGCAGCCGACCGAAAGACTGTCTGACTGTCAGTCCGAAACAAAGTTTGCCACTGCTACTTGATGTGCGCTTCCCATGGGTTCGGCGCCAGTCAGTTCAATTCCCTGGCAGCTACTGATCGAGCTGCCCCAATAAACTGTGGCCCTCTACTTTGCTGTCTTCTGCCTTTCTTCACCACACATGCAATATGTTCACAAATTTTGTCATGTTGTGCTGCAAGGTTTGTCCAGCGTTTATTTCCGCATTTCGTAGTCCGTGTGACAGTATCGTCCATCGTGTCAGTGCGCGTGAATCAAACTAAAGCACCTCAATATAACTTCGGTAGCATTGACGACACTGCGAAAAGCAATCGCCACGGTCGCTGAGACGCGCGTGCCAGATATCCACGCATAAAAACGCGGGTGCGCAAATTACGTGATTTTTTTGTTTTCTTGACATTTTTAGTGCTAAACTAAAAAATATGCGATGGCGCAAAATACGTGAGTAAATATGTCAAAGGGCTCGTGTAACTTGGAGCAGTTGGGAGCGTGCGCAGCACGCGCTCTTATCTGACGCTATTTCACGTGAGCGTGCGATACTTGTCCTGCGATGTTGCACATCCTAGTAACTGTTCAGTGTCCACATCACGCCAATCGCGTCCTTCGACTCAATCGGATTTCCACAAAATTCCGTGCAAAATGCCTCGAAATTCCGTGCCAAACGAAGGATTCCGCGAAATTTCGTGGAAAACCAGGGGCCTTAGTCATACTACACGAAATGGACCATTCATAACTGCTTATGAACATGCTCTGCGCTGGACGTTATCTCCGTATGCGATAGATGGCGCTGGATGGGACAGACGTGAGAGGGGCCAGTGGGGACACAGCGCTAACTTGTCGACACCACTCAAAGACTGATTTTGATGTTCTATACTGCCCACGTGGGTTTGTTTTGGTGCACGCCGAGGGTGAGCCGCTAGGAGTTGACACAAATGTGAAAAAGGTGCATTGGTGATGTCAGGACCCAATGGAAACACATAAATGAATGTATTCATATGTAAAATCCAAGTGTACTGATTTCTAGTGTCCCACAGACACTGTTACACTAAAGGTGTTCGAGCAAAAAGGTGTTACAAAAGGCGTTATGGAAAGTCTTATTAGCAGCCTTAAACCAGGCTTTTTTTCTTTTTGTTTTCAGATGGAAGATTTTAGGATAGATTTCACCTACAGTGCAGTCCCGTTAATTTGGATCCAAAGGCGACTGAAGATGTGTTCGAATAGAGGGGAGTTCAAACTCAGGGGAGCTGCTCACAATGGGGTCCTGATATGCAGGCAGCGCATACTAGCTGCGTCAGACATGTATCATGACGTGCTAGGCCTTGCCACATGTTTGTGTTTGTGTTCACACAATGCCGGAAATGTAAGCGGCTCACTCAGGTTCCAAAATATTTATTTACAGGCAAACATTAAAACATCTCAGGGCAGAAAACCTGTTATAGACCTTGTCTTCTTCAACTTCAGCATTTCTACAGCTGTGGCTCCATCGACATCGTTTACAGCTCACTGACATGCTCCAGCACAGTGTCCACATTTTCTTCGTAGGAAGAGTGTGAAATAGTAGGAAGGTGCAATTAAAAGCACTAAAAAAAGACGAAGACTCGGACACACAGATAGCGTTATCTGTGTCCGTGTCTTCGTCTCTTTTTAGAGCTTTCAATTTTGCTATCCAAATTATATCGGCTGTCATCCACAGCTTTATGTTGGCTGTGTGATTGACAGGAAGGGCCTTGACCTCCTAAAACGGCGCAGCTTACTTCCTTTGCCAACCACGAGTAAGCGTCATTGATCCGTTTCAGTTGCATTTGCGCACAGCATTACAGTGATTCGTTCCTTGCTCCTGTAATACTTTAACAAAGGTATCAACACAGGTATAACGATGTCAGTGACAAGCGTGAATTTGATTGTTATACGAGGGGCATCGTTGTAGGAGGGCTGACATGAGTGAGCGCCTAGCTACGAAAGTTGCACGGTGTGCATTATCTCTCGGGCGACACAAAAGAGAGACGCTACGAAGGGGGGATGGAAAATCCAATAATTTATTTAGAACAGAGTTTTGACTGCTTCAGGTAGTTGCTGAGCTACACAGTAACACACAAGTGCATCCAGCTGTGTAATGTAGTGTGCAGAGACTGCGTCATGTAATGGAATCTTTCGAAAAAAAAAACATCGATTGCATGGAATGTGTTCCCACCTTTATAACCAATTTCGCCCATTTGCACCTTGCAAACAATGACATCATTGGTCACCACAACACATCACTGTTTATTATCACGAAGTCTTCCAACGGTGTCTCTTGAGATTCGGCCCACGGCCTATTTCTGCTGCAACGAGTTTCATAGTCAATAAATTCATTGTCGTCTTGTTCTAGCACTATGTCGAGATCGTGCACATCATTGTCCTTAGGCGCTGGAAGGAAACCTGCTTTCAGGAATCAATTTGTGATGGTCGTCCAGTGTACCATGCCACGTAGAGAACTGCACAGTCATCAGTGGTGTCTTCCCTGTCTTCGTCCTTGCTTTGTCAATGTTAAAGAACATTCGATCGCTGACACGCCACTGAGACAAGCACGCTTCCAAACTCTCTTGCACCGTCATTGGTAGCTTCGCCATTTGTTTTTAGCCTTCAGAATCTATGATACCATTGAGTAAGAAGAGCCGTACTTCTGTTCAATGGGTGTCACCTTTGTTCCACGATGATGTTCGTTGATGATTGCCAGCTCGACGTCCATGGCCATTGCGCTTTGTGTTGCTTCGTTTGAGAAACCCATCGCCAGAGCATGAAATGATCAACTCGAGAGAAAACAAAGCATACAAACCTGTGTGTATTGGTGTCCATCCCATTCGCGGTAGAGGGCAACGCATGGGAGTCGCTGTGTGAGCGGTGGTGCATCCGACATTGTTATAAGATTACTCAGAACTGAGAGTGCCAACATAATACGCGAATCCTTTTTCCATAGAAACAATGCATATTTTGATAGTCAAAGTAAACAGTCAATGTATTTGTCCTTTCTATGTGTTTCAGCCTCAGAACATCAGTTTCCCATGTTCAAAGTAAACCAATACAAGGTGCAAGGTACAAGTACGATTGACACGGCAGCAGCACAAGAGCATGGTTTAGCGCTGTTGGGAAGTTAGAATAGACTGCTGTTCATGTTGGTCCACTTGAATTACTGGGCATTTTCCCACACTCAAACACAAATGAGTTTGACGGGTCGTAAGCATCAGTTCAAATCAAGAGGATTTGCACCGTATTGGGCATCTTTGCAAATGGAATCCTTTCAAATTCCATTTTTCCAACTACACTCAATAAAAGACAATGGACTCCAAAGGAAAGATTAGGGTACTCAGCTTAGTTCCAGTTTCGTCCAGCACAAGGAAATATATAATTTTGGTTTGGTGCAGGTTTCGTTTAAAGTTTCATAGTAGTTTTCAGTTTAAATTCAGCTCTGGTTAGGGCTCCTGGGTCAAAAAGCACTTCACTGCCATCAGAACCTTGTTGATACTGAAAGTATGCTGCAAATGCTGGAAGTTCGTGTTCTGGTTCAACTGTTACATTTGTATTTGCGTCTTTGAGGTGAATACACTTTACAAACAAACTGAATGCAAGTTCACAAAGAATGCTGGAATTTGGAACAGGGTTATGCTTCAACAAAAGGAGTCAATATAAAGTCAAGTTTGTGTACTGGCTGATCCCGTTTTGTCTTAGATTAAAGGAGAAACATGCCTGTGATAGAAGAGCCTGGCCATGCCCATTCTCTGCTTCTCTCCACCTGAGAGTATGTCCTTCCAGTCGCCAACAGCATTCCATCCTGGGCAACATTAGAATAGAGTCACTGACTGTGCATACACATATCACAGCACTCTATCTTATGGAAGCCTTTTGCATCAACATACTGAGACCGGTGAGCAGATCATCACAAAATTTTGAAAAAAGTAAGTGTGCTCTCGTGTTTTCTTTAATTTGCCCAGCCTTTTTTTTAGTTCTGTGTGAGCGCCGTGCCGCAACTGTGGCTATACAGATGTGGACAGATGGAGACAGGACAGCAGGAAGGAGCAGGGGACAGGGGGTTGAATGTGAATCCTGGGCAGAGTTCAGGGGGAACTATGCCAACATTCATCTCGAAAGTCTGCCGGAAAACCCAGAGAAAAACTTAGACAGTACCGGTCGTGGTAAGATTTGAACCCACAACATCCCAGTCAGCACAACCTTGGCCACCTTTACCCACTCGGCCATGCCCCTGGTCCTCAGTCTATTGCAGTGTACAGGGTGTTACAGCAGCCATGTAAAATTTCTTTAATTATAACGGTATGCAGTGCATGCATATGGGGTCAACAGTATTTAGTCGTGCTAAGTTTTTGTCACACGTTGTGGTAGTTAGCACACATGTCACACATTATTTATGCTAATTTTGCTAATTGAACTCGAAACTTAGCCAAGTGAAGGTAGCATTTTTTTTCATGAAGTCGGTGGTCTATGGCCATAATACACAATCCCAAGAAAATTCACGAAGTTTTTCCCCAGGTTTCTACAAAAATTTGGCAGCCGAAAATCCGTTGCTCGCCAAAGCGTGCTTGGCGTGCTGAAATTCGAACTTGTGGAACTGTTGACGCTGCTGAAACGAGGCAAAGCGGGGAGAGTGGCAAGGTAAGGGTGTCTACGAAATAATACTGTGTACCCACGTTTATCTGGGCTTCAGATATCCAGAACCCACGCTATCCAGAAAAAAATCATGGGGACAGATTTCAGTCCATGCATTTTCGCTTCATTTATCCGCGCTTCAGCTTGTGGATCCGGACAAGAATTTTCATGAACCACTATAGTAAAGTACCAAACAACCTGCCTCACTAATCCAAGACAGTGTGTGGCCTACATTCTCACTAGCAGGGGAGACAACCTTGAGGTTACAGTGAACTACTCCGTATTGTGCTTCAACGATTTCCCTCTTTCCTGTTGTACCCATGCAGGGTGATGACCAGACCAGTCATTTGAAGCTGGAGAGGAAGGAAGGACCTGCAGTCCGAAAATAAGAAAGACAGTAAATAAGCCCTCCAGCAGATTTCGAGTACTTCAATGTGGACTGGTATGATGAAACGTGTTCCATCATTTCTGATGAAGACGTTATTGATATTGTTGGTTGGTATGACGACAGCCGTAAATCAGATGATGACACTGAAGAACCACATGTGGTGACACTCCAAGAGGCCCGAAATGCTCTGAGAGCTGCACTGGTATTTTTTGAGCAAAAGAATAATGTTCCCAAAGTTAGTGAAACAGGGGGGATAGTAGTAGGGCGGTTAGTATGCGTCCTGGGCAGATTTCAGGGGGTACTGTGCTGACATTTGTCTGGAAAGCCTTCTGAAAACGGAAAACTTGAGACAGCACAGCCAGTGGTAGGATTTGAATCCACCAGTTCCAAGTCTTCAGCACGACCTTGGCTACCACCAACGAGCAGGATGCTTTAGCCCCCTCAGCCATGCCGCTGGCATAACAATGAGTGGTTGACAAAACTGGTTCAAGTCAGTTCCTTCCTTGATTACTGTGTTCGTAAAACGTGATGTACAAGTTCTTCACAATGAAAAAAAAGGTTCTGCAGCTTTCATTGAAAGAAAGCAGAACCCAAAACAGGTTGGGGACACATTGAATTTAACATCTTTCTACGTTCACATTAATTCTGTGCACTCAAAATATTGCAGTTTTTGCAGAACTGTTTCAGACCACATGAAATTTTCTAATTACGCCACAGAAAACTTTCAGTACACTTGTTCATAGCACAGTCATAGCCCTGCGCTTCGTCACAGGAACATCTTCCGGAACAGCGGTCCCTAGGGTCGCTTCTGCTCAGTGGCAGGTTGTGTTCAACCAGAAAACCTGTGAAAAGGCATCCGTTGGCACTGTCCTCGCAGTAGTCTCAGATGAAACTATCCACGTTTCCCTGTTTTTCTGTAGCCCAGAGGGATAGTCCTCGTGCTTCGTAGTAGCAATGCGCACCTTGATGTCATTCCTGCTTCCATGCGATACACTGACATCGCACACACACGATGTACAGAATCCAAATTTATCACCTTTTCTGGATGAAACACAGTATGGAAAATCAGTCGTGCACTTCCTGGTATTTCCTCGTTTGGAAAGTGCCATCAGAGGAATTGAGCGAAACAATCCTGCAAGACTGGACTGATGATGGTTAGTCTTCTCGAGAATTACGGACACACTGAAATACATTATCTGCCACGATCTCCAGCTCCAGCCATGGATGGTCATGTGGTATCGGTGCTGACTTCCTATCCCCTTTGTGGGGATTCCCCAGTTTTCCATGAGACACGCGTGCCAGGCTTTCCGATTCTGCAGAAATATGTTTGGGCAACTTTTAAAAGAAAATTGTGGGGGAAAAAACCCAAGGCCCCAATTTTCCGGGAGACTGGAGGGCTCGTCAGTACAACAGGAAGATTGAACGAAATTCAGGAGCCTCCCGGATATTCCAGGAGACTTGGCAGGTATGTTGAATCAACAAGGCCTCGCACTATGATTCACATATCACTTTCGTTTCGTTTGCACAAGCTCACTTAATTCTATGGAAAGCTTCCTTTTCTGCCACTGAGACTTGAAGCACATCTTGATTTTCTTGCTACTTTCTTGGGAGGTCTTCCTTCCACCTCATATTGACCCCACGAACCATTTCAATCATCAGTAGTAATTGGTCGTGTCGTACTCTAGGGGTGTCCAGTTAGAGACATGGGTGTCTGGTTCGAACCCCACAGCGTCAGGGACACCGTCGGGTATTTTCCCTGCGCGGCGCCAGTGCGGAGGGTTGTCCGCGCGCTTATCGGCGAGGGGAGGGCTGCGTGCGCGTTTACCCTCTCACATTTTTCAGCCTGGGCCAAATTCTTTCGTAATTTTTCAATCTGCGCCGACTTTTTTCGCGACTTTTTCCCGTGCGCGACAGGCGGCGCTCGGGTGGAGTCTCTTACCGGTAGGCGGAGCGTGGCCGGAGGGTTGCGTGAGCGCTTACTTGCTCACATTTTTCAGCCTGGGCCAACTTCTTTCATCATTTTTCAATCTGTGTCGAATTCAATCGCAATTTTTCCCCCGCTACAGCAGGTGTGCAGTAGGCAGTTTACATGCAAAGGATAGCCATACACAAAAGTACAAGTGAAAATATATTTATTAAAGTCACTAGTGTCAGGAATTATGATATGACTCTGTGTGAAGGAGAAAAACATGGCCGAAAAACCTGAAGCAGAAGAAACACAATACATGTAACAAAGATTATACTTATTACAGGTATGATGCAATAGCATTGAAGGGGTATTTTATTAGTGATAATCACGCAAGTTTTCAATTAAACAGAAGGAGTAGCACATTTTAATCAAAGAAAATATTTTTAATCAATACGATTACAATCAAATTAAAAGTTTTATTATAAAAAGTCTAACATGACCAACCATAGCGGAGTTTTAATTACAATGTTCTGATATGTAACTTCATGCGCAACAGCTAGTATTCCATTATGATACATTTAATCAAAGAATATATTTTTAATCAATATGATTACAACCAAAATAAAAAAAGTTTTATTATAAAAAGTCTAACATGACCACCATAGTGGAGCTTTAATTACAAGTGCCGATATATGTATGTGAACAGCAGAGAACTTGGAAGACCATGAGACACGAACACAAGAGGAAATAAAATCTATAACACTACATTGGTTAATCAAAACAACAGAGGAGGAGACTATCATTTTAACTATCATAAAATCATCATCCTGACTTCCACAATACAATTTTCATTCTAAGAGACACTACAAACCTTACTTTGTTTTATGAATCCGACACAGAAAATATGTTAAAAATGAACTTCACCACATAGCACGCTCCTAGCCAACAATCAGCTCTAATAATATCTGCCCTGATTTGTTGAAGACGGGAGGCGTACACCTGACAGTTACGAACATTTTCGAGCGCAATAGAGAAGATTATTCTAACATTACACAATTAATCATTTTCTTATTAAGTAAACAGCATAGGCATACGGAAATAATGAGAAACACGATCAACAGCTAATAGAGAACCAAAACGTATCACATAAACAACAGACAGATGCAGGAAAATAAATGAAAAAGAATCTATCAAAACGACAAACATGCACGGATGAATGGCAGAGAAACACTTTGAACAGCACATGGTGAATAATTTAATACAGCACAGAGCTAACGCTGAATAGCAGAGAAACAATCTAAACGGCGCATCTGCCAACGTGTAAACAACAGACAGGAAAATATTACTGAAACAGATAATAGAGAGCCAAAATCCAACACGTAAACAAGAGGTACACAAAGGATAAATAGTTGAAGAACAATCTAACAAAACAAGAAACATGCATGGATGAATAGCAGAGAAACACTCTAAACGGTGCATCTACCAACGGTAAACAACGGACACATGCAGGAAAATAATTGAAAAAGAATCAATCGAAACGATAAACATGCACGAATGAATAGCAGAGAAAGGCTTTGAACGATGCATCTGCCAACATGTAAACAACACACAGGAAAATAATAGCGAAACAAACTATCAAACATTACAATTTGAAATAATATATCTTTTGAACTATCATAAAATCAACCTTGCGAGCTAACAACATCCTACTCAGACACTATAAACATTACCTTGACAGAGCTATCCAAACACGCACCACAGCTATACTTTCCACAGTACAACCAGAATCGAGACACGGTGGGGTCACTCTCTCCCTCTATGCAGACCGGTGGGGTCACTCTCTCCATCTATTCAGCCCAAAAGCGGGGAACCTGTTGTCAATATGCAGGGTGGGAAAATCCTCTCTCTTTTTAAAATTCTTTCCTCCAAAAGGAAATATTCTTAGGACCGGTGTACAGAGGCAAAATTTTTTATTGATCACAAATAGACATTGGAATTATTCGATTCTAAAGAACACAATAAGAATTCTATAAAAAAAAATCTAAGAATAGACCTTCTAAGCAAATCAGAAATATTATCGACGCAAACAATACCAAATGAGAAACGATGAATTTTATTGTATTTCAGATCAGACAAAACTATTAGGCATACATTATTCTCAACTCACAAATATCATTCGATTGAAAGTCAAATTTATTCAATGATAGAAACAATACTCGTTCGAAAACGAGAATCAAATTTAATTACATCGTTTTATGTTAACTTTACAATACACGCAGAAGTCGCAAACAACTCATCTGAAATGCAAATTATTGTGTTTGCTATAGCGGGAATCAACGCACACAACTTAAAAATACATTCCCAACTAGTAGAATATTTTTATTAATATCAATCGAGTGATCATCTGAAACAAAGTCAAAAGCAGTAATTAATTTAGGCAAACATTTTTCATAATCACACAGCGCAAATATACATCACAGAAACATGTCTTTTTTATTCAGGACCCACTAGTGGAAACGAAGTGAGAGAGGGAAGCTGAGTTCCCGTACACATTCGTTAAGGTTACGCCCGCAGGGAGTAGGGGAATCCAAACAATGGTCTTGGTACCATAAACCGACTCCCGCAAGTCAAGTTAGGGAAGGAGGGACTCTAGCGCTGTCTTGTACGTAGAATCATTGAAAGCTCACATTTTTTCATTACACATCACATCTTTTTTTGTAAACTGACTTTCATAATTCTATCGTCAGGTGGAACATTCTACACCTGATAACATAATAAATAAAATTAGCATCGATTAAATGTCGAGGCACACTACAAAACAGAACAGACAATTGCTATACATTGAAGAGATGGACGGATTTTGTACTCGTTACCATACGTCATGGGAGGACCTGATAAAAAGTTGCTTCGAAAAGGAGGAGACGCGAAACGACATGGTCGTATTCGGACATAGTCATGGTCATATTCGGAGATATGATGCAAATTATGGAATTCAAGATGCGAGAACTTGTATGCCGAATCTACAATAGTTATAAAAATATTTGCACGTCATCGTCGGAAGGACCACTTGGGCTGATGGTGGAGTTTTTGAGGTTCGCTAACGAAGAATTGAAATACACTAGACCAAACGTAATTGTAATCATTGCAATGGGCATTGCATTAATCAAGAAAGCAATCAGATCAAATTATCATATACAAGCCGTCTATATCGCACGATTCATTACGGATTTGTTGAAATTACACCTAACGGTTGAAATGGAAAGTACATAAAAAAATCTTATCACGTGGTATATTCCACCCTAGAACCTCTACACATTTATTTTATTCTACCAGTCAAGGATGTCGAATGAACAAAAGTTCAATATTGTCGTGCAAGGTCTGATGTATCATCACTTATTGAAACTCAACAAACATATCAATTGCGGTGGGCCACCGGACGATTTTCATCTAATACTCTCTTGTACGCCATTCAAGAATCTTCATACAAAGAAAGGAAGCATCAATAAGAGACTGTGCAAGTTCGTCGCAACAAAGTGCAAGTTGTTGAAGCAATACAAACACGGCGACAACATATCACCTGCGTTAATCAACGCTGTTATAGATTTTATTTCCTCTTGTGTTCGTGTCCCATGGTCTTCCAGGTTCTCTGCTGTTCACATACATCTGTCAGAACTTCCCGCTATTGCACTGATGGTTCTCACGTATAGGAATATTAGACTTTTTATAATACAACTTGTAATTTTGTTTGTAATCATATTGATTAAGTTAATAATCAGATAGCCCAATAATCAGAATAAATTACTTGATGTCTTCGGAATTCATCAATCAAGACAACAAACGAAAACTTCGGAGTTTGGAATAGAATTGTAATTTATCGAAATAAACAACTGTATAATTGAAATAATAATTGTATTCTTTGTCATCATTGTAATGTATTCTACACAGCGCAACGAAAACAGCTTATGACCAGGTTGAAGATTGCTAAGGAGACACTATGTACAAGGATCTTCGCATGGAATCAGCGCTGGCAATCAAAGAGATTTTTACACGACCACACTCTATACAACACCGACACCCGAAGGAAAGAATTGTAGAAGAATCGATAATAGAAATTTAGAGGCATGTTACATCAATCTTTGTTTACAAAGAGGATCACTAATATTTTGCGAAAGCTTATTTTACAAGTTAAATTGCACAGTGTATATATTTTCTCAAACTATTGGACAGTTGACAATACTATATTGAAAGGAATCTGTTATCAAATGACGCGAAGGTGGAGTCTACAATTCTAATCATCATAACATGCGGCACACAATTCCAATAAGATTTTGGGAGAATCGAATCACACAACTGTCATCAGAAATGTTTAATTGCTATACAATGAAGATGAGCACTATGCATAAGATATGTAATTATAATAAGTAAATATTCCTTTTGCAAACTTAACCAAAGCAGCACCCATAAACAGAGCTCCAATTCACAGAATGTATCCGAGGCTTTTTCATTAGCCATACTGAAAAACTATGAGTCTGTTCATTATGTCACGGCATATGAGGCACTACAAATGGGAAGGGCATACTTTAATTTTAGAAGATTTTAGCTCATAATGAAACAAAACGCAAACACCAAAGGTTCTTGTTAAAATTTCAAAGTCAAAACTGTATACTCTTTCTTACAGTTTTTTAATATATAGATTAAAAAGCTGTCTATATAGTCACACATTGTATACAATATATTTGTTTGTACATTAATGGATAAAATTTATCAGATCACATTCCGGAGCAGTGGTGACTATCGGTAAGTGTTTAATTAAAACTTGAACTGCTGCCGCAATTTACGAACTGAGTTGTAGAAAGTGTAATTTCACGGCTTTAGCTGGCTCACTTTGATACGCGAAGGTTTTAAGAACTCTTTCATGATGACAAAGAATTTAATCGAGTGTACTGATATTTTCTATACACTCTATAACGTAATGTGAATTCTCCATGATGCGGATAGTAAAAGTTACGAATATTTTTCGAACGAAATTTACTTAAAACTCGAAGAAATGGTCATCCGCGTCGTCGAACCCGTTTCCGGAAGAAAGCAACACGCTAGCGTGCGGTACCGCGTTAACGCGTCGGGCGCAGAATCGCGTTCGGTTTCCGGTACGGCATTCGGGAAAGGCGGCCCGGCGTGTTGCCGAAACGCATTCGACGACGCGGATGACCATTTCTTCGAGTTTTAAGTAAATTTCGTTCGAAAAATACCGATAGTCACCACTGCTCCGGAATGTGATCTGATAAATTTTATCCATTAATGTACAAACAAATATATTGTATACAATGTGTGACTATATAGACAGCTTTTTAATCTATATATTAAAAAATTGTAAGAAAGAGTATACAGTTTTGACTTTGAAATTTTAACAAGAACCTTTGGTGTTTGCGTTTTGTTTCATTATGAGCTAAAATCTTCTAAAATTAAAGTATGCCCTTCCCATTTGTAGTGCCTCATATGCCGTGACATAATGAACAGACTCATAGTTTTTCAGTATGGCTAATGAAAAAGCCTCGGATACATTCTGTGAATTGGAGCTCTGTTTATGGGTGCTGCTTTGGTTAAGTTTGCAAAAGGAATATTTACTTATTATAATTACATATCTTATGCATAGTGCTCATCTTCATTGTATAGCAATTAAACATTTCTGATGACAGTTGTGTGATTCGATTCTCCCAAAATCTTATTGGAATTGTGTGCCGCATGTTATGATGATTAGAATTGTAGACTCCACCTTCGCGTCATTTGATAACAGATTCCTTTCAATATAGTATTGTCAACTGTCCAATAGTTTGAGAAAATATATACACTGTGCAATTTAACTTGTAAAATAAGCTTTCGCAAAATATTAGTGATCCTCTTTGTAAACAAAGATTGATGTAACATGCCTCTAAATTTCTATTATCGATTCTTCTACAATTCTTTCCTTCGGGTGTCGGTGTTGTATAGAGTGTGGTCGTGTAAAAATCTCTTTGATTGCCAGCGCTGATTCCATGCGAAGATCCTTGTACATAGTGTCTCCTTAGCAATCTTCAACCTGGTCATAAGCTGTTTTCGTTGCGCTGTGTAGAATACATTACAATGATGACAAAGAATACAATTATTATTTCAATTATACACTTGTTTATTTCGATAAATTACAATTCTATTCCAAACTCCGAAGTTTTCGTTTGTTGTCTTGATTGATGATTCCGAAGACATCAAGTAATTTATTCTGATTATTGGGCGCTTGAATCCAGCGTTGATTAACGCAGGTGATATGCCCAAGTGGTCCTTCCGACTATGACGTGCAAATATTTTTATAACTATTGTAGATTCGGCATACAAGTTCTCGCATCTTGAATTCCATAATTTGCACCATATCTCCGAATACGACCATGTCTAGGACGTATTGAAATGCAGCGATAAATGAATCGTTTCGCGTCTCCTCCTTTTCGAAGCAACTTTTTATCAGGTCCTCCCATGACGTATGGTAACGAGTACAAAATCCGTCCATCTCTTCAATGTATAGCAATTGTCTGTTCTGTTTTGTAGTGTGCCTCGACATTTAATCGATGCTAATTTTATTTATTATGTTATCAGGTGTAGAATGTTCCACCTGACGATAGAATTATGAAAGTCAGTTTACAAAAAAAGATGTGATGTGTAATGAAAAAATGTGAGCTTTCAATGATTCTATGTACAAGACAGCGCTAGAGTCCCTCCTTCCCTAACTTGACTTGCGGGAGTCAGTTTATGGTACCAAGACCATTGTTTGGATTCCCCTACTCCCTGCGGGCGTAACCTTAACGAATGTGTACGGGAACTCAGCTTCCCTCTCTCACTTCGTTTCCACTAGTGGGTCCTGAATGAAAAAAGACATGTTTCTGTGATGTATATTTGCGCTGTGTGATTATGAAAAATGTTTGCCTAAATTAATTACTGCTTTTGACTTTGTTTCAGATGATCACTCGATTGATATTAATAAAAATATTCTACTAGTTGGGAATGTATTTTTAAGTTGTGTGCGTTGATTCCCGCTATAGCAAACACAATAATTTGCATTTCAGATGAGTTGTTTGCGACTTCTGCGTGCATTGTAAAGTTAACATAAAACGATGTAATTAAATTTGATTCTCGTTTTCGAACGAGTATTGTTTCTATCATTGAATAAATTTGACTTTCAATCGAATGATATTTGTGAGTTGAGAATAATGTATGCCTAATAGTTCTGTCTGATCTGAAATACAATAAAATTCATCGTTTCTCATTTGGCATTGTTTGCGTCGATAATATTTCTCATTTGCTTAGAAAGTCTAGTCTTATATATTTTTTTTTGTGATAGAATTCTTATTGTGTTCTTTAGAATCGAATAATTCCAATGTCTATTTGCGATCAATAAAAAATTTCGCCTCTGCACACCGGTCCTAAGAATATTTCCTTTTGGAGGAAAGAATTTTAAAAAGAGAGAGGATTTTCCCACCCTGCATATTGACAACAGGTTCCCCGCTTTTGGGCTGAATAGATGGAGAGAGTGACCCCACCGGTCTGCATAGAGGGAGAGAGTGACCCCACCGTGTCTCGATTCTGGTTGTACTGTGGAAAGTATAGCTGTGGTGCGTGTTTGGATAGCTCTGTCAAGGTAATGTTTATAGTGTCTGAGTAGGATGTTGTTAGCTCGCAAGGTTGATTTTATGATAGTTCAAAAGATATATTATTTCAAATTGTAATGTTTGATAGTTTGTTTCGCTATTATTTTCCTGTGTGTTGTTTACATGTTGGCAGATGCATCGTTCAAAGCCTTTCTCTGCTATTCATTCGTGCATGTTTATCGTTTCGATTGATTCTTTTTCAATTATTTTCCTGCATGTGTCCGTTGTTTACCGTTGGTAGATGCACCGTTTAGAGTGTTTCTCTGCTATTCATCCATGCATGTTTCTTGTTTTGTTAGATTGTTCTTCAACTATTTATCCTTTGTGTACCTCTTGTTTACGTGTTGGATTTTGGCTCTCTATTATCTGTTTCAGTAATATTTTCCTGTCTGTTGTTTACACGTTGGCAGATGCGCCGTTTAGATTGTTTCTCTGCTATTCAGCGTTAGCTCTGTGCTGTATTAAATTATTCACCATGTGCTGTTCAAAGTGTTTCTCTGCCATTCATCCGTGCATGTTTGTCGTTTTGATAGATTCTTTTTCATTTATTTTCCTGCATCTGTCTGTTGTTTATGTGATATGTTTTGGTTCTCTATTAGCTGTTGATCGTGTTTCTCATTATTTCCGTATGCCTATGCTGTTTACTTAATAAGAAAATGATTAATTGTGTAATGTTAGAATAATCTTCTCTATTGCGCTCGAAAATGTTCATAACTGTCAGGTGTACGCCTCCCGTCTTCAACAAATCAGGGCAGATATTATTAGAGCTGATTGTTGGCTAGGAGCGTGCTATGTGGTGAAGTTCATTTTTAACATATTTTCTGTGTCGGATTCATAAAACAAAGTAAGGTTTGTAGTGTCTCTTAGAATGAAAATTGTATTGTGGAAGTCAGGATGATGATTTTATGATAGTTAAAATGATAGTCTCCTCCTCTGTTGTTTTGATTAACCAATGTAGTGTTATAGATTTTATTTCCTCTTGTGTTCGTGTCCCATGGTCTTCCAGGTTCTCTGCTGTTCACATACATCTGTCAGAACTTCCCGCTATTGCACTGATGGTTCTCACGTATAGGAATATTAGACTTTTTATAATACAACTTGTAATTTTGTTTGTAATCATATTGATTAAGAACATCTTCTTTGATTAAATGTGGCGATCGTTTTGATATGGTGTAACTATTACTTCTCTACATTTGGAGGATTGGTTCTCTATTAATGTTATGTGCTGATTCGAATTATTTCCTTATGTCTGCGCTATTCAATTCATAAGAAACTGATTATTTGTGTCATGCTGGAACAATCTTCCCTATTGCGCTCGAAAATGTTCATAACTGTCAGGTGTACGGCTCCCGTCTTCAACAAATCAGGGCAGATATTATTAGAGCTGATTGTTGGCTAGGAGCGTGCTATGCGTTGAAGTTCATTTTTTAATGTATTTTCTGTGTCGGATTCATAAAACAAAGTAAGGTTTGTAGTGTCTCTTAGAATGAAAATTGTATGGGGAAGTCACGAGGATGATTTTACGATAGTTAAAATGATAGTCTCCTCCTCTGTTGTTTTGATTAACCAATGTATTCTTATAGATTTTATTTCCTCTCGTGTTCGTGTCTCATGTTCTTCCAGGTTCTCTGCTGTTCACATACATATATCGGCACTTGTAACTAAAGCTCCACTATGGTGGTCATGTTAGACTTTTTATAATAAAACTTTTAATTTTGGTTGTAATCATATTGATTAAAAATATATTCTTTGATTAAATGTATCATAATGGAATACTAGCTGTTGCGCATGAAGTTACATATCAGAACATTGTAATTAAAACTCCGCTATGGTTGGTCATGTTAGACTTTTTATAATAAAACTTTTAATTTGATTGTAATCGTATTGATTAAAAATATTTTCTTTGATTAAAATGTGCTACTCCTTCTGTTTAATTGAAAACTGGCGTGATTATCACTAATAAAATACCCCTTCAATGCTATTGCATCATACCTGTAATAAGTATAATCTTTGTTACATGTATTGTGTTTCTTCTGCTTCAGGTTTTTTGGCTGGGTTTTTCTCCTTCACACAGAGTCATATCATAATTCCTGACACTAGTGACTTTAATAAATATATTTTCACTTGTACTTTTGTGTATGGCTATCCTTTGCATGTAAACTGCCTACTGCACACCTGCTGTAGCGGGGGAAAAATTGCGATTGAATTCGACACAGATTGAAAAATGATGAAAGAAGTCGGCCCAGGCTGAAAAATGTGAGCAAGTAAGCGCTCACGCAACCCTCCGGCCACGCTCCGCCTACCGGTAAGAGACTCCACCCGAGCGCCGCCTGTCGCCCACGGGAAAAAGTCGTGAAAAAAGTCGGCGCAGATTGAAAAATTACGAAAGAAGTTGGCCCAAGCTGAAAAATGTGAGAGGGTAAACGCGCACGCAGCCCTCCCCTCGCCGATAAGCGCGCGGACAACCCTCCGCACTGGCGCCGCGCAGGGAAAATATGCGACAGTGTCCCAGACGCTGTGGGGTTCGAACCAGACACCCACGTCTCTAACTGGACACCCCTAGAGTACGACACGACCAATTACTACTATCATCCTGTCCATGATATCAACCTGTTCAAAGGAACCACCTACTGCCAAGACCGCATTGTGCACTACACGCTGGGCAATTCATGACTCTTCCGTTAGGTTCTCTAAAGTGCACTCTTTCCACAGCTGCATTACCATGGGACATGGAGAGAATGATCTGGGCCTGAAGAACGCTGGGCCTGCTCAGCTTCGAGGCCAGTCAACCACTGATTCTCTGTGAGCACTTCAAGAGCAAGAGCGAGTTATTTCTGGCTGGCTTCCTGGGACAACGCACAAGCTGGGTCCAAACAGCTCGCACCCCTTGTGAGCTTGTGCTTCAAAGATGACCTTTCAACAAGTTTTTTTGAGCATGCCTTGACAAAGGCAATGCAATCCTTCTTGAAGTTCAACATAGTAAGCTGTGTCTGCTTGGAAATCTTGCAAAGCGTTGCAAGAAGCCTGATGTCAAAAGCTGCCACAGAAATAATCCTGTCGGGATTGTCAAGGTCCACTTTGAACAACGTTGGAAGGGTGTGTGCGGTGTTCAGAACATCCCTCTGGAGAATTCTGGCAAGAAAAGACCTCAAAATACTTTCCAGTGCACTTGCAAGAAATGGAAGCATGGGTCTGTCAGTCTGGAATTCTGCAAGAAATGGCTTAAACTCTTCGGCGATTGACAACATCAATAAGAGTTTAACCGGGAGCGTCTGGTCTTCCACCGCCTTCTGAACGATGCCATAGCTGGTACAGGCTGCCGCCACAGACATGTTTTCTGAGCAGTCAACCAAGCAAAGTAAATTTGAAAGCACCGCAAGTGCCCTCAAAATGACCTTCCTATTCTCCAGCCACCGCAGAAGAAAACTATCATGCTCCAATGTGTTGCAGCATGGCCTGTTTTCAAGAACCCGCTGAGGATGTGTCCAGGACGTGGTGGCCTTTCCCAGACTCTCTGATCTCTGTGCTGATGGACCTTAGAAATTTCATGTTGAAATTTGATGTTGACATTTGGTCCATCCATTGATATTTGGAGTATCCTTTTCTCTTTCACACTTGCAGTGGCCTTCTTGAAAGCAAAAACTACTGTCATCTCCACGTTTGGCCATGTACGGCCAAAGAAACATGATGTAAGGTATTGTGTCCTCATTGTGGAGTCATCCATGTCCCAGTACCTTACGCACGTAGTGCACGTCCTGACAAGCAAGATTGACAAGCACTTCCATCTGTTCTTTCTCTGCTACTTTGTTCAATGACTCATCAAATGAAACTACCAAGAGTTGTGCACAAAGCAGGCTTGATAGCAACCGCTTTTGGAAGTATGGGATGACTCCACAGCACATTGTGAAGCTGACTTTGTCCTTTCCCAATTTCATCTTTGCAGCAGTTTCACACGATGGAAACATCAACGAAAATAGCAGAGCTGAGGCTGCGGCAGAGTGAAAAGAGGTGTGTGTCGTTATGGCATTCATGCATCAAAGAATCTCAGTTTTTGTGACTTCTTTCTTCAGCAAGAAGCCACCTATGGTGTTTCCTACGACCGGTGCGGCTGATGCTCCAGCTTCAGACGTCGAACACAGGCTGATCGACTTGCACTTGTTGAGGTTGCGTTAGTTGCTGCCTTGAAGAACAGTACGAGGCTCGCCTGGGACACTGCCCCAACTGCTTTCACCACAGACTGATGCCTTTATTCACAGAATGACCAGACATTGCTGTTTTCCCAATGTTGCTCAAGGAGAATTTCTTCCTGCACTTCGTACAGACGACACTGTGTGGGTAGTTTGACACGGGTTGAATCCAGCTAGCAAACTCTGATTTGTCCAGTCCGCATTGAAAGAACACTTCCTTTTTTTTTTTAGCTATTGTCACTCCCACAACGCTTAAACTCAAAACAGAAATGCCGACAAGCACACAGATCTGGAACCTGATTCACAGCTTACAACAACACATTCATGGCCCCTGGAGTGGCACGTGCAAAACCACGTGCCACCCATGAGTCGATCCCCCTTTCCTGCAGAAAAGACCGAGAGGCGCCTTGTCTTCGTCTGGCCTTTGTTACACGCTTTGCAACAGCTCCCTCCTACATAGCAGCGGCATGGTCGATGAACCATGCGAGTCCGCACAAGCGGGTCTGTGCCCTCCATGTAAAGACGTTTTCCCTGACTTTTGCAACTTTTTGTCAGTTTCCCTGACAATTCCCCGACTTTTCCAGTCGCATCAAAATTCCCTGACAATATAGGTTTTCCCCGTCGGTAAACACCCAGAGGGCGCTGTATTATGATCGCAAGCCTTATCGTGCAACTTGTCATACCAGTGGCTGCTGGCTGATGACAGACACATGGGTAGGGACAAATACATGATTGCAGTGTGGCTTATTTTGTTTGTGCACTAGAGGGAGGGCTCTTGTGCAAAGCGAACTGCTTCACAGTGGCAAATATCAGCGAGCACGCCTCTTGGAATGACGTATTTTCAGCTGACAAATGTCTGCAGAAACACAACAAAAACTTCCTGACTTTTGGTGGGATTGTGTATTGTGGCCATAGGCTCCCGATTTCATTAAGAAAACCAAAAAAATAGCTTAATTAATGCATAACACATGTGCTAACTACCACAACGCGTGGCAATAACCAAGCAGGACTAAATACCACTGACCCCATATGCATACGCTGCATACTTTTTCATTAAAATTTTTTCATATGGTTAGTGAAACACCCTGTATATTGCCATCTTTTTTTTACAATGGCAGGAATCAATGAGAATGTGCTACATATTACCATTTCCATATCATAATCTACTATCAAGGCCGGCACATTTCCACAAAAGTACATTGAATTCAAGATGTATCAGGGAACGTGACGTTTAGTAGAGAATTTCATGGAATTACGCTTCTTTACTGAAGTTCACAGTGCAGGAGATGGATAGACCTACAGCTCATAGCAGCTCTTCCTTTTTTAGTGGCCCGGTTTGCACATAACTAAGAGAGACAAACATGCACCTTGAACATCACCACACCTCTCATGTTGGCAAAAGCTGTTGCGTTCCATGTTTACTACTTTCGTTTTGCCCTCATCGTTGATATCGCGTCTTGTGCATTTCTCACACAGAAATGTGTGATGGCTAGACCAGCTAAACGTTCCTACATGGGAGGCAGAGATGCAATGTGACAGCTACAGCATCTATGAAGGTGGGAATTACTTCTCTGTTATTATTGTGTGAAAGCAATCAACCACCAATGAGGTCTACTATAGATGATCGCGTCAAAAGTAAGCTCCACCACAAAAACATTGAAAGGGCGAAAAATGAGTTATGAAGCCTGGATGGAGTGCAAAAAAGTGTCCAGGCCAATTGTCTGAGAGGAGGGGAGGCTAGAAAGGACCTGGTGCCACAGTTTGTTGATATGTAGTAGAAAAGGTAGATCATCTGGAAGTTCCAAGTCTTTTGAAGAGATAAATTGCCAACTGTGGGTTACATTGCCAAAAGTGGGTGGGGCCATATGTCGATGCCCTGTGGGAAGGAATTCCAGGACTCCCTGAGAGGCACCTGTCCATTCTGAAGGACATATGAAAAGGGGCATTTGTTTCAGTGGTCATGAATTGAACAACTGATGATATAGCATAATTATTGAGTTTGAGGATATAACATAGTTTATGTTCAATGACTGTACGCCATACATGAAGGAGTCCTTACAGGAGTGCATCAATCTACTGCGGAAACCGGGTTTATTTTTATTTATTTTTACTTATCTATACTGTCAGCCCTATGCAAAGTCGTTACAGGACTGGGAAATGCATACAATATACATGAACTTCACTATGAATAAAACACAAAGAATAGGCAAACAGTAGGCACAGGCAGCGCGTGGGCATAGCACGTGCTGCACCCAAGCAACTGCAAAGGTATGGCAAATATAAATGAATACCTGGACGGGGCACACTATTATGAACGAGAAATGTCGTTACAGAAACTTTCTATATTTGGTGGATTGGGAAAGACATTAGGGGACAGGTTGTTCCATTCCTCTATGGTCTTTACAAAACATGAGTTCTTAAAAGCATTTGTGCACGCTGCGTAAGGTCTGATGCAAAAATTATGCCCTATACGTAGACTCCTCGCCACTGTTTGGAAGTACCTACCTTTAGGCAACTTGGTAAAGCCAAAATAAATATGATATAAAAGATTTAACCTAGCTACTTTCCATCTTTCTGCAAACAATTGTAGCTCAGCCCTATTTAACAATGCTGTTACTGATTCTTTCCTTTGGTACTTAGAATATATAAAACGAACCGCCAGCCTTTGGATTTTTTCTATTTTGTCAGATAACACTTTTGTGTGGGGAGCCCAGACAGACGATGCGTATTCATGGGCAGGACAAATAAAGGTAAGCCATAAATTTGGTAAGCCGTTAGCTTAACACGAGGCGTTGCTTGCTTGAGATGTCCAGGTAGATACCCAAGTTTCTTACTTGCCTTACCGCAGATAACATCAGTGTGAGGTTTCCACGATAGATCTGAACATAAGACTACTCCTTAATATTTTAAACTCTGTACTTTTTGAAGTTCGACTCCGTGAACTTTGTACGTAAACTCCTGTACATAAATGCTTTTTTTTTTTTTTGTGAAAGAGGCAAAAACAGTTTTTGAGGGTTGAGTTCCATGTCATTATGTGAGCACCAAGAAACAATATTATTAAGACTCTGCTGGAGGCAGTTATCATTAGTTGTAGCATCAACTGTTGCATGTAATAAACAATCATCTGCAAACAATTGCGCTACAACTCTGGGCAAAATATGAGATGTCATATCATTAATATATATTAAAAAGAGAATGGGTCCTAGAACAGAGCCCTGAGGGACTCCTGAAATAACAGGAAGGGATGAAGATACTGCACCATTTATACTAACAAACTGTGTTCTGTCACGCAAATAAGCACCAATCCATTTAAATATGTTCCAGTTAATATTATACCTGCTTAGTTTCATTAATAACTTGTTATGTATCACCCTGTCGAACGCTTTCGATATGTCTAGTGAGATCACATCAACCTGTCCTCTACTGTCCATTGCGCTTGATAAATCATGTATTGTCTCAGCTAACTGGAGAGTAGTTGATAAGCCTCGTTTAAATCCATATTGGCTTGTACAAAACAAGGTATTATCCTCAAAAAACCTAGTTAAATACTTACAAACCATATGTTCAAATATCTTACAACACTGACATGTCAAAGAAATAGGTCTATAATTCGATACATCATGCTTGTCTCCCGTTTTGTGTACAGGAATTACATTGGCTTTTAAGAAGTCTGTTGGAATAACTGAGGTACTAGTTAAAGACTTACGAAATAAGATTCTAAGATATTTAGACACCCACAGGGAGTAGCGATAAAGAAACTGGTTTGGAATATTATCTGGCCCCGGGGATTTCTTTGTGTCAACACGTAACAACAGCTCTAAAATTCCTTCATCTGATATGTAACAGTCAGTACCCGTTTCGCCCACACACAGATCCGAAGTACCAGCACGTTCATTTTTCTTGGAGAATACTGATTGAAAGTACTTGTTAAACTCAGATGCCAAAAGCATTGGTTCAGATCGTGTTTAGCCTCCAATCTTTAATTATTGCGTTTTACTTTTTGGCAATGACAAGTACCTCCAGAATTTTCCGTGCGAATTTTTCAAGAAATTTTCCAGGGTAGTATTGAAGAAATATTTCTTACTACTTTTAATTTTCTCCCTTAAAAGTATTTTTAAGTCTGTGGTTTCTGCACAATGGGAGTTTTTTCTTGCCCTTCTACGCTTCAGTCGGCATTGAATCTGAATAATTTCTCTCGTAATCCAAGGTTTGCTCTTTTTAGTATGCTTAATTCTCTTAGGAACATGCAAATTTATACATGTGTGCACAATTTCTTTTAATCGTGACCACAATGTTTCGACATCTCAGTCCTGACTAAAAGACAAAAAGGAGTCACTAAGAAAATCCAAAATAACAACATCATCGGCTTTTGAGAAATCATGAAACACTACAGGGGAGACTTTTCCAGCACCTATATTACATGGTAAATTCAGGCTTGCCAACACCAGTTTGTGGTCAGATATTCCATCCAGAACAGAAATATGAGAAAAATTAGGTCAAGGACATTCCCTGTATCTGCAAGTAGACGGGTGTACTGGTTGACAATTTGTTGCAAATTATATTTTAGGGAAATACCCAACATATGATAGGCATGTACTGAATTATCCGTTACAATGACTTTTTGCCAATCAACGGTAGGAGCATTAAAATCGCCAGCCAGTAGCACGTGTGTTCCTTCCTTTACACAACGAGAAAGGTAATCATCAAGCTCATCAAGGTGACAAGAATGGGCATTTGGAGCACGGTATGATCCTCCGATGACAATTTTTTTATCAGATACTATATTTATACGTCAAAAAACACATTCAGGCACTTGGAATACTGGCATAACAGAAAATTCAATACCGGTTTTGATCAGAATGGCAACACCATTACCTTTACCCTCTCTGTCTTTCCTTAGAACATGATAGTTTGGAGAAAAACTTCGTGACTCTGAACATCGGCATGCAACCAAGTCTCAGTAATAACACTTACACACGTAACATGAAAAACGGTTAGGAGCAACTAAGATATAAAATACGCTCCAATTCCAATTGTTTATTCAAGACGCTCCGAGCGTTCAACATTACGACACTGGGTGTTTCGCCAGTCAGTCACTACGTTGTTTACCTTCAGTGAACCTACTGATTTTAACTCGACGTTTACTTTTATCATCCCAGATAAACGTATCGTTATTTATAATCAGCTTGTCGTGAACAAGTTTTACTCTATCTTTCTTATTCCAGTTTTCTTTTGCCGAGTCCCACAAACATTTTCTTTTGTGAAGGGTTTGTAAGGAGTAGCCCTCAGCAACTGAAATTTTAGTGGCTTTCAGCTTCACACAATCCTGCATTATTTCGTGCTTTTCGCTGTAATTGCACAATTTTAAGATTATTGGGCGATTTCTACCTGTCCGTCCTTTGCCAAGCCGGTGAATACGCTCAAGCGATGAAACAGTCACACCCAAAATGTCCTTAAATATATCACGAATGACCTTCTGTTCAAAGATCCCGTCTAGATTCCTCATGCTCCTTGGGGATCCCATAAATGATTACCTTGTTTCTACGTTCGCGGTCTTCAAGATCAAAGGTTCACATGAACTGCGTCAAAACGTCAATCTGATCGAAGCTACCATTTCCCCTTGTTGACATGTTCGTTGAGGAAATGCAGAAGCCTCTTTGTTTATTGAGAAATGTGTATGTTTTAAGCCCATCTAGAAGCATGTGGTGTAGTAGGTCCTAAATATCCGCCAGCCCTTGTAAAAGTTAGACAAAATTCATTCGTAGAAGCTGCAGAACTTCACTTGGAATACCATGAGTGCTACCCCTCTCTTCTCGAAAAGGTGCAGGAAAAGTATAATGATGCTGCTGGAGTATATAGCCTGGTTTCTTTTGCAAGTCAGCTGTACAGAGCATTCAAGTATGATATCCTTTGCACTGTTGTTTTTGGCAAGAGGGAAGCAGGCATACTGAAGGTAGCACAGGGTCACCAGGTGACTTCGAATAAGGCGTTCAATGTGTTGTTTGCACTAGGAAGCTGTCGAAAAACAGCTTTATTACAGGGCTAAAGAAAGTGTGCAAGACTTAGATCCGCATGCAGGAAAGAAACTTAAAAGAGGTATGTTTCAGACAACTCACAAGGTGTAGGGCTTAATAGGAAACAGTGATAGTTCAAAATGTTGCAAAACCATGAGGAGCCTGAATCCACTGCAGTTCAGATACTTATGATACAAGCTGTTTGTCTATGAGAACATTCCAGCAATAGGGGGGGGGGGGGCTGAAAACTTTTCTACAGAGTGGCTGCTGCACAAATAGACAACAAAGGCGCACAGGTCACTGACCATGACATGGCCCCCTGTGTATCGAAGCAAGTCAACCCACCATCTTGAACTTTTGACATAATCAGCGTTCGGCATGGAATGAGAATGCTTTGCCCTACTTATGCATCCATGACAGTTAAGTACCTGTGAGTTCCAATGAACTCTGTAGATCAGGGCAGTCAAGCTCAAATCGAGTTATGGGGTCGCATCAGTCTTAGACCATATTGTAGATGGCCATACGGAGATAAATTTCCCTAATTACCATAAAATACTCGAATAGAAATATATACAAAAGACAGGAGCGGTGTAGTTATTGTGGAGCAAGATGGTATATGTACAACTCATTACTGAAAAAACACTGATACACCAAGAGAAATAAATAAGTTGCCTTTCTAAATGGGTACTGGAAATATGGAAAATTATTTGAAAAAATATGTACTCCTGCACAAACGATTACATGGTTCTTGATCAATTTTGGAACAATACTTCAAGGGTCTGACTGGTGATGTAGAACACAGCTTATGGCTGGTACTTCTATGTTTCACAAAAATATTTATAAGCTCCATGTATCACACAACAGACCACATGGGGACCGCGCAATAGCAATCCGTTCACAAAAATGACTGAGAACTCCCGAATGATAAAAATCATGGGAAAGAAAAGAAGTCTTATGACGAAGGGTGCTGTTCATTCCTTGCACTTCTGGCTTCCAGTACTGATTGCTATTGCAGCGAGTGCTTACTCCTGTGGTTTCAAGACTATAGTTCTGACATTGGATAAGTGGAATTTGCACTGCAGCTCTGTGAGAATAGGGAAGATTCCAAATCAAGGCTTTGTCAAGGACTGTGGAAAATTCCAGACCTTGAAAACAGCATTTTCGAATTCGAAGGTATTCAGTGGTTATGGACCAGTGGGAACCATTGACTATGACAATGTTGAGGAGCACTGCAATGATCTCCTATTTACACCCTGTAGCACTCCTTTGCTTACAGTATCAACTTTGAAAAAGAAATAGAAAAGCAAGAGCGAAAGAGCAAGCCGACTTTATGACACTGGATGGTTTGATGTAATAGTTAATGCTAATTTCTTCTGTGACTCTCTCTGTTCCTTTCTAATTTCCCGCAAATGACATCCGGAGAGTCCGCTGCTTCTATTAGGTTGTAACCGAAGTGTGAGAAATAAGATGAACACATCTCAATCCCCATACCAGTTACATTGTTAGTTTACAAATGTGCACTAAGGGATGATAGCACTTGCCCTAGAAAGCTGTAGGATTTCTGAGTCCCTACTACAGAATCCCATAGCCATATTCAGATGGCTTTTCCAACGGGACTCCATGTAATATGGCTCTTCATAATGGCATAGCAGGTGCATTTACACACAGCAGGAATAACGTGCAGAGAGTAATGTATATTGTTATGGGGAAGAGGATTAAGCTCCTCTTGTCAAACTATCAAACTCCTATAAAATTCCTAGACATCAGCTGTACCTTTCATACACACACACACACACACACACATGACATGCTCGACATCCCCTCCCCCAGTGAAACAAACCTCTTCCATACAATCCTGTGTATTCAAAACTTTTCAACTTTTCAAAAGAGAGGTTGTCATTTTGAATGTCCTCAAGAAATCCAGCCCACACCAGATGGCTGAGATACAAAACTCAATCACGCATCAAAAAGCACAAGAGTTCCGATGTTTTGTGAAAACTGTGTGTGCGTGTAAAAATCTGTTTTTATTTCAGGAGCCATAAAACAGGGTAAAATCGGGTGATATCAGGTGGAAAAGCAGATTTTCCAGTGGAAAATAAAAAACAGCGCTTCTCACATGGTAGATTAGCACAAGATACGAAACAGCCATGCTGAGTGTGCAGTGCTTAGCGTTCTCTCAGTGCACATATTAGTAGCTGAATTGACACTTTACCAAGTTAGTCATCAGGGGTTTTCGGGTTTTACACAGAGGGACGATGTTGCAAATTGAGGAGTAAATACAGGTTTCGGCAGGTTTTACCCTAGAACACAAGGCCCAATGTATTAATGATTGGCTCAGTGAACACTCCAGCAATATCAAGAATCAGAGACAGGACCCAAGCAGCACAGAACCTTGGCCCAATATTGGCTACACATTGGGAATACCGGTCCAATATTGGACTGGTACTGGACTTACTAAGATTCAGCCTATATTGGCTGTGGAAGTGTTCTTTTTTCGTGTGTGCGGTATTATTTTTCACATTTTTCACTCATCCCTCAAAAATCGGGAATTTCAGTTCCCACGAATACTATGGCCATATGAGGGCGAAAATCGTCCAGCGCTTGACGCCATACTGTGTTCATAACAGTTTCTCCTCGAGTCGACACACCTTGTGGAGATGCCGGTAGCCCAGCTCTTTCTGTAACCTCAGCATTCTGTGTCGATGACGGCGGCAACACCGCCTGCTCTGTAGACCCAGCATGCTGTGTAGATGACGACGGCGACCGGGCCTGCTCCAAGGACAGTGGCAAAGGGCTGTCCTGCTGTGGGACTCCAGCCTCTTGTGCAAGTGGAGAACAATACTGCTCTGCACTCCTCTCCTGCTCAGCACCACAGTCGACCCTACGCGGCCTCAGATGACATCTATTTCTTCTACGAACACCACCCCTTAACAACTTCACCAAGTAACTTCTTGGTTGGGGTCCAACCTGTAGAACCACTGCAGCCAGCCACCTGGTACCTTGCCTCACACACACAGGTTGTCCCGCATTCAGCAGAGACAACTGTGCGCTACTGCTACGTATCATAACCGTGCTGTTGCTTCTGTCTCAATTCTAGGCCTTTCTGATAGCTTTCACAGTGGTAATTTGGCTTTTACAGGGTCGAAAGTGCTGGCAGCAAAGTTCTAACTCTTTGTCCCATTAACATCTCGGTGGGAAATGGCAAATGTTCAGTCGGTGTCGCACGATAATTAAGTAGAGCAACATGGACATCTTGTTCATCATCCAACGTTTTCATCAAGGTGGACTTTAAGGTCTGCACACTTCTCTCCACCAGTCCATTGGATCTTGGAAAGTGTGGGCTAGAGGTTATGTGACAGATGCCCCACTCCTTATTGAAGGAACCAAACAATGCAGCACTGAAAGGAGATCCATTGTCAGAAATCACCTCAGACGGAATCCCATGGCGCGCATACACGGACGTTATAAAGTTTATGACACACTTGGCGGTCACACTTGGCATCTCCTGCAACTCAGCATACTTGGAATAATAGTCGATGACGAGTAGATAAGTGAGACATTGGTGACAGAAAAAGTCAAGTGCAAGCTTCTGCCATGGCAGCGACGGTAAAGGTACACTAAGCAGTGTCTCATGAGAGTTGCTCCTGTAGTTTACTTGACATGTCGTACACCTTTGTACCTTGTTCTCAATGTCTCTTGACATTCCTGGCCAGTATAAGGCTACTCGTGCCCATGTCTTGCATGCTACCATGTCCCGATGACCTTCATGAAGTCTGTTTAGGGTATGTTCCCTGCAACTCTCGGCTATCACCAGACGTCTTCCTCAGCAAAGCAGGCCTTCCTCCACGTGCAACTCATCTCTACAATCCCAGTACGGTTTTGCTCCAATCGGGACCTGCTTGCGGCTCGGTGGGCAGCCCTGACGGCAATATCCAACCACCTGCTGCAACGCCTCATCTTGCACTGTTGCATCTCTGATGGTGTCCAAAGTAAGTGATGATGCTTGCACCAGAAGACACAATGAGGCTGGCATCTCATAACTTGCCTCCCAAGTCTCTTCCTGCAGTGGTGCCTTCGACAACGCATCAGCAACAGCAAGATCCTTCCCAGGAACATAAACAAGGTGCACCTGATAATGTTGTAGCCGCAGTAGCAGTCGTTGCAACCTAGGCGATATGGAGTCGAAAGGCTTTTGATAGAGTCCGACCAGGTACTACGACACCCCTGCCACAGGTGAAGTAATGAAAATGTTCTGCCGAAAACACAATTGCCACAAGTTCTTTTTCTATCTGTGAATATCGTTGTTGTGTCCCTGTCAGCCACATGGACGCATAAACCACAGGGTGGTCATTTTGAAGAAGTACAGCGCCCAACCCGTAAGAGCTAGCATCCACTGACAGCGTCACTGGACAATTCGCATCAAAGTATGACAATACAGAAGCTGTCACTAGAAGTTGCTTAAGATGCTCAAAACACTGTTGACAGTTTTCATCCCAGACCCACACAACGTCCTTCTGTAGCAGCTGCCTCAGCACACGAGCACTTTCTGACAGATTAGGAACAAACTTAGTGAGGTACGTCACCATTCCGATGAACCGTTGCAGCTGCTGCTTACTTGTCAGCACAGGATACTTCGTAATGGCCTGCAATTTCTGCGGATCAAGCTCCACACCTTGCGGTGTCAGCACGTGCCCAAGGTATTTAACTTTTTGTAAGCTTCAAATTTGATTTCCTTGCAACTTCAAGAACCCTTCGAAGCTGTTTGCAGTGCTCCTCCATATCTCAGGACGCCAGCAAAATGTCATCAAAATAGGGGTGAACATCTGGAAGCTCAGCAAACAGTTGGTCCACAGACTGTTGAAATACTTCAGGAGCACAGTTCACCAAGAAACGGTACCAACCGTAGGGCGTGGCAAACGTACACAACTGAGAATTTCCTTCATCCAGCTGCAGGTGGTGAAAGGCATGGGATGCATCCATAACCGTGAACACTGTGGCTCCGTGGAGTCTTGCAAACTGTCTTTCCAGTGTTGGGATCTGATAATGAGGCCTCTTGATTGCCTCATTTAACTTCCTGGGATCCAGACACACACGAATGTCTCCATTAGGTTTTGGCACAATTATAAGCGGACTGCACCAATCAGTAGGTTCTGACACCCTTGCAATGACACCGTCTCGCTCCATTCTCTCGAGCTCCAACTTAAGCTTCTCCTCAAGGGCCAAAGGCACTTTCCTAGGTGGTGAAATAGACGGCTTTGCGTCTTCCTTTAGTATGATCTTATGGGTCCCTGGCAGTCGTCCAACACCCTGAAAAACAAAATACACTGCGACAACTTGATCTGGTGTCTCTTTGCTACCCTCACATCTGGCCACTTCACCTCTAACCTCGCAAACCCTCTTGACAAGGTTAAACTTCTGACATGCTTGAAGACCCAGTATGGGCGACGAAGACAAGTCTCACAACCATAAACGTCACGGGGCACGTAAGTCCATTAGCGGTGCCCAATTCAAGACTGTCTCTCCGACCACAGGAAGCTGCTGCGCAGAATACGTTGTGACTCGGCGTTGAGACCTTCTGACAAGAGGTCTAGGGCTCCCAAGTTCGGACAACCTCTTTCGATATTACATTCACCTCGGATCCTGTATCGAGTTTGAAGCTGTCCAGAATGCAGACCCTCCAAGGCTGTCAACAGTTAAGACGTCCAGGGACACGAAGTCGCCCAACGTCCCTTGCATGTGGTCACCTGTGAGAGCGTGCAGTCGAGAGTCATGCCTGCTATGACCACGGTTTGGACAGTTTGAACCACAGGCCTGCACTTGAGGAGGGTTATGCTGTCCTCCTCTGCAGACCTGCGCGAAGTGGTTCGATTTTCCACGCTTTCCACAACACTGCCCATGCGCTGGACGGTTGCGAGGAGAATGACTCCTGCTACGCCTTCCACACGGTTCTGTGTTGCCTTGCTGGGTTCTCGATGTTAGTACTCTGCCCGGGTCTCTTCCACGCCAGCGTTTGTAGACTCTTTTTGCCCTGACGTATAGAGTTCATCAACGTGACCTTCCTGGGTAACGGCCTGAGAGGGACTCTTCGAAAGTTCCGCAGACTTGCATTGAAGAACGTCGTTTTGTAACGTCATTGCGACATCACGTAGCAAACGCTCTCGAAGGGCGTTATCCCTCATGCCAAGAATAAGGTGGTCCTTGACATTGCACTCGTACGCTGGCCCAAACTCGCAAAGCTCTGCTTGCAGCCTGACCTCTTGGACGAATTGATCAAACGGCTGTCCCGGCTTCTGACACAAGTTATTAAACACGAACGACGCATGCGTGAGATTCCTGTACGGCTTGAAGTACTTGTCGAGTGTGGCCCAGACGCTCTTCATCGTCCCCGCCTTTCCTTCCTGTTCTTTACCACCAGTCTATTTTGTCTCTTCTTTCGGGAACTCCAACGTACGATAAACACTGTTAAGTTATTTTCCTCCCACATGAAGCAGAAGAGATAGTCGTGTTTCATCATCTTCCTTGTGGTATTTTAGCGCACGTTCATATGTCTCATGTTCGCGGCGCCACTCTGACCATGCTTCAACAGGGTTCGACGTGGTTTCAAAGAGGCGTACCTGCTTTAAGAAAGCTGGCATCTTGTCAATCTCACTTCTGACACCATGTCATGGTCTAGAGCGACCGTCTGAGCAGAAAGCAGCAACGTCTATTGCACACATTGCGTCGTTTGGCTTGGAGTACTACAAATCATGTGCACACTGTCGTGTGTCTTGCAAAAGTGAACATGCCAACAAAAACAACCTGGGTCCCAAAAATGGAAAAGGTCTGCCCAGCCCTCTATCAACTGAGAAACACAGAGGGCACTAGCAAGTAGCAACTAAATACACAGTCTAAATACATGACAACTACCTTGACCCGTTCTACTCCATAGAGCGTAGGTAGTTTAAGCAAGCCGCGGAAGACTGTTTTATCCCATCAGGCAAGAGGTCAAGAAATAAAAATTGATTACACTTTTGTGACTCGTACAAACGCATTCCACTCTACATATATACAACTATACCACGAAGCTGCAACATGCCTTTCCCCACCTTCTCAAAACCAGCTTGTATGATATTACGAAATCTTAACCGAACTGTTCACTGCCCTGAGTGATAGTGAATGAGAACTGCTAAAATGAATTGGCTGACCTGTACATGGCCAATACTATAGCCTCCTGGAGGGTCCCTAAGGGCCACTGTACAGGGTTTTTGCTCTCATGTCTGTGAGGAGAAGAAAGGGATTGACCTAGAACGGCGCCATCCCCGTGAACAACGGCTGTCTTCGCATGTGCCGAAATATGCCTGAGAATTGACCGCGGCACGATAGGCAAGGGCAAAGCACTCCCGCAGTACTGTGTCGCGAATTTAATTTCCCGCGAATCACTCCTCAAACCAGCTTTGAAAACATGAAAATATTTTCCATGTGTAAAAAGACAACTTCTACAGTATTGGTGATATTACTGGGAATACTGGCATTTTTGGCAATCTGGAAAATCAGAAATAATAATTTCCCCACATTAAACCAGAATCAGACAGGTATGTGTAAATTTACCAAAGCTAAAAACATGACACTATACATCACGATAAACTAGCACTGCAAACGAGGACAGACAGGAGAGAGGACAAACACTGTGCTAGTTTATCATGATGGATTCATACCAACTTGCTTGGTTCACCACCGTTGACACTATGGCACCTGTGCCCCCAAATGCGAGGGTCTGGTTCTGACGGACTTCCAATTCCAAGCCTGTTTGACAAACTGTCATGCTTCGTTTCGACATGCCTTGCAACAATGTGCTGTTTCGCTCTGGTGTGGCGCTGTGGTGTTGCTTGCGGCATGTTTCAACAGTAATCTATAGGGGTGTGCGAATCCGAATATTTCAAGTCGAATCAAATATCGAACGTAATGGAGGAAACAATGTCGAGTATGGAATCGAGTAGTCATGCAAAGTTTACAATACATGCTTTTTGCACCAATAGTTTGATATTCCTAGCCCATGGCTCTAGTGTAATTTTTCTGTCACAAAGGACACATGTAATTCTTCTGTGGGAAGCTTGTGCTCTTTAATGTTACATGATTGTGTTTCCTGCTTTTCAGGCAGTGGCATGTTACACAGATGAGGCTGCAATTGTTTCTGAACATCCACAGGTCACTTGTGAAACAAAAAAATTGGCGTCTTGCCTCAACATCTTGACTGGGGAAGTCACGCTGCTTAAATTTTGGACGAGAGGGACATCTTTAAGACACCCTTTTTCTTTTTGGGCTGCAGGTGTTATTTAAGAGTCTTAATTCTTTTAAAGAAATCCCCCATGGGAGGGATGCCACCCTTTCCTCAGGCGAAATATGCACAATAAACTTGGGCTAACGTTGTCTTAAATGGAGACTTCGCAAGGATTCGAAAAAAAATTAGGTGAGCATCATACTGAACATGAACCTCCCCCTCGATACCGAATACAACATTTGCATTCATTTTGTGCAAGTAGTTGATTCGTAAATGACGATGACAGTAAACCAAAACCGAAATATGAAGAGCAGAAATAGAGGCAGAAATAGAGGCAGAGGCAGGCGAAGAGCAGAAATAGATTCAAATTTAGGCACAAAAACCGACAGAAATATGCAGGCGTTGTTTCGTGTCAAAAACACCAAAATAGGCAGTTAATATGATACGCCCTTTTGCTTTATGGGTGTCTCAGGATGCTCCTTCCGGGAACGCTTGCTCATTTAAAGGCTACGGAACCTTACAAGCTTTGACTTCTGAAACACGAATGTTCATTGGGCCAAGAACCATGCTACATTGAGAAATATTTTGAGTTATCTGCCCTTGAAGATCTTGCAAGGGCAAGAAAGGCCGATTTTTTATGAAATGTGCACGAACGCGTTCTAACAAATCAAGGTACTGAAGGAAACGAAAGTAAAAAGTAACAAAAGGAGAAAACACCCAGAAACAAAGATCAAACAGACGATTTCAGAAATTGCATGGATGGCCCACCAGGGAGCGCAGTGTTGCGAAAGCCCCGCTGCACCTTGGGATTTAGTTTTCATGAGTCAGAGAGAAGAAGAAGAGCGCAAACGGTTTCGGTTTTCTCTCTCCTTCACCTCCCGCACCTTCGAGCAACAGGCAGACGAGCACGAATGTAAAGCATTTCCCACGACGCATTGCGCGATGCGCGTGACTTGGGCGACGGAGCCTTTTTTAGAAATTCAACTGCGGGGGCCCTCCGCACGGGGGCCCCCGCAGTTGCATTTCTAAAAAAGGCTGCTATGGCATCAAAGTGGTTTTTCATTGTACGGGTATTTGATGTTTTTTTCAGATGTAGAACTCATACATACACTTCATCAGTTTTCATCATCTAAGAACGTTAAGAAAGGCTACTCCAACAGAGTCGATAAAAGGGCAGGAAACTCTGAAAATGCCTCATTTAGACATTTATAAGCAAATGCCTAAAAATATGGGCCCTATATTAATCAGTTATGATGTGGAAGGAGCGCTTTCCACGTTTAGTTTCAGTTTCATCATGTGTGCACGGTCAATTTTCACTCAATTCAGAGGCGCGAAATCGGGGAGCCACAAGGCCAACCTAGCGTAGCTGCTTCATAGGAGTCCGTGCAAAGCAGGCGTGAACTGCATGTTTCGTTGTAGAAGAGCCTGTCACTCCCTAAAGGTAATAAGTTATAGTGACTCTCAACAATAGGCCTAGACCATATCTTTAAACACCTGCCCTCATGCCCCTGAGCTTGGACAGCGATGAAGATAGGATGCAAGTAAGAACATATGATGAATGTAAAATGCAAGCGAGCTGTAGTATACTTGATAGGTGCAACGCACATCTCCCCGAGCTTCCGGAAAACAAAAAAGATAACACAAATGAACTGCACAATCACTGGCACGTCACAGTAACGTTAGTCAAAGTCACATGGGAGACTCTTTTCAGCTGTAGTTTGAGTCACACAGGCTCCGCCTCATGGCGTGCGTCATATGTCACGTGAGGGGGGACAGAGAGAGCAAGGGATGAGGCGGGAATGGCGGGAACAGCAAAGGCGGGGAGGTAAGACTGGTATGTGCACGGCGGCAGAACTGTTTGCAAGTAGGGCAATTTATGCGATTTTGAGGGGAAGCGATTTTGGGATTTGGGAAGCGATTTGGGAAGGAAGGGGGAGGGGAAGCGATTTTGAGGGAACTTCAAAACAGGTATTAAGAGCGGTTATATGTATGCAGCCCGTCAGACTGAGAACACGATAAACATTCCGTTAAATGTTCAGTTGAAACAGTCAGCACTTCCAACACGTCATGAAATATTATAAATGCTGTTGCCTGTGTACTGCTGGTCCGAGGCGTGTTACCCCATTACGGCTTCTCGAATTCAGCATTATGTATTCGATGCACGTCGATTTTCACATTTATCTTACTTCACAAAATAGTATAGATTATCACGACTATGTGTAACTTTTGTACGTGTAACGTGTTTACTCTCATATTAGCCTCTGTGAAGTAGGGTAGGGTCCTGAGGCTACCAGGGGTAAATATCGCACATCATCATAACTTCTCTATCATTTATTATTGTTGTTGTACGTGCTTCCAAATTTCGAGATATAGATCAAGGTATATCTAAACAGGTAGCGCAACTCCCATAGGCCCCTGTGTCTTCAGAATGACGCCATGATAGAGACGGTCAGCGCCATCCATCCGTTGAGCGGACTACTACCATTGTAAATAAATGACGTCAGGGATGACGTCAGCACTATGAATAATAAATAGTGCATAATTAGCCATGGCACGTTTACATTCGCGCACTTTGTTTGCGTTGTATACCCTTTCCCTCACCCAAGCAACAACACCAGACGAGAATACAGAAAAATAAATCACATCAGGTTTAATTAAACATATCAATTCGAAATACATCGAGTTATCACAGATTTATAGAATTCCAGACTGAAGGGCATCGTGATGACCACACAGAAATTAGGAAGATTTACTTATGTTCCATTTCTCTCCTAGAGCTACACGTACACGTAATGATTAGACGTTTGCATTTATTCAGTGAGTGGCTATTATAGGTAAATTGCAACGAAACATGGCATCGTTGGTGCACAGCTGATTCCTGCTAACACTTACGCTATCATGGCCGCTCGTCCCACGACGGATTTTTTTTTTCGCGGGGCCAGCAACAGGGGATGCATTGTATTTATCTGTTCACACAAGTGGTTCTTGGTCTACAGCGCCGAGATGTGAACGTCGTTCCCTGTTTAACCCAAAAAGTGCACCAACTCAGTATTACAATGCACGGACACAATGCACGGATAACCACGCCCACTGCGACACATGCGCAAAAGGAGCAGGACACGGAAATGTACTCGGGTGGTAGATGATTTCGTATATGTCCACGGGCAGGGCAACAGAAAGTTTTTTCTACACTGAAATTATGAATAATCTATTAGTACACACACAAGCCACGCCCATGTTGTAAAGTTTGTTTTTAAGACCGTACCTCTACTGTCAACACCCAGGATCGCTCGCGCCTCATGCTGGTGGCTTTGCCGATGGGTCTGATTTGGTATTTTCGCTTGTTTACGCTACCAGTTTAGATATACCTTGTATAGATGTTAACAAGAACAGATACAGAGAAACTCTTTCATTAAATGGAATACAATAATCACAAATATATTGCTCTCAGTCTATTATTTTCCTCTTTTATTTTATTTTATGTTTCCAGCGATTTGAGCACGCATTTGAATCACACATCACAGACACAACTGCTTGCTCACACCTGTCGCACTTAGTCTAAATTGTATTATACTGCAGTTGTCCGAGTGTTAAGGTAATGTGACAGACGACGAAAGTTCAGGGAGTTCAGAACAGTCCTCTTGCGATTTGTAGTTGTTGATCGCAAAATTTTCCGAAGTTCAGCAGCTAGCACTTGTGTTGCCGTTCGGCAAACACTGATCCCCATCTTGCGTTTCCTCCCCCTTTTTTATTTTGTCTAATAATTATATCCCCCCCCCCATCTTGCCTGCAAAGACTAGTGAACGAGTTACTCTTCTTCTTGCAATCTGGAATGATATGCTTGGTTTAATACACGAACAAAAGCGTTCCTTGCCGTATGAATTATTTTGAGTGACAGGTACCCAGCGCTGTCACCGGTCGGCTTTCTTATTTTGCCCGGGGAAGCGGTTTCGCTCGAGAGGAAGAACCACCTGAATGCACTCAGTGTAGCGAACCTCTGTCGGTTTTACACAATCTCATCTCATGTCCATCCAGCAAGGCTATGCAGTACTGCCCGTAAAACACATTTACCTTATAAAACTACGAGCACATGTCCACATTCCACATCTCTCCGCAGCTAGAAGAATCCCCAGCTATGGTGAGCTAGAAGGACTGGTGTGCTTACCGGCCTATCCAATGCATGGGAGCGCTTGGTCGCGAAAATGGCACCCGGTGACGTAAGATTGTTTACATGGATGCGCTGACGCTCGCTGCGCGCCTTGCAGAACGATTTTTGTGGTGCTCCAAGATGTTCATCTGCTTCGAGTCACGTGCCTTCCCGTGAAACGTGGAACCTTGCACTGTGCCGACTAAGAAACCAAACAGCGTCGGTGGATGGCCTATCGCGGCGTCACGAGCCGCCAGCTCTCGCGCTGTTCAACTTCCTTTTCGTTTGCTTACACTGTCTGACGCTTTGTGCATGATGCTTGCAACATAACATTATGAATATACAAACGCATCATATGGCAGCTTTCAATGCCTTGTAACACTCTCCATTCCTCATCTTAAAAATAAAGTTGTTGTTTCGATGCGTTTCGTTGGGTGTCTTAAAGTATAGTGGTGCAGGCAGCGCTACTGCCACACGTCTAAGCTACACTTGTAATAATACCCCTTCTACAGGTGGGCAGGAAACAAAGGGTGCGAGTGTCACAAAATATTTGGCGGTTGTAAAGGGCGGGGGCGATCGTGATTGTATGGTATGGGTACTTGGAAGACGCATTTGGAAATGTAAAGCACACAGCCCCGTGACTATATCGCTTAATTATAACCTGGCTGCTTATTTTCCTTGCGTTCAAGATCTGTATTCATATGAGGAACAGCATTCAGCCACAAGCATGACAGGATTACGTCTCCTGGAAGGGGTCCACTACGGTATCACCGTGACCGGGACACCACGGTATAAGTAACGCAAGTCGGCATAGGCGCGTTGTGGATATTAAACTTTCACACATCTTTTTATCACAGTTTTTGGAAACATTTTGTGGTTTAATTTTGTGGTTTAATTTTCTCACCAGCACTTAAAATGAGCTGGTGTGGCTCGAACAACACAACGTGCAGGGTTATGGCCTCCCAGCCGTGTTCACGTCAAGCGCGGTTCGGATTCGTGTCAACTCCGAACAGTCCCGGGCCCTGAGTCGTTGCCCAGCCTTTTGTTTGTTTGTTTTTGTGAGCAGTCCCCTTTCACATCGTGTCCGGCCGCGGACGACCAAAGAAGTGGTATGAGTCCTTTGCCCAACAACGGTGCCTCGATCGCTCGAAACGAGGAGAGCAATCAAGGTGTAGTGGTCCAGCTCAGTTCTCGGCGGTTGGGTAAATCTTAGTGGCTTCGGGTATGGTCCGGATCGGAAACGCAGAGGCGTGCAGCGCTTTGCAACAGGTACTATGCTTCGCCGACGAGTGCTTCATCAAATACGGTAACCATATGTCCTACACTCCACAATGCATTCCATGTAAATAAATTACTGAGTGTGACTATAATAGATGCAGCATCGCTACTTGTTATGTTTGTGTAATAAGCCTCCTGACGTCTATTTGCCATGCTATTCTCCCTGTTCTGGGTCGTTAAGGGGGTGTACTGGTACAAAATAAACGTCACAGACAAGCACACAGGATGGAATGTCAAGAACTTCGGCGATAATGCACCTGCTGTTCACATCCACATAACAACCGAATAAAATCACTTCCTGTCGCTAGCTATTCTTTCTCGAATGAGAGTCCATACACGAAATAAAGGAAGTGAGTTTCGGAGACCAATCATTTGGTGTAAACTGTATGTGTGCTGTTGAATGTGTGCTGTTTCATGTGTCACCTGTTGGGCACGAGTGCCCAATAACAAGAATGGAAGAACGTAGCTAAAGCTGGAGACGCGAATGACAAAAAATAATATATTTATCTTCTGCCCTGCGTCACAGTGTCTTTCTTCTGCAGTTATTCTGCAGCTGTAATGTGCGAACGTGAAGGCAGTGAGAAAGTATTATTCGTTCTGAAGATTCTAACGAAACAAAAAAAGAAAAGAAATAGTCATACATCATAAAACAACGGAGCATTTCAATCGTGGGTGGTTCATTCGCGGGCGCAGAAAGCTTTTCTTTATCAATAAGAAAGAAAAATGAAAAGAAAGCAGCGACATTCGTCACAGGCCACAATACGTGATAACGCGGACAGATGAAGCGCTTTTCTAGAGACAAATGTGGAATATTTGAGTGTGCCGAATTAAGGTATGCAAGAACAAGCTGACGAAGTGCTGAATTGGAGGTAGAGATGTGAAGTGTCCTAACGAGGTCTCGAATACTGCAACTCACGTGAATCCGTCTCAAAATTTAGGGACCCACTGTACTTATGTTACTGATATTTCTTGTTATACTTGGAGTACTTTCTTTCTTATGACCTTTCCGTTGTTCGCTGTAGATTTTTGGCGGTAAAGTGTCAAACAAGTACACTGCACAATCGTCGCTCAAAATATCCTGGCTCTTCCCATGACAGAAGTGGTCTTACATGAGTAATACTTAATCTAGTCATCACAGTCTGCAGTTCGAGCTAACTCATGGTTCATGCTAGTCCTTATGTAATGTTGCGTGACGCTTTCAGTGCCATTTGGATACTCTCACTTGAGAAAAAGTTTGGCCGATGGGCGTCTGGGTTTGTTCAAGTGCCCTTGGCAGTTGGCACCCATCAGGTTGCTGGTGTGAATGCCATCGCGCAACTGTGATAAGTAATGTACTGATACTGATGTAATGATAAGTACTGTAGGATGTCATTTTCGATGCACAACCATATACTGTACGCAGCTGTAGTTTTTTGTAACAAGCGCGTTCGTCCAGTTTGTGTACGGTACAGTTGAGCGATCGGACTTCTGGAAAAGCAATGTACCGGCAGCGGTTAATCGCGGGTCCCATCATCATCCCATGTGTGTGTGTGCACGGTGTGCATGCGGTGTTGCAACTAGCTTGCAATTATCTCCACAAGTAACTAAAAATCACGTCAGTTATCTTTGGTATATGCGCGCCACTTGGAATTCGTGTAGAATCAATAGTCTCGTGTAGAATCAGGGCCGGCGATGAGGGGGGGGGGAGGTAGAGAGTAAGGCGACCGCCTTAAGCCCCGCGCTAGCATAGACCCCGCGCACGAAGCCTTCAACCAGAAATTACTTATTTTTTTTAAATATCAAGTATGCACTTAATCGTGTGAAACAGGCCCCGCGATGTGCCTTTGCCCCAGGCCACGCACACCCCGAACACCGGCCCTGTGTAGAATTTACTAATTGTCGTACTCATCCTGGCAATCCCTTTTCAAGGAGTCTCATTGATGCTCCTTTTACTTTTTTGACGCGATGTACTGCATCATTTCGGGAATGTTGATGGCATCTGACAAGGTTAGAGTCACTAAATAAGGCAAGATCACCGGCTGTTCTTACTAGCTCGTGTCGATTCAGTGTTACGCCTTCCCCCGAAGGTTTCGCGATAAAACTGTATCCACATATCTGTCTTTGAAGCCGGACAACCACGGCAATGCAACGATCAAGCAGCGTTCCTTTTACATTTCTACAGTTCCTACCACCTCTCTTCTCTGTGCCACATTCCTTACTCACAAAGGTATTATTAAATGAGTATTTTCTGTATTTTTTTTCTCAACTCAGACACCTTCTGTTTATAGATTTTGAACAAACACCTTCAGTTCATAGAAACGTAAATTTCTGATGATTGTTCACTTTCTGTAATTCGGTGACACGAGTTGGTTTAGGTATTACTTCCTCGACAATTTCAAACACTCTGAATGTATTAACATGTATCGCTGCGTTTTCGAAAATTGAAAATAGCTGATCTCAGCGGGAACGACATCAGTTGATTTCCAGAGCATATATTATATTAAATCTCAGTGTGTCTCTCCATGTGCGAAACTTATTTACAGCAAAGAATTCCAAGGATACCTTAACGTTTCGCACACAAGCTACATTCACTCACTACAAGCAGCGTGGAACGGGGTGTATAACGAAATCCAATCGTAACCACGTAACTCAAAATACTTTAGCGAAAAGTTCGCCACCTTCTTGCAATGTGCCAAAACGAGAGAATCATGGAGTGTCATTTTCTTCCTGAACACTAAGGCGCTACCAGCGCTACCTGTAGCATACATTAAAAACGAAAGCATTACTGCCAATTCCTAGGCAGAACCCTGCACAGACTTCAAGCACGCCCCGTTGTCAGCAGTTTATCAAGTTTATCGAGTTTATCAGCGACGCACCAGCACGCGCGCATCTTTCTTTCCCTCGAATTTGCGGCGTACTGTTTCAATTTCGCCTATCGCAGGTACTCTGGGGCTCTCCGCGTTGCGCTTTGCACATAGAGCCACGTGACCACTAGGGCGCGCCCAGCGAGAGCGAGCCGAGCCCTTCGTAGCCACCTGTCGCCAGGCCCGTCGGCACGACCCGTTTGCAACCACCGTTCAACACACCAGTCCTTCTAGCTCACCATACCCCAGCGGCCAGCGCGCGGGCAGAAGCGACCTTTTCACGTGACATGACGTTCGCCGAGAGGCGGAGCCCGTGTGACTCAAACTAAAGCCGAAAAGAGTCTCCCAAGTCACATGGGCAAGTGTCCCGAGTGTCCCGAGACTGCTTGGCTAGGGCTAGGTAAGGCATATCCGGCATCGGCTAAGACTGATTAGTCGGCTAGTAAGTTACTGTGACAGTTCCCTCTGATGTTTAAATTTTGTGAACTGTCAGCTGTCGGTGTGCCGTATTCACTTCGGGTTTCGTTTTATCGTGACATCCTTGATCTTCGTAAACTGCGAAACAGTCACCTACTCCGCGCTTCAGCACAAGTTTAGCAAAAACACCCTCCACGGCGCAGGACGGCATAGCACCCAGTGATTGGCGCAGTTTGGCACAAATGGCACAGCACTTCCATCACTACAAATGCAAGTAACGTAGAACACTGAACTGGTCTTAGCGGCATGTCTCAGAATAAAAGCGGATCATGTTGGCAATTGATGTTCCAAGGCTGGAACACAAAGAAGGGACAAATACATACAAAGCCTCAAGTGCCTAAGAAATCAATTATGAAGAAGGAAGTCATTGAAAGGACTACGACTCGAACGTACATCTTCTGGATTACCAGTAGATATTCTCGTACATGGTGTCGGTGCCGGTGCGTCTGGTAGCGGCTCATTATTGTCTGGAGACGTAACTCGCTTCCCCCATCCGATTTTGTTGAAATTTTAGGTCCCTATTGCGCATTCCTGCCCCTACAACTTTCTAATTCACATCTAGGTTCTAATCAGAGGAGTTACGAAGGTATTCGGCAAATTTCTGGGACTACCCTCTGTTCTACCACCTTTATCTGTGTTTTTCGGTTTGAACCCAATGGCGTACCTGCACCACTTTTCAGTACCGCTTCTGCGTTGCGTTTGACGCTCCGGATATATTATATCATACCTGCCAACTTGGGAAAATCCAAATTAGGGAGATTTCAAAAGCGAGGCGGGGGGTAGGAGAAAGCAATGTGGGGAGGCTTTTATTTGCATATGTAACAGGAGCAAACTTGACCTCAGCAGGCACATCAGACACAAGTTTTGCAGCAACATACTTTGGCCTCTCCAAGAAACTGTTATACAAGTGTATGCAGTGTGACCTGATTCCAAACAACGACGTGGGCTGTAACAGTTTAATGCGTGCGGTTCTGGAAGAAGGAAGCTTGCGACAAAAGTAAGGACAAAAACCCAAAATAACACCACACCACAGGTGGCAGTACATTACAACATAAAATACTGACACTAAATACTATAATATTGCCACGAATCATCATCGCGAAATTTCCAGGGCAGGCACGAAACGGTACATCTCATCCCAGCGCATGCTGAAGAAGAAGCAAGAAGCTTCCAGACACATCGCCTGCTCTCTGGCAAACGCACGTGCTGTTTCTAGACTTTTCGGCGCGACGCTTAAATGCTTGTGCGCTCCAAGCTGGAGCATTCATTCTTTGGACTCAGTTGTGTTCAGAGAGCTATCACTCTTGTGTTTTGCTACCAAGTAGTCTAATAAACCGTTAGCTGTTTATTCGACGACTCGACGACCCATTTCGCTTCGTGACAATATAAATACACATAAATACTGACACTCCCCCTTAATGCACTGGCACCATGTTCATATGTGTCTTGATGCAAAAACGTGCACTATGTTCAGCAGTCTTTCCGCCAGTGAGAGCCTTCGTAAGAAGGTCTGTGGGGTTCTTTGACGACTCGATGTATCGCACGTGCAATTTTCCCTCATCACCCTTTTCCCTCAGGAAGAAATATCTTAGATCGATGTGCTTGGTTCTTTATGATGTGACTTGGTTGGCGGCGAGAGATATTGCTCCCTGGTTGTCAACCAGCATGACCTGCAGCTCCTTCGCAAACTCTTTCGCCCCAATTTCATCGGAGAAATGGTGAAGCCACAATTACTCTTTTGCAGCATGACACATTGCGAGGTATTCGGCTTCTACTGTCGGCAGCTCAGTTGTCCACTGCTATTTACAGCTCCAGGAGATAGCTGCGCCTGCAAGAGTGATGACGTACTCGCTGAAAGATTTTCTATCTGTTCCGTCTCCTGCCGGTCTCGTTCCTCCAAGGTACAACAATGCTTCAAATGCCTGCCGGTACTTGTGTGCCAGCTCTTCTCTTGATCCATTCTTCCTGTCCGCCTTTTGATACCTACTTCCAGGATCAAGTGGAGACGACGCCTTCTTTGCATCTGCCATTCCAAACGTCTCCAGAATCTCTTCGACGTAGACCATCTGATCGAGCGACAAATTTCCATTATTGTCTCGCTTCTAGCGTATGGATAGAATATGATTGGCCTCGCCCAAATCTTTCGTGTCAAATTTTTGGCTTAATCGTCTCTTGAACTTCAAAATTTCGTCATCAGTTCTTGAGATGATACGCAGGACAACAATGTACACTCTTACGATGAGACATTTGTATTGACTGACGTAGACGCAGGGATGTGCTTTGCATCTTTTCATGCTCTCTGATTTCAGGAATGAATCCAGGATGAAATTTCATTCCCTTCCAAATTGTCGCAATACATATAAGTTCTTCCTCAGAAGGCATACTTCATCCTGGCTTCCCTCTGTGAAAGGCTGTTGCTGCTGCATGTAGACTGTCTCTTTTAGAGTTCCGTTGAGGTATTCCGCCGTTATGCCCACCTGGTGAATCTTCCAGTCTCTTTCCACTGCTATGGCTAGTAGTGTCCGGATAGACTTTAGCTTCACTACAGGGGAGAACGTCTCTTTGAAATCTATTCCTTCCACTTGGGAATAGCCACATGCGACCAGACGCGCTTTATATCGTTCCAGTTGACCATTTCCATTATATTTCTTATGAAATACCCATTTGCATTTGATCACTCGTCTATCTTTTGGTCGCGCAACCAGCTCCCATGTCTTGAAAGTTTTTGGGTTGTCCCATTCGATCTGTATGACTGCCTTCCATTGTTCTCTATTTGGCGCCGACAGTGCCTCGTCTAGCATCTTTGGATCTCGGCTGTCTTCCTGCTTAGCCATGTAGGATGTAGCGACCCTCCAGCGCAAGCATGACGACGACCTCTACAAAAGTGAGACGTTTAATCAAAGCCCTGAGGGAGCAACATCGAAAGCCGGAGCCGAAAGACTCGGCTTGCCAGACGCCGGTTCCTTTTATCGCCCCCAAGTCTTCCACCTTGCTCATGGCACACTGACAATACCCATGAGACTTGCTGTGATGCACATGTTGATGAAGCTGAGGGCAGGGTCGTTACAGCTCCTCCGCCGTTCGAAGAGATCGACACAGTCGATCCTGATAATGATGCACGAAGCACGATGATGCACGACTTGCTCCACGAAATGCTTGAGTGGTCGTTTAGTTCTGCGAATACTTCAGTACAAAGTTCAGGGTGCAACGAGCAAGCAAAATCCAGCCCTCCAAACACCGACCGAACAAACAGCAAAATTTCCCTGATACACACCAAGGAATGTTCCAATAGCACCAAAGAAAGCCTACTAAAATCATACACTATGGAAGAACAGGACCGTTGTCCCCCCAAAAGTCAACCCAAACTCCGGGTTCCCAACTAATCCCGAATTGTAACAGAGACCCATAAAGAAACCTCTGCTCTAGCCCCTAGCTACAGGAGTAGCGGCTCAAGCAATCAGCATTACCATGATGCTTTCCTTTCTTGTATTTCACGTCAAAATTGAATTCTTGGAGAATTAAGCTCCCTCTAAGAAGCCGCCCGTTCTTGGGAGACATGCTTTCTAGCCACTGCAGTGGACAATCATCAGTTTCAAAAGTAAAACGAGTTCCGTAGAGATAGCAGCTGAACTTTCGAGCAGCCCACACTAGGCAAGCACACTCCTTTTCAGAAGCACTGTATGCTTGCTCGCGAATCGTTAGCTTACGGCTAGCGTAGAGAATTGGATGATCATTGGCTTTCTTCCTTTTGGCACAAAATTGCCCCTAATCCATGGTCACTAGCGTTACACTGGACAAAAAAAGGTTTGTCATAGTCTGGAGCTCTTAGTATTGGCCTACTAACTAGTGCCATTTTCAGTTCCTGAAAAAGCCTTTTCTCTTTCTTCGTTCCATCTGATGTCATTTGGCTCCCCTTTTCGCAAAGCATCAGTAAGAGGACTGGCGATACCAGAGTAATTCTCGATGTAATGCTGGTAGTAACCAGCAAGCCCCAAGAATGTCCGCAATTCTGACTTTGTTTGTGGTCTTTTGAACTCCTTCACTGCGGCTACTTTAACGTCCATGGGCCGTCTTTTACATTGCCCTATAATGTGACCCCGGTACTGTATCTCAGCACCCCCTAGCTGACATTTCTCAGCTTTAACTGTACGTCCTGCTGAATGCAGACGATTAAACACAGCCCTTAGATGTGTTAAATGATCCTCCCAAGAATTATCAAAAATAGCTATGTCGTCCAAATAAGGCAAAGCAAAATTTTTGGTTCCTCTTAAAACTTTGTCCATTAGTCTTGAAAAGCAGAACGGAGCGTTCTTTAAGCTGAAAGGCAACATTAGGGGATGAAATGTACCTAAGTGACAGATGAAGGCAGCATATCTGCTCGCTCTCTCGCTTAGTGGGACCTGCCAATACCCACGAATAAGATCCAAGCTGGATATGTAACGTGCATTGCTAATCTGTTCCACTCTTTCTTCAATGTTTGGGATAGGATAAGGCTGGTCTCTAGTAATAGCGTTCAGTTTGCAATAGTCTATACAGGGCCTAGGAACTTTCCCAGGTGCCTCTACTAAGAAGATTGGAGACGTGAAGTCGCTATCTTCCGGTTCGATAATATTGAGATCAAGCATTTTCTTAACCTCTTGTCTGATGATGTCCTTCTGTTTGGGAGAAAGCCAGTAGGGCTTTGCTTGGACGACAGCCTCTGCCGAAAGCTCGATGTCGTGTTGAATGAGACTTGTTTTCTCAGGTCTTTTAGTAAATAGGTCACCAAACTCTTGAATTACTTCTTTGAAGTCTTCAAATTGACTATCTGACAAGTTAGTTGTCTTACAAGCCTTTGCGATAACTTCACTGACTGAGAATGTATCTGCTGTTTCTGGTGTCTCAGCATGTCTCACATTTACAGTGAGATTAACTACGCACTGGCGTTCCACGTACGGTTTCATCAAGTTTACGCGATAGATCTGAACTTTTTTCGTTTTCCGCCTAGTTGAACAGCATAGTTCGTATCCGAAAGTTTGTGCAAAATTTCGACAGGGCCTTCCCAATGAACCTGAAGCTTGTTTTGCCTAGCAGGTCTAAAGATCAGTACCTTATCCCCCACACTGAACTTACGTTGCTGGGTATGTCTGTCATAGTAGCGTTTTGTTCGAGTTTGAGCTTCTTTCATGTTTTCTTAACACCTTGCATGAGGTGCATGCGTTCTAACAAATCAAGTACATACTGCACTACTGTCGAAACTTCTCCCTGCTCTTCCCACAGTTCCCGTAACATTCTAATGGGAGATCGCAGGGTGCGACTATATACTAGTTCCGCAGGAATGAAGCCTGTGGTTTCATGACACGCAGTTCTACAGACAAATAGTGCTGCAGAGAGGCACTTATCCCAACTCTTTTCATTCTGAAAACATTGCGCCCTCAGGGTAAGTTTTAGGCCTGAATGCCATCTTTCTACACTGTATGATTGTGAGTGATAAACAGAGCTGTGGACTACCTTTATACCACATCTTTCAAAGAAAGTGCTCGTCAGTTTGCTAGTGAAGACATTTCCTTGATCTGATTTCTGCGGGAAATCCAGCTCTTGCAAACACTGATAATAAAGCATCCACAACTTCTGGTGAAGTTACTTGTTTCATGGGAACTGCCTCAGGAAACTTTGTTGCGGGGCAAATCATTGTCAAAATGTACTTATTCCCCGACTCAGTAACCGGCAGTGGTCCTACCACATCAATCACAAGACGACGAAAGGGTTCAGTTATTATCGGTACTAGCATAAGCAGAGCTTTACCCTTTTCATTAGGCTTACCAGCCCTTTGGCACGTATCACATGATCTGACATACTTTTCGACTGCCTTGAAGCAACAAGGCCAATAGAATTCTTGTAAGTCTCTTCTTAGTCTTTTTGAACCCTAGGTGCCCCGACCACGCATTTGTATAGCAAAGCTGAAGGAGGTTTTCGCGATATTCTTGTGGTACTACCAGCTGATTAAAGACGCTCCCCTCTCTTCCCGTAAAAGCAACGGTACAGAACTCCTTCGTTCAAAAAGAACCTCACGTTCCTTTTCTCTGTTCCCTCTTTTGCCCAGAAATAGGGCTCTTTCAAGGTAGGATCAACCATCTGGTGGTCAATTAATGTTTGCCTGTCGACCTTCAGGAGATTTGTGAAACTACTGGTTATGGGAGACAGAATACTACTTGTCTTGTCTTCGGCGGGACCTTCGTCTTTACCGCATATTTCACATCGTTCTTTCACATCCGTGGTTTCCACAGCAGGTTGCTGTGTTTCTACCGGCTGCTGCGGCGCTGCGTTTTCGTCATTCATCTTTAACTTGGAAGCTAGTTCTCTAGTCAGAGCGTGAGCTATACCTTCACCATAGCACAACCCCTTCGCCTTGAGGAGCTCATCTGATCGATTAGAGAAAAGATAACGATACGATGTTGAAAGATTTTGCGAAACAGCTGCTTCGGTGTGTAGCTCCCCGAACGGTCCCTTAATGTGAACTTTTGCCAAGGGCAAGCACACACTCTGTTCTTCTACCACTTGCTTAATCCAGACACTTTCACCGGTAAAATCTCCACTCTGTACGTATGACGGGTGTACAATATCCATGGTTGAAGCAGAATCACGCAAGACCCTACAAGTCTTGCCATTGACTTCTAACTCCCGCATGTAAGGACTCAACAGCGCTATGTAGTCAGCATATTCGCTAATATACGAGAAAATCACTTTCGGTTTAGGACATCTCGCTGCGATATGCCCTACTTGATTGCAGTTGTAACAAACCAATTTCCGTTTTGCTTCGAAAGCTCTGCTTTTAGAGTCTTCCCTGCGGCTATCGGTTCCTACAACTTTCCCTGTCTCTTTCCTATCTTTTTCTTTAGAAAACTGAGCTGGTTTCTTCTCATTCTTGCCGTACGTCCTAACTTGACGATCTTGGCGACGCGCTTCTCTGCGCATGACGAAGTCCTGAGCGAGCTCTGCAGCTCTTTCAACTGTCTATGTCATCCGTTCTATCCTGAACCCAAAACCTCACTTTGTCGGGGATTCCTCGATAGAACCGCTCTAGACAGGAACACTCCAGAACTTTGTCCTTATCCTTAAAAGCATCCGCACTCTTCAGCCACTCTACCCTTGTGGATTTAACGTTGTACGCGTACTCTGAATAACTTTCGCCAGATTTTATTTCTAAACTCCTAAACTTTTGCCGGAAAGCTTCGGTGGATAACCTGTACTTTCGCAAAAGGGCTGCCTTTACTTTTGCGTAGTCGTTCACGTCCCCCCTACTGAGGCGGGCAATCACACCGGGTGCCTCGCAAGGCAGAACTGACAAGATACGATGAGTCCACAAGCTTTCAGGAATATCGACCTTTTCGCATGTGCTTTCAAAATTTACCAGGAATAGGCCAATATCATCCCCCACTTTGTAAGGTTGCAAAAGCTTCGATATCTTGACTTTGCCATAATCGACAGCACTAGCTGAACTATGTGACGTTTCTAAGTGCTTCATTTCAAGCTCTAACTGTTTGAGTTCAAGCTGAAATTCCATCTGCCTACGTTCAGCTGCTTTCTGTTCTGCAGCCTCGGCCTCTCTTTTTTTCTCCAGAGCCTCGGCCTCTCTCTTTTGTTCTTGAATAACCTCTGCCTCAAGTCTGAGTTGTCTCTTGTTTACCAACCGCTCTGAACGTCGCAGCGTTGGAACTGCATTGATTTCCAGACTGGTGGCCTGCTCCGTGCTTTCCCTTTCAGTTGTATGTGGCGAACTGTCTTCGTCACTGTGATGTCTTTCGTGGATATTTTGCAGGTCACTTACGTTGTCGTCAGCGTCAAGCGTAACAGTGACTTCGCCATTATTGCTCATATCGTCGACACTGGTGCTGGCAGTTTGAAAAGACTTGTACGGAAAGACGTCTTCGACAAAGGTGACGTCCCGACTAACAAAGAAACGATCCTGTTGGCAGTTCCACAGCTTGTACCCTTTGATGCCTTCCGGGAAGCCGAGAAAAATGCACTCTTCTGCTCTTGGATCAAATTTTCTTCCTCTCTTTCATCAACTTCGGACACTCCAGGCTCTGCACCCAAACACTTTTAAGTAGTCTAGGGCTACTTCTCCCCCCGTCCACAGAGCTTTTGGTGATTCACCTTCCAATGCCTTTGAAGGACATTTGTTTCTAATATGACACGCCGTCGTGACTGCGTCCGCCCACAACTCCTTCGTGACACCAGATTCTATGAGAAGACACCTTGTCATATCAAGCAAGGTCTGGTTCATTCGCTCAGCAACTCCATTTTGTTCAGGTGTACCAGGGACGGTTAGCTGACATCTTATGCCTCGCTTGAAAAGGTACTCAGTGAACCCCTTGCAGGTGTATTCACTTCCATTATCACAGCGCAATGCTTTCACGGTCCTGCTGTGTTGGTTTTCCACCATGCGCCTGTACTCATCGAATTTTTGGAGCACTTCTGATTTGGTCTTCATCGGATACGTCACAGTGTACCTGGAATAACCGTCGATGAAGGTCACGAAATAGTTGGAGCCTCCTTTAGACGTAGGCATGATTCTGCCAACAACGTCGGAGTGCACCAGTTCCAGAGACGAAGCTAGAGTTGCTTCACCTTTCAGGGAAGGCTCGTCGTCTCAATCTTCCCAGAAAACAAGTCTTGCACCTGTCTATTTCACGGTGGTCTTCGCTTGTACCACACAGGAGACGGACAGCATCATGATGAAGATGACCAAGTCGTCGATGCCACAACGTCGGGTCTTTTTCCTTCACCAGTTTGGATGCAATCTGAACTTCTTCAACACGGTATAGCCTTCCTTCACGAGTTGCGGTGAGTATTACTTCGAAAGTGCTCTCGGCAACTGTCGCTCTTCCTTCGCTGAAGCTCACCTGCATCCCCCGCTCCTCAATTCTTCCACCGGAAGAAAATTGCAGTACAACCCGGGAACATAGAGAATGTCGTGGAGCGTAACGAATGCACCACCGCATCGCTCTGATAGCTGTATCTGAGCTGTTCCTTTTCCAACGACTTTCACGTACTCTTTACTTGCCGTTTCAACTTCTGAATCGCATGGCTGGATGGCTGTGAGCTTCGCTCGAGAGCTTCACTCGATGGCCGTGAGCTCGCAGTGGAAGCGTGCTGGGCCCATAACCTGTTAGACAAGTGTACGCAGTGCGACCTGATTCCAAACAACATCAACGTGGTATCGTGGGCTGCAACAGTTTAATGCGTGCGGTTCTGGAAGAAGGAAGCTCAAGACAAAAGTAAGGACAAAAACGAAAACCCAAAATAACACCACACCACAGGTGGCAGTACATTACAACATAAATGCTGACACTCTACCCTACAACATAAATACTGACAGAAACTATCTGGGTGTCAAGTTGTGACAAGGCTGACACTGTCTCAAAAGAACGTGAAGACACAAAACTATGTCTCTGTTCTCTTCGCGATGCTGAACTGCCTTCACATTCAACACTACTCGTTCAGCACTATCTCAGTAATGTGTCTGAAATTCAAAAGCCCATCTGGACTTCCTAGGAGAGCTTAAACATAATGCGTAGTGGAACAAGTTAGCTAATGAGTCATTAAAAGTAGTTTGCATAACACGTCAGACCCATCAGTCACAGTTGTACATCGCTGTGGCCATTTCAGCACGTGTATCATGAGCTCTTGTGCGCGGCTTCCCATTTCACAGACAATTGCAGTCGACTTAGTTCAAAGCACAATCCTCCTCTGTGGACACGAAGGACGAAAGCCTGTGCGGATAACATCGTAGTCTTTGTCTTGCTTTCGGAAAGACTGACCAAGTCACTGTTTGTCTTGGCATTTAAGGTGGTTCTTGTGCTTGCTCGACGTAACATGAGTAACAATGTCGGTCCACCCTCCATGCAGAATGTTAATGTAATAGCCGTAAACTGTGCAAAACACATGGTGCCCTTCCTCATTCGTCCCAATTCATCTGTGTATTGCTTCAGAAACACGTGCAGATACTTGTTTCACGGAAACAGTGCAAAGGCACCTTTGTCGCCCTAAAACATGAAGGAAATGCCTGGAAACTAGCAGTGCTCGAACTAGAGCCACAACCCTTGAAGTCCGTAAGACAGAGGCCTTGGAAAGAGGCAGCGATGCCGATGGCAATCGGGCTGGTATTGGATTGACGTTTACGTCTGTGTGGCCAGGGAAAAAGCAGGCGCTTGAGATATTGAGGCGTGAGTTGCACATTCCCCAGGGCGTCAGTCGTGACGTTGCCCACCTCTGTGAGGCCGACAACGGCAAGCCCTCTCGCCATCACCACCACCACCACAGGGGGAAACTGCATTTTCCGGGAGATATACGAGGGGCATTCAAGTCAAACCGGGACTTTTCATTTTTCGCAAAAGTAAAATGAACTTAGAGGCGAGAAATTAGTTTTATTGTTGAACGTAATCTCCAGCTGCACTAATGCACTTGTCCCAGCGTTTCACAAGGGCTTGGATGCCAGCAGCGTAGAAATCCTTACCGGCGCATAGCAGCCATGATCGGACCGTATTCTTGACCTCGTCGTGGACCTCGTCGTTAGTGGACCGAAGAGATGGAAATGGCTGGGGGCAAGGCTGGACTGTAAGGGCGATGTGGCAGCAACTCCCAGCCAAGTTCCTGTAAGGTGCCTGTCGTGAGATGTGGGTATGCGGGCATGCATTGTCCTGTAGGAGGAGGACTGATAGTGTTCAACGTTCCCACAGAAAGGTCCGTCTTTCGAGCCAGTTCGAGACATGTTATCCGTCGGTTCTTGAGGATCGGGCGCTCCACAAGTTGGATGTTCTCAGGAACTCTGACACTGGGCTCTGAGCCGTCCCGGCCGGGATCGTCCTGCATTGATGTACGGCCGTCTTGCCACCGTTTGCACCACTCAAACGCTTTGCTGCGGCTAGGTGTATCGTGGCCATACTGAGCCTGAAGTCTTCTGTGAAATTCAGATGACTTTACGCCTTCACTCACGAGAAACTTCATGACAATTCGCTGTTTGATGTGCGCGCTCACCTCGTTGTCGGCCATCTTGTCCAGCACGTGTCTTCTGTTTTGCACAAACTTTGGACCACCACGTGGTGAACGCGGAGGCCTGTCGCGTGTAAAAATGACCAAAAAGAAGTAGCGCGAGCCATTTGTACACTCAGGAGACAGAAAGTCCAGGTTTGACTTGAACACCCCTCGTACAAACTGATTTAGAGACGTACCAACCGGTCTGAATCCGTGAGTCTCCCGGATGAATCGGGAGAGTTGGATGGTATGTTATATAGTATACAGTCGACCCGCATTTATCCGGACGGCTTCGTTTCCTGTGAAAACGTCCGGATAGCGGGGGAACCGGATAAGTGAAACACGAAAATCCAGAGTGATCCTAAAAGGACATCCTTATTGACCATTACACAGATAACTATACATTTTCATCTGTTTCATTCTAATACATGCATCCAGTTCTTGCAAACCTTTGCTAATGGCATTGATTTGCGAAATATTGTTCTGTTGCTCGAAAAATAATAGCGATGTTATCAGTGCCTCCCGCGCGATTTCTACTGTCACACCTGGTGCATCCACGCTTTCATCATCAGATTCTTCTTGAACACTATCGGAAGCGATGACACTGATGATGTCGTCATCTGTGAAAGCAGCGCAGGGGTCGTCGTTGCGGACTTTCTCAGTCTGAATTGACCAGACTGCTCAGTGGATTACTTTTGTGTAACGTACAAAGTCGGAAAGGGAGAAAATTCTTCCTAGCAACACCGTCTTTGTGTCAGTAAAAAGGAGGCCACGACCAGGGTTCTCGACCTCGCTTGACTATAGGTGTAGGCCAAGTTTCGTTCCTGGACAATGACCGGATAACTGAAGCCGATTGTTGGGTATTAGTCACTTCTGTTCCCTGAAATTCTCGTCCGAGTCCAGAAGCTGAAGTCCGGATAAACGAGGGCGAAATACATGGGGAGAAATCCGTTCCCATGCTTTTTTGTCCGGATAGCGCAGGATCCGGATAAATGATTGATTGATTGATTATGTGTTTATGTGTGTGTTTATGGTGTGATTATGTGTGTCCGGATAAATGAAGTCCGGATAAACGCGGGTCGACTGTATAAGGTTTGGCAGAGTCTTCCATGCTTATAGCCTTTCATGGTACAAGTTTCTGCACTGTGTTGGATGCTTCGGGTATATCGCATTACAAGTTTTCGCATAGTCCTTCATCAAAGTGGCTTTTCATTGTACGGGTTTTTGATGTTTTCTCAGATGTAGAACTCATTCATACATTTAATCATTTTTCATTTTTCGTTAGGGTGTTGTCAACTTCCCTACTGACGACTTCACTTCCACGGACACCTGATATGAATCATGAAGGCCATCATTGAAAGTAAACGCCACAGAAAGAGAGGAGAGCAATGAGAATAATATGTAATATGCTGGGAGTACACATGATAAACTCACTGACCATACAACTGACAGCAGAAAATTTGGTTGTCAATAGAAATAGAAATGTAATATGTGCTGGATGAAAATTGATGTTCTCAGGCTCGAACACAGAAGAAAGGACAACACAACACACACCCCCAATGTGAGAGGGCATATTGGGCCTGTTTTGCAGTTTTTATATTGGGAAACTATTGGCCATATTGGTGTGCTGCCTGGGGAGTGGCTTACCCAACATTGTAAGATGTGTATTTTTGAAATGATCTTTTGTGACTGCGACTATATAGGTAAAATTAAAAACAGGCTAACAAGAGAGACAACAGAGGCTGAGGAAATAAGCAGATTAGGGCATTGAGAAAGAACTGGCTTTTCTTGACCATCATGACTCTTTCAGAGTATGTTATGGATGGACTGTGAAACACAAAACTTATATACTACATACATATCAATGTTCAAAATAAAGCTTGTTGCAAGTTAGCGTTTGTCCTCGTTCTGTCCTTCCCTCCATGTCTTTTCAATTATGCTACCCAGTTCATACCGTATTCACTCGCATATAAGATGCACATTTCTTACCCAAAAACATTGCACTGTTAAGGGGGTGTGTCCAATACGCGGGGAAAAATTGGAACCAGACACTTATGGTACACTTAACTCCCGTTTTATTCTGAGTGATCCGCGGCGATTTCCCGGGAATCGAACGTCGTGATTCTCCCACATAAATGGTCTTCTGTTCCATCAAGCATAGACAAAATACTTTTTGATGTCTGTCATATTCGTTGTTCATCACTGTGGCGCCAGGCGCCCTATCTCTTTGACGGTGCGATACGAGCAGCCGTGAGAGAGCGATACGCTGGCTGGCGCTGCGCTAGACGATTTGGCCGTGCTACTGAAGTCGGGCTGCATTTAATATGTGGGGAACAAAAAAAGTACCAGTATTTTGGCACTCAAGATGGGGTGCGTTCAATACGAAAGTGCATCTAATGTGCAAGTAAATATGGTACTACATAACCCTATCTTTCACCCTTTTGAGCAGTGACATAGCCAGGGCAGGGGGGTGCACTACCAAATGTACATTTGTTTTGGAAATCGTACTTTTGGTAACACATTTGGGAGAGGGAAAACGAGGGTGAAATCCTCTGCTCTATGTAAAGTTCCCATAGAACCCTTCGTGAGACCATTTTCCTGGCTAAGTTATTCTACCCAGTGCCATGCAATAAAAATGTTTCTTCAGTATTTCACTAATTGGTCTTCAGAAGTGAGCAAACCATTATCAGTTTCCTAATTATTATGCATCATTAGGTCGAGTGCAATACCCTGTGTACATTTTCTTCTTGAAAATGTCGAGATATGAATCTTCCTTTACCTCCTTCCCTGGTAATAATGTGCTGTAGATGGACGATGTTGAGTATGCCTTCAAGGTCGTGGTCTCCATATCCCTTCCTGTGCATGTCCTCAACGGTGTCAGGATAGATTACCTGGTCACGGAGTGTACCCAGTGGCATATATGGCCTAAAACAACAATGTAAAATAGAGCACAGATATCAAAAAGAAAATTACTATAAAATCTCACATAAATTGCAAATACAATAGAGTCAAACCTCGTCATAGTGAAGTGTCGCGGGAACTACTAAAATGCTTGTTATATATGATGTTCATTGGAACAGTATGATACAAAAAACTGTAAGACCTGCTTATGAATTCTGGAATATGATACCAGCCATATCAGCAATTGATATGACAAAAGCTAGACACAGTAAGGCATTTCCAAATGGGTATTTTTTTAAATTGGCAATTTTTTGCCGCTGCATGGCGACTGTACAATCACGCCTTGATCCTTAAGCGCATGAACCATGTTAAGCGTTTCCGAGTTTTGTTGCAAAGGGCTTCTTCACATTTTTTGTGTCTCCCTCGGCGTCATCAAAATCTCTTGCTGACGATGTTCGGCGTGTCTAGCCCGGCTATGATTTACACATTAGTCAGTTCGGGTGACACAACAATGGCCTCGTCGGCCGATACAAAATCATGGAATGTAACATCCTCACGTCCTTCGCGTTCAAGCGTATTCAAACCACGACCTACTAGGTTACAACGACCATGTCATAATCGGCAACCCCTATGAGGAGCCTGTCCGCACGATCTGCTAGGGGCGCCACTCATGGCCCTCGACATCTACATCATGATTGGACAATGGAAATTTTAATTTTGAACGCCCAGAAGCGGACGTACGACTACTGTAGCAGATGACAGCAACCACTCCTATGAAAACGCATAGAATGATGATGATAAGCAACTTCAGATAGAAGCATCTCCCGTGCGACATCCACGACTTGCGCAAAAATACTAAGGTAAGCTGAAGTACAAAGCATTGCAGGTATTGAATAAGCCATAACCAGGCCGATGAGTAGCACCACCGCTAGCTTCTAAATGCTGTGCTGGGAGGAGGTGCCTATGATATGGTCGTTATACTCTAGTAGGTCGTCATCCAAACGTCTGGTTGGAGTTACTCCCGTTAGTCCTACAATCCCCTACTTTGCAGTGCCGTTCTTTTTTGTCATGCCACTGTCGGTGTCCCGTAGAATATCCATTTTCATGTCCAAGCATAAAGCCTTCTGGTCTCGAGACGTTGCTGCATACATCCGACGGTGAACCAAAAACATGTGGACACACAGGCAGGACATTATGGGAAACACACACAAGTAAAGTGAACGTCCCCAATGCAAGTGAGAGAGTGAGAGAAAGGGTACAAACGGGCAACCAACAGAGGCTTCCCTAGTTTATTGGGGTCACCCCTGCTGCCTTCTCGCTCCGAAAGCTAATACCCTCAACAGCTTGCAGGGAACGGACATTGTCTGCTACGTGTCACGAACATCGGAAGGACAGCGTTAACCGATAATTCCGCAGACAGGGAGGAAACTTGGTTCGCTATAGTAGAAGCTCATTAACTCGAAATCGCTTAATTCCAACCTCCAGGTAATTCGAACTTTCCTCCGGGTCCCGTCCACGCCACATGTATTTCAACGGGAAGAAACTCCTGGTAATTCGAATGGACGAGCGTGGAGACCGCGTAATAGATGATTTCAGAAAATCCCAGTGCTCCTTGCGTAGGCGTTGCATCCTGGGAGATTACTGTAATGACTCGTCGTGGACAATCGGCCGAGAGAGAGAAGGAACTGAAACAGCTTGGAGACCTTCTCCTCGTTTGTTATGAGCAAGTTCCCATAGTTCAAAGCGGCGCTAAGCTCTCTGGGATTTTCTGAAGTCGTCTATTCGAACCGACGGTGCTCCCACGTCGGAGCAGAATGGGTCACAGGGCCTCATATCTCCCTCGTTATTGACCTTGCGTATGGTTCCCATCCTCTTTCCGCATTTTGTGCTGTTCAAGGACGCTTTCACCTCTTTACGACAGCAAGGAGCTTACGTGAACGCTTGTGCTCTCCTTCCGTCTCTCTCTTCCTCTTGAGGTCATGAAGGAGGGGTGGAGGAGGTGTATTCGCATGCTCTCGCTCACTTTTATGACTTCATTACTGTCAATATCATTCTATAACAAGTTCACTGGCATCGTTGATTTCCCTATCTGGCACTATGTCAGCAGAGACGACGGCGTGGAGACTGGGCTCTTGACTGACGCGGACATCATTGATGCCACGTGCGCCAGTCGAACTGAACCAGAGGGCCATGCGGAGTGTAGCGACGAAGATTCGGGCAACCCAAGCCACAAACCAGTGCCTTTACCAAGTGCATCTGACATAGCATCGGCGCTGGATATGACAGAGCGCTATTTTTCTTCTGTGTAAAATGCGTATGCCGCGCTTGAACTTGTGTCCAAATCGAAAGCGATGGTAACAGTCCCGATCCAGGAAACGGTTGCAAGAGCGAATTACTGACTGCTTTCAACCCTAACTTGCTTCATAATTTCTGTAGGTGAATTTCTGTGAACATATAAGTCCTGTATTTCCTTCAAAGTCTTAACGGCCGGCCGCGATGCTCTGGCAGTTTTCTCCGCCGTAACATCAGTTAGGCACTGGGAACGTAAGGACAGTAATGGTGGAGTTCGGCAATAGTAACATTTTGAGTTATGCCAATATAAATGCGTCTTACAGTGATGCCGGTACCACGAACGTACAACACTACTCGAAGTGTGTCACAAGACGTCTGCACGCACTCCCTGCGCCCAAGCCCCCTTCCAGGAGAGCGTCTCCCGTTAGTTCGAACTCCCATTTTATTCAAACAAATATTCCGGCCCCTTCAAGTTCGAATTAATGAGAGTCCACTGTATAAAAACAAAATTGTCATAGGAATAAAGCGTGAGCAACCAAACTGAAATAGAACTCCGCAATAACCAACAATTCGTAATGAGCAATTTCGCTGTAACGACGTTTGGCTACTGGTTAAAATCATGAGAGTCATCTGGGTCCATGGTCTTTTGAGACAGGTTTATAAACTGAGAAAAGCAACCCACTGGCCAGCACTTAAACATTTTAGTACTACGCATTGGCTCAAAAATGCCGGCTGCACTGCTCGCATGTTAGTGTGTCAGTCAGGTGTCAGTGTGTTGTGTCCATATCTGGCTCATATGGAGGCGTGCCATCTCTACAATTTAATGACCTGGACTATGTACACCACGGTGTGGCTGACAATCTGGCCATCTAGGATTTCACAATGGCTTCAAGATCACCGGCTGACTACCCTGAGAGCTGCTGCTGAAGCTGCAGTGAAAACGGCAGTAGAAGTCGAGCAAGCCACTATAATGGCTAAAGAAGGTGAGAGATGGAATGCAAAGCTTGCACTTCACGGCATACTCTTGCGAGCAAGGCAAGAGCTCTCTGAAATGGGTACTGTGCTATGCTGAGGATGCACTGGCCAAAAATTAAATGTACAAAAGTATCGTCCAATAGTATTATGCAAGCAGCAATGCAAAATACTGCCTCACTGAACTTGATCAATAAATTGTTCGAATGTTTTGCTGAGAGGCTGAAAGGTGTTGTGATGACAACAGTTTCTAGATGTTGGGCAGATGAATGGGTGTCTGACAGGCTCTGAGGAGAAGATCGTAGCGCTGTGCAAGTCCACTGCAAAGTCATGTGAAAGCGGTCACCGGTCAGACACTGTAGCAAGGTTAGGGCATGGCAGTCCTCACAAGTGTGCCAGTCCTCTGGAGTGGGTTTTGGTACCATACCAGTTACAGTTAAACCTTGATATAACGAAGAAGCATACGCGCGCAATTTACTTCGTTATTTCAAAAAATTCGTTAAATCGAGTATACCAGAAAGTAAAGCTAATGAAATTACCATGCTGACGATATCATTAAAATGTGAACCACTCTGCGCCGTCAACCCTACATTGTCGAAAAATACACGTGACATGATCGATTTACCTCACTTTGAAAATTTTATTTTGTAAAATAATTTGTTATCTTCGTCTGGTTCTGCTGTTGCATAGCTGGTACCACTAACCGCTCATAAGACCAAATGGCCTCCACGGCCCGCTCCATATTCTGCTGCGCCAGTGCGTAGCGCCGCAAAACATCTATGGCGTCTAACACTTGTGTGCCCGATGGCACATCGCACGTTTCATCTTGTTGCGCTGCGCCACCGTCCTCCGTGTCACTGCCGCCGCCATCTTTAACGGAACGCACGATTTCCTTGTTGTCCAGCTCTTCCATGGCTACGACACGGCATCACTGTTCACGTAGTCATCCAGCGTCGTCCCGTCCGGGACCACGTTGGAAAATTCACTTAGGGACTGCCACGTTGCAACAAGTTCCATTGAAATGCTTTCAGCGTTCTGGCTGTCGTCAAGCGATGCAATGCATGGTCGAGAACGAAGCTTGCTTTTCGAAAGCAGTTGCTGATTATGCTGGCGCTGGTAGCTACCTACGAAGCAGCTAGCATTTCAACAGCTTGGTACACGTCCACTTTCGTATTCCTGTTCAACCTGATATCCAACAGCATTTTGGAGAACACGCGATGTCCTCGTCAAGTCCCGTAGCCACCGCGCGGGGTAGTCACGTCGAAGTACGATGAGAGAATGATGGAGCTGAGGAAGGAGGAAGACACAGGAAAAAAAGAGAGAGAGGGGCGAGAGAGAGATTCTGAGAGAGGGTCGAGGAAGCGCGTTCCCCCTCGTAGCGTGGAATTTTCGGCATTTTCCGTGCTTTTGGCGTCGGTCGTTGAAATAACTTCTCGCCGAAGCTGGCGTATGGGCTTCGCTATGTCGAGGTCTCATATCTAGTGGGAATTCGCTATACCGAGGTAAAAAATACATGGTTTTCAATGGAGAAGAAGAAAGGGTCAGGAAAAAACTTTGTTATGTCGAGGAATTCGCTAAATCGAGGTTCGTTATATCGAGGTTTAACTGTATTTGCATGACAGCTGTCTTAGACAGACGGCCACTGAGGTACCCTTTGTGACAATGCGTCATGATGCAGAGGAAGTAAGTAATGTGTCTGCTAAGAAACACAGAGAAAGTCCCTGATGCGGTCTGTGAAGTAGGTCAGTACTGCGAGACATATTGTGGGGCTCACGGTAGTGTCGCTTGCAATGATCTGAACAGTAAAAATATTTACGTTTTGGCTTTTGTTACGGTATCAGCACTTACGTTATCATCTTTCATTGACATGCTGTCAGAATAGAGTGTTTGTTCTGCATGATACAGCAGAATCTCGTTAATTCAAACCTCCAGAAAATTCGAACTCTCGTCCGGGTCCTGTCCAAGTCACACGTATTTCGATGGGGAGAAACTCCCGGTAATTCGAATGGACGAGTGTATACACTGGATAATTCGAACCAATGGCACTCGTGCATCAGACCAGGACAGGTCACAGCACCCCATACATCCCTTGTTATTGACCTTCCGTAGAGTTCCCATCCTTTTTGCACATTTTGTGCTGTTTGAGGACGTTTTGACCTCTTTTCGACAGCATGGAGCATAGGCGAACACTTGCATTCTCCCTCCGCCCCTATTCTCTTTCTCTCTCTTCCTCTTGAAGGCGTGCAGGGTGGAAATGAACGAGGTGCGTTCACATGCTGTCACTAGCTTTTATGACTTTGTGACTGTCAATATTATTCTACAACCCGTTCACTGTCATTGTTTATCTCCCTGACTGGCGGCACAATGTCAGCGTAGACAATGGCGTGGAGACTGAGCTCTTGACTGACGTGGACATCACTGATGCCGCATGTGCCAGCTGAACTAGACCAGAGGACCGTGCAGACTGTAGTGACAAAGATTCGGACAACCCAAGCCGTGAACCAGTGTCTTTGCCAAGTGCATCTGATGTAGCATCGACGCTGGATATGACAGTGTGCCATTTCTCTTCCGAGAAAATGCAGATTCCGTGCTTGAACTTGTGTTCAAATCGAACACGATGCTAACGGTCCGGCTCCAGGAAACAGTTGCAAGAGTGAATTACTGACTGCCTTCAACCCTAACTCGCTTGAGAATTTCTGTAAGTGAATTTTTGCGAATATATAGGTCCCGTATTTGCTTCCAAGTCATAATGGCCACGACACTCTGGTGGTTTTCTCCGCCGTAACATTGGTTAGGCATCGGGAACAAAACGACAGTAGTGGCAGAGTTTGGCAGCACTAACTATTTGAATTGCGCCATTATCATTTAAATGCATCTTAAAGTGAAACTGGTACCGCGAACGTATAACATGGCTCGAAGTGTGTCGTAACGCGTCTGCACACGCTCCCTGCGCCTAAGCAACCTTCCAGGAGAGCATCTCCCGTTAGTTCGAAGTCCACTTTATTCAAACAAATATCCCAGCCCCCTCGAGTTCGAATGTACCCACTCCTGCAACGGTTCTACCAAGGACAAAGCATTATTAAATAAATAAATAAAATATCAAGCACCATACCTTTGCGGTATGTAGAACATCTGCTTGCTAGGAGGCCGCTGCAACTTTCCACTATATAGCGGCCACAGCCCACTCAGGATACGGAACAGAGAGCTCTTACCACATCCATTAGGCCCAGTGATGAGAAGATGCATATCTTGAGTCATCTGAAACCAACATTTCATGTGGAAACAACATCTCGCACGATCACAATGTTGTCAAACTAGCCAATATGCAGAGTAGTCTCAAAACTCTATGAAAAAGTAAACTTGCCTAAAAATTATGAAGTCAATGCTATTAAGTGTTGGTGAACTGTTGCCATAACTTTGGAGTAATTTTAATTTTCTGAATTGAACTTCGCTACCCGGTGTTCACTTCCCAGTGATAACAAGATCATCGATACCATAACATGTCCTTGTGAGAACCAACCTTTAATTTTTTTTCCCGTAGGAACTCAAGCACACTGTTTAGTGAAGTGTGTGAACATTGGCAGGAATTATGTTAAGAGCCCTCCCCAGCCCTCTGCTCCCTTATAATTTCTATGGAGCCCGACTTCTGCTTTTTCTCGAAAAGTAATTGACAGATATTAACGCAGACGGTCTCATTGGAAAGAAGAAGCAGAGATCTGTCGGTTCTGAAGTCCAGGACTCTGAAGTTAGCTTAATTTTTTAATGATGATCTTGTAAGTATGAAAAAAAGAACTCCTGACTTTCAAGACGTACTCTTCCAGTTCTACTGCAAGCTGGGACGAACCGTGGGTCAGAACCGGCCTAAAAATGTTTTAGGAAACCATAGACACCACTACGACATAACTACTATGACATAACTATGACTTTCATCTTTCATGCAAAAACGTAAAAAATGAAGTACTCTAAATGCTGTGGGGACCATGTCGCCATCTGGCGTTGCATAGAGAAAGCTGCACTTGGCGGTAACCTTCTGCAGAATGCGCGTTGCGCAGGCACACACTGGACCGGAGGTAGCTGTTTCCTGCATCCTCTCTCTCCCCTTTACTTTTATGCCCCCACTGACTTATGGCATGGCCTTGGAGACCAGTACAAAAGGTTGCTTAGCTACTCATAAAGGGATTCTCCCGTGACCCTGCATAGTCGTGGCCCATGTTATGTACGGAGAAAGCACACGGAGACCAACAACCCTCTTCTTTTTTTTCTCTCTCTGTGCATGGTGCGCGTAAAGAGAAGCAAGACGAATTTATGAGCTTTTATGAGCTATGAGAATTTGCTCGATTATGTCGGTTCGAGTTTGCATGGACTCTTCCAACTGTTTGAACTATCTCATAAGACTAACGAGAATCTCCTGTATTTCCTGATAGTGCAAACCGGGCTTTACACCCATTCCAGTAACGTTCAACAGGACGGTCCTGCAATGTTAGTAATGCTGAAGCAATGCTTCTTGGAAATGGTCCCTGGTTGTGTAGGCAGCAAAAAAGGTCTAGCAAGCACCTGAGCTGCCAAAAATACAGGGTTGTAGTTGCAGATAACTGATGAAGCACATTAAGGCATGTTTAGTAACTATGTGTCAGAGTGGAAAAACCTATGAAGTTACTGAACGGGCTAGGGTGAACAACCCGGCCCGTGGACACCGTTTTGGATGGAAAAAAGTGGGTTAGCATGAGGAATTTTCGTTGTTCTCTTTCTTTCTTTCTCTTTTTTTCGTCTTCAATGTTGCGGGTGAACCAATAAGTAAAATCGATCAAACGACTGCCGTCATTTCGATCAAATGTACCCCGTTCAATCAAACGACTCGTGTCATAGTCAAGATTTAGTTGTTTTTGGAGAATCGCTTCCTAATCTTGCGCGTTGTTTGTAGTCAGCAAACTAAAAAAGAGAAAGAGGAACCGAAAGGACAGACGCAATCCGCACAATGCAACTGGTGCAGCGGGTGTAACCACATTTATATTCCTCGTTCAGTGGTTTTACTGTTCATTAACAAGAATGTTAATTTAAAAAATCCTGTCTCTCAATAGGCGATTTCAGATATTGCTCTTGTGCTCCGCAATGTGCTCCCCAATGCGTCGTGGGTAATGGTTTGCATTCGTGCTTGCCTGCCTGTTGCTCGAAGGAAGGAGGGAAAACCGAAACCGTTTGCGCTCTTCTTCTTCTGCCTGACTCATGAAAACTAAATCCCAAGCTGCAGTGGGGCATTCGCAACACGGCGCTCTCTGGCGGGCCCCCCATGCAATTTCTGAAATCGTCTATTGGGTATACGAGCTGGAAAAACACTAACTATTTTCTTCACACTCTGTGATAGGAAATTTCACTACTCCTATGATTGTAGACTATCTACGTGATGTCAGAAACTTTTTCTTTTAAAAAAAAATTCATTGAGAAAATGAATTTTTGACCATATTTTTTTGTTTTACCAGGGTGCCACGTCAAACATGATTTCTCAGAAACAAACTGTCGGAACCATACACAACCTTTATTTCATTGTTTCTTCACCCACCTACTGTGCAGTGAACTAGGGAAATTGCTAAAACTAAAGCAGTTCTTTTTAAATGAATTTTCAATTGGAATTGATAGAAAAATTGCAATTTTGACTGGTGTGTTGTGAAATTGATATGAGTGTGCTTCACAAATATTACCGACAGCACAATATCATTAGTTCACTGCGTGTTACACTCATATGGTAACACACCTGCAAAATATAGGCAGCATGTATTTAATACTTTTTGAGTAATAATGTTTGTTGCGTGCATGGTGATGCCAAATCTTAGAAATGAGAAAAATGCATTTGAAACATTTATTCCTAATGTGCTTGTAGAATACTGATAATAGACAGTAAGAATTCACCACTCTTGTAGGTCAACCCTTCTCCCCCCCCCCCCACAGTTTCATTTGTGCAATTTTTCTTCTTTCTCTGGGCCCGGTGAATTTTCCTTTGACGCATTGCAGCAGGTGTCGACAGCCTTCTCGCCTCTGTGACTCGCTCATTGTCTAGCTTGGTGTAACCCTGCACAAATCTCCAACATTACTCCTTATCGCTATTCCATAATAGTTTTGGAGACGATCAATGAACGTGTCAGTCAGTTTGCCTTCACCCCCCCAGTCCTTTCACAGCTTTCTTCAATTTGCAGAGTCTGCAGCCAACTCTCTTCTGCACATGCCCAATGCACTCCAACTTTGTTACCGGGAGCAGAACCTTTATAGTTCGATGAACACTGATGAGGTTCTAGTTCAAGGCGCTCTTTGGTGTCCTCTGGAAGCCTTTCAAGCTTGCAGCATGTAATACAGAAAGACGACATAACTTCCAAGTCAAGTACCTTTCCCGTTTCAATCGACAGTACTGTAACACACCCATTTAGTGAATATCCTCGTTTTTGCCAAGTTCCATCAACTGAAACTCCACATTCAACAAAGCCGTCATTATCTCGCTGTTTTGACAGCTTCACTTCTTCAACAGCTCTCCTCATAGGGGCATGTGCTCCCTCTGAAAGCGCATTTTGCAATTTACGCTTATGAAGTCGGTAGCCAGCTTTATTCAGGGGTGGGGGCATGTTCATCGTCGCACACAGCCAAACAGCTGCACTGCGTCCTTTTCCTATTTGCCTCAGTGCGTAAACAAATTGTGTGTTTATTTCGGCAACTCTCCCAATCTTTATGAGTATTTAATCTGAATGAGACTGAATCTCCCAAACTGAATGAGAGATTACACAACCAGTCGCTATTTAAAGAGATGGAAGTATTGTTCGGGAAGGGGGCCACGGTCTTTGTTACAAACCGAGGGGTCACCACGTATGTGCCAAGACTCTAAAAGCTTTCTGGGTCCCCATCTTTGTTCTCGAGCCAAGGTCACCGCGTTGTCAAAGTCAAAATAATGTTCCGCGTCCCAACAATGCTCAGTAAGCTCCGTCTTAAACCGTGTGGCATGCGTCGCGCTCTTGATGTCCCGCTTATGTTCTTTGAAACGAGTGTTCCGTTTCCTGCCTGTCTCGCCAATGTAGCACGTGTCCCAGTCTTGGCATTGTAGTTTGTAGACTACTCCAGACTGGTCTTCCGGGGGAACGGGATCCTTCGGTTTCGATATGGGACTTCGAAGTTTAACATGAGGTTTGAAGCACAAAGAGTAAACAAACCGCCATGTTTTCTATTTGTGGCCCCGTAGGTAGGAAAGCGTGTTGCCAGATGAAACTTCGTTTTATCATAATAACGTGGAAGAGAAAAAACGCAGCCGAAATTCTAAAAAATGATAAGGAAACGGCGACTTCCGGTGCCACCTCCGGAAAATTAAATCCCAGCCAGGTGAGAGTAAAGGGGGCGTAGGATTTAAACGGGTGGGTGGATTTGAATAAAAGTTGCATCGAACGATACATGAATGAATTTTGCTCTGAAATAACGAAAAAGCTAATTTTTTATAATTTTGATGACTTTGTAACAGCTCGTATTGGGGGCGTATATGTGGGCGAATGATAGCACTTGATCGGCTATGATCCGTTTCCTTACATGTTGACAAAGGGGCTCTTGTAATTTTGAGCGCATTGGACATAATTTTTCCGCCAACGCAACTAGGGACATTTTTTCTGGGAGTACTTTCTGTGAAACCCAGCAAGGTGACAGCCCCCGAAAATCCGGCCTCTCATCAGAGCTTTGATTATATGAAATAATTTCTCTGTATTGGGAACCCACCATTTTGTAACTCCATCTGTGTCTATGTTGCCCTACAAGAATAGTAATTTGCCTAAAATACACATAAACTTGCCTCACAAGGTCCCATTCTTCAGGTTTTTTTACAACCGAATTACATGTTTTGAAGTTTGGATTGAATTAACTGAGACCTCAGCGTCCAACACAATGAAATCTGGCGGAATAAAATTACGCTTCAGGAGTTCTTTTAGAAAAAAAATCATATTTTCTTGTTCCACATGAAATATAATGAGGTCGAACTGCACTTTTTCCTACACTGAAACAAGAAGCTGTTGTCAAGTGACCGTTATTATTTTTTTGCTCTATCTCCTTTTATTATTTGTCGAATCGTTCTTCTTTGTGTTCAGAGAAAAAAAAAAGAAACAGTCTCTGTTGGAACTATCGCGACTCCTGCTGTGAGGCCCTGCCGTTTGACCTTTCCATATCTTCCTTGGCTGGTTCCGTGTGTGTCGACCAGAGCCTTGATCCCTTATCCGCCTCCCTTTGTACAGTTTGGTAAACTAAACCAGGACACCCAGCCTAAACAGAGTGTACCTGTCACTGGGTATTCTCCACTGAAGTCATAGCAGAAATATATATCCCAAAATGTAATTTTTGCATGAATAATAGCAAATATTAGCGAATAATAAAGGTATTATCAAGGTAAATTGCGTAGGAAAAAACTACTGTTTCGAGTGAAAGATGGAAGTCACTGAAAAGGTTAGCCAGCTGTAAGATTCGAACCCACACCTTATGGATTACTGGTCCAGGGCTTTACCAACTGAGCTAAGCTAAGACACTTCCCCAGCGACTTCCAAGGGCATGTCATCATCGTTAATTTCTTAGGCAATTTGAGGCTTTGTATGTATTTGTCCTTACTTTGTTGTTCCAGCCTCAGAACATCAGTTCTCTCATGGTGTACTGTTTCGATCACTACATTTTCCAGAGCAGCACTTTAAACGCGGTGTGCAGGCAATGTTCATAGCCTAATTTACACAGCATAAGAGAACTTATGTTCTGAGGCTGGGACAACATAGAAAGGACAACTACATAGAAGGCCTCAAACTGCCTAAGAAATTAACGATGAAAGATGAAAGTCACTGAAAAGGTTAGCCAGCTGTAGGACTCAAACCCACATCTTCTGAATTTCCAGTCCAGGGCTTTACCAATTGAGCTAAGCTAATACACCTCCCCAGCGACTTAGAAGGGAGCGTCATCTGAAGGGACAAATCAACCACTCTCTCTCTCACTCATCATCCTTTCACTCTTACATTTTTCTCACTCATACACACATTCATATCCCGTCGTATGAATGTGTGTATGAGTGTGTATGTATATGAATTGAGAGACATAGGTTTCTTTCTTTTTCTTAAATGTTTTTCATGTGTTAATGAATAATTAAATATACATTCCATTCAATGAGCAACATAAATTCTATATAATTCACTGCATTAGTTCACTAGCGATACCATTTGCTGGATGCTAGTATTTCTCTACTGTTGGTCAGACACAGGTTTTATAGTTGTCCCCTGCATCTTTTCTGTGTCGATGTTTATGAATTATAAAAGCTGTACACACACTTATTCAATGGTTTCATTGCCCTTACAACTCTGCTTCTGCTGAAGATACGGTTCATCGACATAGAAAGTATGAGAGAACAACTGCAAAATTTTTGTCTGACCAACAACAGCAAAAAACTATATAGGAAAGTATCCAGGCAAAGGTGGGAGCTATATCCAATGACACCCACGTACAGCGAGTGTGAAGTCAGAGATTAGTGATGCCATGTACATGTCACCGATGAGGCGAATGACCTCAATGAGCGTTCGCATCCTAGCCAGTCCTCCTCAGGTACCCGCGGACGTGGCTGTAGAGTATGTACCACTGCACCCATACACCATGTTACAAGCCCATTGGCGGAGACTGCGCGCGCGCCAAATGGTCGAGAATGTTTTGAAATCACATTTTCTACGTGTGCATGTGCGTGCAGCGTCTCGGCCGTTTCAGCATAGTTTCGAAATAGCACGGCTGGCATGTCGTCCTCCTGTGTTCGGTGGTGTCAATTGACAGAACAGTTTGCAGAAATATGTTCGTGGGTTTATTCGTCTGCTGTTGTGAGTCTACGCGTGTTGTGCTGTTTCTGGGTACAACTATTATCACACGAACAATCTATCAACTGCGGTACCGGAATGCTTCATGAGTTGGAGCGTGAAGAACAAGTTCGGGCGCCGTTGGATTTCGAGGACTGTCAACCAAGACAGGATTACATGCCACACAAGCACTTTTCGTTTCGCTGTAATGGATGCACCACAAGCAGCGAAGGAAGATGATCATCATGAAATGGTACACACTCATGAGACTGGCTCGGTATTAGGAGTTGAACTGTGTGTTCGTTCTGCTTCATGTTCGAACTTTGTCCCAGTGTGTCAGCAATGCAGTGGGGTTTGTACACACAGTGCACCCATGTATCAGATATTTGAATCAGTGCTTTGTATCAAATAAATCTTTATTTTACCCAAAAATCCCTTTAGTTATTTTGAATACCGAATACGGTGGCAGGCCTGAAATCCAGTAGAAGTCGATGGTAGCCAGGAAAGGCCAGCCAGATATTGAGACTCCTGATTGGCCGACTGGTTGTGCATAATATCCACCACGTCGCAATTTCATTGGTCGTGTGCCCAGCGTTGTGTGAATTATCTCAAACTATGGGCTCTATGGGGAGCTGTGGGAGCCTGTCCTAGCATGGCGCTCCGCTCTGCATTCTCTCTTTTCCTCCTCGCCACATCTCCACCTCCGCGCCCAGTCCTCCTCCACCCATGTGACCACGCGTAACGTGACTCATTCCCTCTGACTTCTGGCAGTGTGGACAACGTGGGTACACCTCCGACTACTGGTACGCCATGTCTCGCAAACGGAAAGCGTTGTCTTTGGAGATGAAAATGCATATCCTGCAGGATGCTGACAGCAGCACGAAAAAGAACATCACCGAGAAGTACAGGAATCCTGCCAACACCCTTTCAACGATTCTGAAATCAATGGACCATGGTTGGAGCTGACGCAATCAGTGATGATGACTGTGTCTATCGAAGTATCGATGATACGGTATCGAGTATCTGTATCAAAAATCAATTTCGGTTCTGTATCCTGTATCGGTATCGGAAATACAATTTTTTAGGGTATCGAGTATCGGTATCGAATATACTTTTTTGAAGTATCGTGCCCAGCCCTGTTCGTAGCTTAGCGGCAATCTCCGGCATTTTCTGGAGGCATTCTTTTAGTAACGATTTTGGATACAACAAACAAATTTGCGGTTCCCATGAGACTTCACTATAACGAGGTTTGACTGTAGTGCCCAAGGCGGGGCTCCTCAAACTTCTTTAAAAATCCACTCAAGACCCATGCAACCCATGGGACGTTTACCTACTGGTATACAACAGTAACATTTCAGGACTCCTAGTATCACAAATCACTTCGCTCTGCAAAGTACATGCTCGAGGAAGGTGGTCAATATGAAGGCACCCAGATAGCACAAGATGTTGCACCAATGTTACTGGAATGCTGTTGCTGGAATGCTGGAAAGTGTTGCAGCAATATCTTTGTTTCAATGCTCATGCTACGTTGTAAAGATAGCGTAGAGCTAACATTCCGATGATGTTACTGAAGCAATGTTGGTAGTTGTTGTTGTACACTGAGGTAGTGTCGTGTTTACATTGGTGACGCAATGTTTTGCAAGCAATGCCAATGCGATGTTGAAATTGCATTGCTTCCGAAACACTTAATCAGCAACGTAAATTCAACATTGGTGCAATATCTTTATTTCAATGTTTTTGCTCTGTTTAGAAAGATGCGTAGAGCTAACAGTGCAATTGTGTTGTCGCAGCAATGTTGTCTGTGCTACACTAAGAAAATGTTGGAGTTACATTGCTGATGGGGTTTGGCAAGCAATGTGAATGCGATGTTGCAACAGCATTGCTCACAAAACGCTGCATCGGCAACTTAATTTCAACGTTGCAGTAGTGTACTGTATCAACGTGTCTGCTGTATTTCAAAGGGTGAGTTGAGCTAACATTGTGATTCTGTTGCGAGAGCAATGTTGCACATGGTACATTGAGGAAACATCAGAGTTAAAATGTGTAATAGAGATATTACCTCTAGGCAACATTTGAAACATTGCAGCAACATTGAAACAAACATGTGGCAACAATGTTGCACATTTTGCATGCAACATCGCCGAGGCACTTCAGTGTATCAGCAACACGATGTTATAGATTACTGATGTAATGCTATTGAAGCAATATTATAGCAATGCTAGGGTGGCAAATAAGAAAGTAAATAGTAAATGCAGACAATATGAAAAACAAAAAAAAAGGTCAGAGAGCGAGAATGTTTAGTGTGACCAGAATTAATGCAGACTGTGACAGGCTTTATATTCTGGGACAACACTACGGATGCACAACAGGGGAGGACTATGTATGGAAGAATCGGGACGGTGACAAGATGCGCTGAAAGAAAATTTGTCTAGCTCAGAATTTGAAATTCATTACAATTAATTCTTACACACATGCGAATGCATACTTGAACCCTCGATATGACATTCCTCCATAGCGTCAGTGCAAACACTGCCCTTGAGCCCTCGTGTGGCATGGCGGTTAGAATTATGGTCTTCAGAGCCAACACTGTGAGTTAATACGGGTTCGAATCCTGGCTGTGCTGACTGAGGTTTGCCCACGGTTTTCCGGTACACTTTCCAGACGAATGTCGGTCTCGTTCCCCCTGAAGTCAGCTTTGGGCGGATACTAAGTATGCGAGCATACTCTGTTACATAACACATATATCATGAAGACAACAGTGCAGTGCTCCTCCAGTGTTGCTTTTGTAACATTGCTACAATGTAAAATAACCAGTCATTAGCAATGTTACATCAACATTGCAATATTACATTTATGCAATGTTGTTTCTGCAGCATTGTTGCAACATAACAAAGGCAGTCATTAGCAACGTCACATCCACATTGAAATGTAACATTCTTGCAATGTTCCTTCCATAACATTGTTGCAGCATAACAAAGGCGCCCATTAACAACATAACATCATATCAATATTGCATGGCATATCATCATCAATGGCATGGTGCTGACTGAGCAGCATCTAATATTCTCAGCATCAAAACTGCTCCTGATGTTTTACACGTTTATGAAATTTTGATAGACTTGTTTGCCTGTTTATTGGAGATATTTCCTACACCAGAGAGAAACAAAAATTTACACAATGTAAAGTTGGCACAGAGGTAGTTTGATGTACGTGGAATGGGTGATTGATGGGCATTGACAAGACTACAGGTTTACTTGCATGACTATCAACAGTGAATTGCGCACGGCTGGATGCGGACCGCCTGAGACAACCACAACATCGATCGCAAATTGTTCCTCGAAGGAGTCCTTTTCCCAGTTTCTTGGAACCGATGGGCCCTTCTTGTGAACAACGCCTCCTCTTGCGTTGGTGTGACACAGCTGTGGGGTGGTTATTTTGGAGACGGATATATGTTACACATATACTTTGTTGCTCATATACTTGGGGGTTTCATCTACCCCAACCTTCTTGAAATGTAGTGCTATTTCTTCGCGGTAGGCTCTTGGGAATTTGCCGAAGAGCTCAGATCAGATCATCACCAGCTTGGGATAATCTAATGATCGCCAAGTCAGTGCCCATTTGTGCACATTTGCACTGGTCAATTGCTTCTTCCTTTTATTTATTTACGTCGCTACACCCCAGTCTCCTCCGAAGACCTGAAATAATCTGCTTCCGCAGCACCAAAATTCAAACAAGCAGCAAATTAGCAAGAACCAGAGGAAGCAAGAAAAAAAAAAAAAAAGATCAAGATATTTGTTTGATTGCAACTGTGCACACTCGTGCTTTGAGGCACCTTCGTCGTGGATGTATTTTGCGGAGTAAAGTACACAATTCTAGTAGCCAAGGAACTGCTGTACACATTGTGCCAATACCATCGCATAACATAAAAAATACAAAGAGCAGAAGTGAAAAAAAAAAGAAGAAGAGATCCCCATTTCACTAGTTTCAAGATCAGGAAGGCTAGTGCGGGCTTCGGCAGCGACCGCCCACTCAGGGTCATATGGTAAAGTTGAGTCAAATAGGGCTCCGCTAACTGAATGCAAAAAGTGAGCCCCCAGTGCTGCAGGAGCAGAACCAACCGACACAGATTGTAGTTTTGCTTAAGATAACATCAGTCAAAGTTTATTGTGCATACTTTGCCTGAGGAAAGAGCGGCGTCCCTCGCATGTGCAGTTTAGCGGTGCCAGCCAGGGATTTTGATTTGATGTCTGGGGAGTTGGCTTTAAACAGTTAAGACCTGGATAATGTCTACAGCCCAGGAACAAAAAAGGGTGTCTTAAAGATTTCCCTTACGTTCAAACTTTCAACAACGTCACTTCCCCAGGCGAGATATACATACACACTCCAGCAAAGAAGCTAAAAGATGTTCACGACAAAGGTGGGACAGGACACCTTGTTGTTTCACAAGTGACCTATGGATATTCAGAAACAATCGCAGCCTCATCTGCATAACATGCCACACAAATTCTGATATCAAGATAATTACCCCAGTATATGTACTCACTTGAAAAGCAGGAGACACTATCATGCAACATTAAAGAGCAGGGGCTTCCCTCAGAACAATTACACGTCTCTTGTGACAGTTAATGCCAGAAAAATTACACTAAAGCCGTTGGCGAAAAATTGGGAAGTTTTAGTGCAAAAAGCATGTATTGTAAACTTTACATATGTGACTATTCAATATTCGATTCAGTATTCAACATTTTTTTTCCTCCATTAGGTGCGATATTCGATTCAACTTCAAATATTCAGATTCGCACACCCCTAATTGCAGTACATTCTGTGACATAAGAAACCTTAACTTGACTGACATTTTAAGATGTCTGAGTTCAAGTTAACAAGGTTCCCCCATATACATGAGTGCCGAGACAGGATGCTACTACACGCCCATTGTATTTGCAACTACTCCACTTGAAGTTGCCACACAAATGCTGTCTTAAGCTGGATGAGTTACCCCCGGTTGCACCAACGACGCTCAATGCAGAACCGAGTTCACAGAGCTAGCTGAGCTCGGTTCCAGTTTCAGAGCGTTGTACCAAACACGCTCAACACTAGCGCCGCCCTTAAACCCGTGTCAAACCTCCACTCAGCGGGCCTCGCTTAGCTGGCGGCAGATCAGAACACAGAGCCAGGGTCATTTTTTTTTTTTTAGTTCTGTGTTAGCATCGCGAAGCAACTGTGGCTATGAGCGGCGTACAGATGTGGACAGATAGAGAGAGGACAGCAGGAAGGAGTGGGGGACAGAGGGGAGAGCCGGGGGTCATGCCGTCAGCCTTTCCGTCAGTTATTTGTTGAAATAAATCATGCGGCGCTGACAACGAATAGTTTTCAGGCATTACTACGAAGAAGAATAGTGTAAGCAGTTCCTCTGCGGATACAGTTGCATGTGTGTGTTGTGTGTGTAAGTGGCCATGTTGACTGCTGTGAGGTGCCTGTGTCTCTGCGCCCAAGTTTTGGTAATACAGAATGCATGCTTCCTTAAGCACAGCAAAACAATGCCACAGAGTGGTGATGTCAATGCACAAGTGAGGAGCATCCAACTATCTGGTTTTTGCGTCATTCCTCGTTCACTTCATTCGTGCTCAGTGAAGACGAACAGCCACTGTGGAAGCAGCCTTACTTCGTAATTTTTTGTCATCACTCGTGACTCTGCATTAAGTTCTCTTTCGAAAGTTGTGTTTTATGTGGTGCCGTTCCCCTTGCATGTGAAATAGTTTAGCTGCACACATGCAGATCATTCCGGTAAATTCTGCTGTTTTGTGTTGTTGCAGTGCAGTAAATACTTCTTATTACTGTGCATCAGGGCTGGGCATGTAATACAATATTTTGTATTATATAATAGTATTACTGTAATACATTTTGTACTGTATTATGTATTATAATACACAAAAACACACTTTACAAGTATTATAATACTACAGTAATAGTTCTCTGATATCGACGTGATCGTTCACCCCGTATGCGCTATGAGCAGGGTGAGAATCCGGTCTGGCGAGTCAGCACGCTACACGTTTTTGGTCCTCCGATCTTTGAACACCTACTCCTCTGGGGGTTAGTGAGTATAACTTCTGTGGTCATAAAATTAGCCGTGAAAGAAAGGAACAATCTCAAGTGTTTCTAGCACTGTGTCTAAGATTGATGTATGCACCAGGGCCACCTACTTCAACCAGGACTTCTACTTCTGGCACACAAGAAATTTTCAACCCCCTTCAACGCTGGGAGGAGGGGTCAGCTCAGGAAGGACAGTTGCTCTCAACCCTTGCTAGTCTTAAAAGGCACAGGCCAGATGTATTGTAGCATATTCAATATGCCACAAGACACTCTTTGCTTCTACCATACAGGACAGCACTCGAGAAAGGGGCGGATCCAGACACTCATTATGGGGGGGGGGGACAATCTCTTTGTCAAGGTGACGTAGTGGGGGAGGGGAGAGAAGGAACTCAAATGTATAAACTGCTTCTGTGGAGGGCGGCGATCGCAAAACCGCCTCCCTAGATCCACAGTTGACTCAAGGATTGAATTTTTAAGTAAATGTTATTAAAGAGACTATGAAATGATTTCTTTCTCGTTTTCATCAGAAAGAAAACATTTTACTGGGTCTAGAACCAAAATTTTACCTTCGTCGTGCGAGGAGTATTTTTGGGAGTGAATTTTAACAGAGTGGGGATCCCGCATATGCATTCATCGGAAGTGGAAATCTCCATGATGCCAGCTTCCGCGCGGTGATCGCAGTCTATCTCCCATCCTGTGGTTTACGCTGACATGCCGAGACGATGTTGGATGGTTGGTTGCCCTAGTTCATGTCAATATTCACCGGGCATCCAATGTCATATGCTACCTAGTGACGAGACGAACAGCTTTTGATGCCACGAAGCAATCTGACCGCCAGAATGGAAAGACAGTGCGGTGCCATTGACTGCTCATGTTGGTAGCAAACATTTCCATGACTGCGATTACGAAGGGGACGCTGAATCTCTGCAACGTACTGGATACCGAGCTCAGTGTCATTTGAATCAAGGTGTAGTGCCATCGCAATACCTGCCCACACCGGGGAAAAAACATCCACCTAAACGGCACAAAAGTGTAAGTACTTTTCGTTATTGGGGCTAACAAAGATCTCTCAGTCCGTGTGGTACAAATGCTACCACGGATTTTAGGATTGCGCAAATGGGTTAATTCTCATCTGCGTGACTTGGAACCTTACGGCACACAAGAAGGAGAGAGAGAGAGAGAGTAAAGACAAAAGACAAAATAGAAGTTACTGGATCTAGTCACTAAACTCAGGTGGTGTACTGTTGATAAAAATAGACCTCCCTTAGCACGATCTTAGAAATCATACCTTAAAGGGACTATGAAACGATTTTTTTCTTCGTTGCGTTCGAAAGAAGACATTTTTCTGAGTCTAGAACCGAAATTTTACTTTCGTCGCGCGAGCGGATTTCTCGGGAGCGAATTTAAACGGAGCGGCGAAGGGAGGACAGCTAGCGCCGCGCCGTGGCGAGCTGCCGAGCGGAGACACGGCCAGCTCAGCAACACGTCATCGTGACGTGTTGCCGAGCCGAGGAATCCCGCCAGGAGCATGTGCCGTAGGATTCCGCGTATGCGTTCATCGGGAGTGGAAATCTCCATGACAGCAGCTTTCGCGTGATCGGCAGATTTCGGCAGTGGCGGCAGCCACAGCGCGAGCTCGCGGCATTACTTGCCATTGTGCAACACCGGTGACGTAACGGGGAACCGAAGTGCAGTCCATACAGTTACACCATCGGCAGGGGAATATGCGCGGGAGAGGAGGAACGCGGAAGAGACATTTCCAGCGCGCGCTCCTCACAGAGTGGAGCGATTTCGTCCGGAAAAATTTGTGGCATATTAGTTTCTCTGCGGGAAGAACAGTTTCCATCGAAAAAAAGTATGGGGGTTCGGGAAATTTCATAGTCCCTTTAACAGAATATTTATGTATTATATTGAACATATGTATCTGTTCTTTTCTCTTCACTCATCTGCTTTCATGTTTACAGGTAACTTCTTTAGCAGAGCCTGAAACCCCTGAGGTGAGACAGCATGATCACTGCAACACTATCCAGAGCAGACAAATGCAGTGCAGCCTCCTTCTAGATTCCTCTTTGCAGCATTGTCTTGCTTGCCATTCGGGCCCTGTATATTGTTCACCAGTTTTTCTTTCTTTTTTTTATAAATTTGATATCAGTTTCCTTTATCATGCGCACAAATACGATATTGAGGAGGACATCTTCTTGTTGACATCTGAATAAGCTAGGTTGATTTTAAGAGGTGTAGACTTTTGTTCCTCATCTTATAATCATTACTCACGTGAATTACATAGGTTTGCATTCATCGGAACTGGAGTTGTATAATGTGTTATTCTTCTTCTCCTCTCAAACCAGGCTGGCACAAGTGTATGGCAGCTGAAATCTTTCACCGGGGTAACATGCCAGAACAACTCCATCAAGTGCTCGGCAGTTCACCTCTAAAATACAGAACCCTATGTTTGATGCACCATGTCATCAGGAGATTTTGTTCCTGCTACAACTATGTGCTTTGTTTTACAGTACCAAAATAGGCCTTACCAACCATTACTATATCAGTGGTGTGCTGCTGTGTTCAATCAGTTCAACTTGCTCTGAGCATCCTGTAAAGCCTGAGACTTCAGCCCTTATTTGCTGATAACACTGATGCCAATACAGTTGTCAGATGAGCTGTGTGGCAGTGTAAAATAGAATACAGTACACCCTGTGCTTGCATATGCATAAAAATTATGCCTGTGTAGCATATAATTAGGGCCTGACTTTTTTGGGGTTTATTTTTGGCCAAATTCGGGGGGTAAATATCGGGTGATATTTTTGATTTGAAAATTCGTGTGTATTCGGATTAGATCCCGTTACAGCATATTCTGTCGTCAGGAATTCGGGTGTATTCGGATGATTTTTATTTTGTTTAATAAAAATTTGTCTTAACATGGAACTAATGTTTAGCAATGTTATCAAACTTTATTTTAATGCACGCTTATGAGTGTGCCATGCGACCCGGATGTTTGCGGGTAGATTCGGGTTAAACCCGAATTTTACATATTTCGTTCGGGGGGGTAAATATCGGGCGGATACGGGTTTAAGCCTAAAAAGTCAGGAACTAATTATAATATAGTACGTATTAGTATTATAATACGCATTTTTGTGGAGTCTTATGTATTACTATTATAATATGAAAAAAATAGTATTACTGCTCACCCCTGCAGTGCTTAAATGCATTCATTATTTACCGAGTTGTAGTTGGCATCGCTGCTTTTTTTTTCTGCACCGCATATTCATATGGCTGCCATTTGATATGTTGTCACTACATGACAAAACCTAAGACATAGTCTGCTAAGCGAGGCGTCAAGTGGTTATGTGATCTTAAAAAGCCAATATCACGCGACCCTCACTGCAGATGAACAAAGATCCCTAGAATTCCCTAGCCTGAACTTCGTTTCGCAAAGTCAGGGGCGAAAGTGAGTGTGAGGCTTGGTGCAACGCAAAGTTGAGGGCTTCCCTCCGCTGAACATGTTTTGAGGGAACACTCAAGCACTAAGCCGGCCTTGCTTGAGTGGCGTCTTAAGCCGAGATTGGTGCAACAGGCAGTGTGTGTGTGTGTGCCCAAGTTGTGGTAATACAGAATACGTGCTCTCTTAAGCACAGCAACATAATGCCGCAGAGTGGGGTACGATAAAAATGATGTGAAGGCACAACGGAGGAGCATCCAACTATCTGATTTCTGCGTCATTCTTCGTTCGCTTTGTTCGTGTTCACCCTAGTCCCAAAGATAGCCAGTGTGGATGCAGCCTTACTTCATAATTTTTTATTATCACCCGTGAGCAGTGACTCTGTATTATGTACTCTTTTGAAAGTTGTGTTTTATGTGGTGCCGTTATCCTTGCCTGTGAAATAGTTCAGCTGCCCACAATCAGGGCAGTCCAGTAAGTTCAGCTGTGTTGTGCTGTTGCCGTGCAATAAATACATCTTATTTCCGTCCGTACATGCATTTATTATTTATTGAGCTGCATTTGGCATCGCTGCTTTTTTTTCTGCACTGCATATCAATCTGGCAGCCATTTGATATGTTGTCACTACACAACAATACATAGACGTCGTCTGCTAAGCGAAGCGTGAAGTGGTCATGCGACCTTAGAAATCCAATAGCGTGCGACCCACACTGCAGACAAACAAAGATCCCTAGAATTCCCTAGCATGAACTTTGCTTTGCAAAGTGAGGGACATATGTGACCGTGAGGTTTGGTGCAACACACAGTTGAGGGCTTCCCTCCACTAAACGTGTTCTGAGGGAACTCAAGCACTAAGCCGGACTTGCAGGAGCGGCGTCCTAAGCTAAGGTTGGTGCAACCGACGGCTAGACATAGAAGTACTTTTTTTAAGAAAAAAAAAAGGAACAGTGCAAAGGTACTCAACATATCAACCAGGGGCGCCGCTATACGCAGGATAAGATCCCAATGCAATGACTGACCATAGCCAGACCATTAACAAATAAAACAGTGTAGCAAAAGGCAACATGCTTACGGTAAAAGTTAGGCTGGGTACCACCACGTCACAATTGGGGGTGATGATGGGCACATTTTCCAGTACGATGACACCATTCCTATCTACCACAGTACCTGCAGGAAAAAAACAACAACAACAAAGGATCCCTGAAAGTTAATCAGCTTTAGATGTCAGGGGCACGACATATCAGTAAATATTGGTTTGACGATCTGATATCTGAATATCTTGTTCGGTGTTCACCAAACAACCATTGTTGTTGTGATTAACATTGGAGTTCAGTAATACCATTGAGAATCAGTTCTTAATCTTGAAAAAAGTTTAGTGCTTTTACAGACAACAAACATACAGGAAATGTCATGTTCTACGTATAGTTGAGTCCCGTCAATATGACCAGCACGGTTCCCACAGATTTTCATCATACCTTTGGTTCTATGTTGCATACTGGCTTATGATACTCGAGAATTTGGGGCTTGATGTCATGAGACAACTATGATCATGATCAACTTCACCGTGATTGTTCTGTGGATTACTTTTGCCCAGCTGAGGGTTCTTTGATGTGCACTAAACTCACAGCACATACCACACCGTATTTAAACATGCTGATGACTGATTCATCTCTGGCTAGTCCCTACAATAGCATGCACTTCATTTGCATATCTTTTTATGTGGCTACAAGAACATTGCATCACCATCAATCTACAAAGCTGCCAATTTAGTGTCACCAAACTCATGGGCCCTGCCATGCCCCCGTTTCCATCCAAGGAAAAGGCTGTCATAAATCTTACCATAGTCTACATCCAGTCTACGTGGCTTCTTGGGACAGAGTGGTAGCTGAGGCCAATGACACATAGGGGAAAATCACAATGCCTGCTGGTGCTTCTCGGGCCTTATCATCTTTTACAGGCATATTGTATTAAATATGCCCCATGATTCATCTGTAGAGTGTCCCCTACTATTTTTTTCAAAATGATCCCCCACGCATTTTTTTCTATATGCTTTTGGCAAATCCCCTGAAAATTCCCTGACTTTTCCAGTCACATCAAAATTCCTTGACAATTCCTGGTTTTCCAGGTTAGTGGACACCCTGGTAACAGTCCGGGACGTTGTACACCAACGTAATATTAGTGTCGGCAGTATAGAGACGATCATTCATGAACCCTAAGCTTAGTACAGGCTTGACAGTGCAAGTTCGAGACCAGGAGCTTCGTGCACTTGAAAGGAAATAGAGCTACTGAGCAGAACCACTGTTCCTGTCGTGGGCCAAGAGGTAATAATCTACTGTGTCCCCAAGCCTGGGCATTACTAGTTCACTGTGCCGAGCCAAACAGCCTCTAAACCACCCACTGAATCTCGGGACCTTCAGCAGGTTGTCTTGAAGTTCAGCGCCCTATTCAAGCACGGCAACCGACTCTACCAGGAGTTGTGTACCTCCAATGGCATCCCACCCCCTGATATGAAAAAACCACCAGCAATCGTACTGCAGCGGTGGTACAGCTTTTACAGATCACTGAAGGTGACACTTGAGATGTAGGACTGCCTCACAGAGCTTGTGGAAGCACACACTGGCAGCAACACACAGCTAGGTAGTGGGGAGGTGCTGCTCCCACAGTACAGCCGCCTTGCAAATGTAAGACTTCTGGAAGTCCTCACTGGCAGCGTTAAAGCCAGCATTGGCACCAGTGACGAGGCCCGCCTCGTGCTGGGAATGTTGCCGAAGGATGTGAGAACCACTATCAAGGCAACTTGCCATACATTTTGCAATCACGTCCTGAACAAGTGGAAAGAAACCACAAGCAAGAACCTATCGGGAACGCCAGAAATGCCATCCCAGTTGGAAATGTGGAGAAAGGCTGCTGTGCTTGACAAGACCTTCACAGCATCTATGCCTAGGGACTTTGATTACTACAAAGAACTGTTTTGCCTGGTCACAGGTTGTGCCAACCAGCTCAAGTCTGAGTTTGGACAATGCATGCTGGAAGACCCTTCTACAAATAATGACCTAGTGCTCAACTATTGGAAGTCTGCATCATCTAGGTACCCAACCCTTGCATCTGCAGCTCTGTAGTTATTTTGCATCCCAAATGGAAGCTGTGATGTGGAACGAAGCTTCAGCAGGATGTGGCACATGCAGACGCCACGAGGAACTCTGATGGATGACGAACATCTGAAAGCCCAGCTGCTATTTCTGGTAACAGCTGCTAAATACATACCTTAACAATAGTTTCATCTTTCATCGTTAATTTCTTAGGCAACTTGAGGCCATGTATGTGACTGTCCCTTCTATGTTGTTCCAGCCTCAGCACATCAGTTCTCTCATGTTCAATAGTTTCATGTTATCACTACAAGTCACAAAAAGTAAATGTGACTGTGAGTGCCATGAAAAGTTAACGTGCAAAAAGAGCATATGCAATACTGGACTTGCAGTGGAGCATCGTTACTACAAAAGGATTGTGCTTACTAGGTTCACAGTTCTGTGTTTAACAGTTGCAAATATTTTTCGCCTTCTGTTTTGTCTTTCACAACTTTTTTGCGTACTGCATTGAGCCTTGCATTTATAGCCACCCACACGACAGCAGAATCACAAAAATTTGTAATGAATAAAGAGCCTTGCATGCGACAGTTTGGGTGTTACCCATTCACTCTCACATATATTTCGTTTTGTCAATTGGTAAAGAAAATGTTTTTTTTTTTCACCCAAAAAGTACCCAAATAAACATATTTCACCCAATTTCACCATGTTTCCTTTCACAAAAAAACATCAGATTTTCCTCCCCAGCCCCAAACGAAAAATTACAACAATAAAACCTGAGAAACTGCGACCCTACATATAAACAGCGTTTGTGTTGCCAGTCTTTTCACAATTCATGGCATAAATCCATTAAAATGTATCTGTTTTGGTAGACCAAAATATTCGGTACAACAAAAGAAATGTTGTTACCTCTGTATTTCATTATGTTGAGGATCGACTATTCCCTGCAACATCAATTTCAGACACATTTAACCAGCGTACCATATCTAAATGTATTGATTAAATTAAAGGAGCATGGAAGTGACATTTAACAGGACTTGAAATCCTGCTTCATTTGTTAAAGCTCAGCTACGCCGATTTTCGAGTGTTAGAGAATGAAATGGTACTCACACGATGTGTTCATAATCGAACATTGATTATGTGTGCAAAATAGTTATCCCAAACTCCTCGCGGTTTTTTGAAAAAGTGAATTTTTAGTTTCACTGACATTCCGTCTTGTGGCCCGCAAACCCTGTGAAGACGACATATTCGTGGTCTGCCCGTGCTCCGGCTTGGCATGACATTTGGCTTGGTTTCTTCCGTCAAGCCGGCCGGTTTCTTCTGCTGAGCCGTCAGATTGACATTGGGGAAGTGATAAACAGTTCGCTATGGACCTTTTTCACATACGCGTCGTATCCTAACGGATCTCCAACGAACCATGCTCGGCGCGCGTCAAAACAAATCAACGTGGGTAGCACAAAGGACCAAAACCGGTCCGGAGTGGGGCCGACAAGGTCGCGCCATTCGTGCGCTCTCCCCACTGGTCCCCACTTCTGTCGTCCCCATAGTGTGCCATCTAGTGAAGACGGAGATAATCCTCACCGGCGCCTCAAGGTCATACGCATGCGCATAGGCCATTGTGAAAAAGGTCCATTAGGGAGCCAGTATATTTCTGGACTTCACTGAACCCACGAGGAACGTGAGTTCTGCTTCCTTCGACTGCAAAGCATTTGCTAGGCCACTACAGTCTTCCTGGTGTGTTTCGTGTTCTGTGCTGCGTGCCGAGAATGTGTGAGTGTTTTGCTGCCGTCTGCAAGAACACTTCAGCATGCAGTTTCAATGTTTCAAACCACAATTTTCCGAAAGGCGAAAGAAAAACTGCAACAATCGGTTACAACTCCGACTGGTGCCACCTTCGAAAGCAGCGATTTGATCTGTCCATTTCGCTCATACGAATGTTACGGAAGAACAGCGAAACTTGTTTTAGATGAAGCCGAAGATGTCTCGTCCGGGATGCTGTGCCAACCTTATCTGCAGCAGGATATTGCAGAGGCAGGACTAGGCATCAGATAAAGGTAAGACGCGTCATGTTAGACAAGTCAGTCATGCGGTGCAAATGCCATCACATACAAAAGAAAAATACGCTATCTGTCAGTTACTGTTTCATCCTTTAGAGATTAGGCCCCAGCTGGCGTATTCTCAGTACAGATTTGGTATTGCCTTATTTGTTAAATGATTTCGCAGGCATTCTGGCACCACCGAAAAGCTTGCACTACATGTCTCAGCTATCACCATTTGGGTTTCAAGCTGAAGGCTGTCACCAGCGCCAACCAGACGCCCCTTCAAAGTTCATCTGTTTTTGTTGACGGAACAGTGACACCTCGTACTGAGACATTTCATTTTCTGAAGAATCAAGTGCATTGCATCACTTGTGCTCGACTTCTTGTGTTCGTATACCCTTGCTGTTGCTCACTAGCTTAGAGCAACCATGCCTGAGGTGTTTGTGCTCTTACTCCAGCACTTTCAGAGTACATTTAAGCAGTGTCATCGTATCATATGCACGGCAGCACATCTTGTGTATTTTGAGTAAGGTACAAATTAAAATGTTGGCTCAGCTGTTGTATTTTGGTCACAAATAAGGTGTTCTTCCAGAGCCCTCAAGGGCAGTTCAAGCAGTTTCATGTGTGCAACAGCACATACCTTTTCTCAGTTTTGAGTAAGGTAAATCGAAATCTTCCAGTTGATGTATTTCGGGCATAAATTATGTTTTTCGAGAAGCTTCAGGCTTAGATTCAAACAGCATCATGGTGCAACAGTACATTCTTTTCCTCACGTGAAGTATGGTAAATCTGTCCGCTGTTGTGTTCTGGCATTGCAGTAGAAGCTTGTGTTGCATTCAAGTGGTATCACGTATACAAAAACTTGTTTTATGCCTTTCTGTAGCTGCTGTACTAATACATGTATTGTGAGTACAGAGACATTCCTGCAGAACATATCTGAGCATCTTGTGTGCTATTGTTGGTATGGTCTGCAGCAGTATATTGATAATGTTAATTATTCAATGACTTCAGTTAACATTTACATTCTTACTTTCAGGTAAACCTGTCGCACAGATGCCCTACCCATTGGTATGCTTAGTTCAAGATTGTACTGAAACAATCCACCTGGAGCATTATTTTTCAATTGGCAGTGGCATTACTATTGTCACGACGCGAAATGGGTCGGCGAGTCGTCGAATAAACAGCGAACGGTTTATTAGACTACTTGGTAGCAAAACACAAGAGTGATAGCTCTCTGAACACAACTGAGTCCAAAGAATGAATGCTCCAGCTTGGAGCGCACAAGCATTTAAGCGTCGCGCCGAAAAGTCTAGAAACAGCACGTGCGTTTGCCAGAGAGCAGGCGATGTGTCTGGAAGCTTCTTGCTTCTTCTTCAGCATGCGCCGGAATGAGATGTACCGTTTCGTGCCTGCCCTGGAAGTTTCGCGATGATGATTCGTGGCATTGCCCCCTCCGTAGACAGGGCATCGTCTTGATGCCGTTTCTTCTCCTTCTTTTTTTTCATGTTGTTTCCTTCCAGCCAGTCTTCAGCGCTACCTGCTGTAGTACGACTTGAAACGAACGACGTGAACTATTTCAGTCCTCGGGGGTCGTCGAGAGGGAACGCTGCCCTCAGGTACCACTTCGTAATCCAGGTCTCCAATGCGTCGAAGTACTTTGTAGGGACCGAAGTATCGCTTCAGTAGCTTCTCGCTCAGGCCTCGTCGTCGAATCGGCGTCCAAACCCATACCAAGTCGCCTGGACTGAAGCGTACGTCTCGTCGGCGCAAACTGTATCTTCTTTCATCGACGCGTTGTTGTTGACCAATCCGTAGTCTGGCCAGCTGGCGGGCTTCTTCTGCTCGCTGTGTGAAGTCCAGAGCGTCGTTTTCCACATCACTGGGTTCGTGGGGCAGCATTGCGTCCAGCATAGTCGATGCGTCATGGCCGTGTGCAAAGTGGAACGGTGTGAATCCCGTTGTTTCCTGGATAGCCGTGTTATAGGCGAACGTGACCTAAGGCAGTATTTCGTCCCATGTCTTGTGCTCGACGTCGACGTACATCGAAATCATGTCGGCAAGGGTTTTGTTTAGGCATTCGGTGAGCCCGTTCCTCTGCGGATGGTACGCCGTTGTCCTCCGGTGAGCGGTGCGGCTGAGTCGAAGGATTTCTTGTGTTAGCTTGCTTGTAAATGCCGTTCCCCTATCGGTGATTAAGGCGGTTGGAGCTCCATGCCGTAGTACGATGTTCTCGATGAAGAACTTCGCCACTTCTGTTGCTGTGCCCTGTGGAAGTGCCTTAGTCTCAGCATAGCATGTCAGGTAGTTGGTGGCGACGATTATCCAACGATTTCCGGAAGACGAATGTGGGAAGGGCCCGAGTAGATCCATCCCAATCTGCTCGAACGGCGCCGACGGCGGTGCGATTGGCTGAAGGTACCCAGAAGGTCGTACCGGCGGCTTTTTTCGCCATTGGCATTTCCAGCATGTCCTTACGTAGTGGTGTACGGTCTTGGCCAGTTTTGGCCAGTAGTACTTTTCCCTTATACGGGCCAGTGTCCGGCTGTATCCCAAATGGCCTGATGACGGTTCGTCGTGGCAGGATTCAAGAATCTCGGTGCGCATGTCTCCAGGCACAACGAGAAGCCACGTAGCGCCTTGTGGTGCGTGGTTTTCTTTGTAGAGAACACCATTACGTAGGGAAAAACTTGGGAATGATCTTCTGAAGATGGGAGGAACATTGTCGGCGCGGCCCTGCAGATAGTCGACGAGTGTCTTCAATTCGGGGTCGTTATACTGCTTGGCAGACATGGTAGTCACGCTCATTAGACCGAGGAAGGCGTCGTCGTCCTCGAGGCTGTTGTCCTGTTGCTGGAGTGGTGCTCGGGACAGGCAGTCGGCGTCGTTGTGTTTTCTTCCTGACTTGTAAGTGACGGTTACGTCATACTCCTGTAATCGGAGGCTCCGTCTCGCTAGGCGTCCTGAGGGGTCCCTTAAACCAGCCAGCCAACACAGAGAATGGTGGTCTGTTACAACCTTGAACGGCCGTCCGTACAGGTAGGGGCGCAACTTTGTGATGGCCCATATGAGTGCAAGGCACTCTTTTTCGGTCGTGGAATAGTTCTTTTCTGCCTTGGTTAGCGTTCTGCTTGCGTAAGCGATGACACGTTCGACGCTGTCGTGAAGTTGAACGAGCACGGCTCCTAGACCATCGTTGCTTGCGTCGGTGTGTATTTCTGTTTCGGCGTTTGGATCGAAGTGGGCAAGCAAGGGGTGCAGTCTGTAGACGCGTCTTCAATTCATCAAACGCCTGTTGCTGGGCTTCACTCCAGATAAACGTGGATCCGTCCTTCGTGAGGGCATTCAGGGGCGACGCAATTTTTGAAAAGTTCGGAATGAACCGTCGGTAGTAGGTGCAAAGGCCAAGAAAGCTTCGAACGTCTTTCACGTTAGAAGGAACACGGTAATTTGCGATGGCCGCCGTCTTCTCGGGGTCGGGGCGTACGCCGTCGCTGCTCATGAGAGGGCCGAGAAATCTGAGTTCCTCATAGCCGAATCGACACTTCTGAGGCTTCAACATCAGCCTCGAGGACTTGTTTTAGCCATTCAATATGTTCTTCGAATGTTCTTGCGAAGACGACAACATCGTCGAGGTACACCAGGCAGGTTTGCCACTTCAACCCGGTGAGAACTGTATCCATAACACGCTGGAACGTCGCTGGTGCTGTGCAAAGGCCGAAAGGCATAACCTTGAACTCGTAAAGTCCATCCGGAGTGACGAAGGCAGGCTTCTCACGGTCCCGTTCGTCGACTTCAATTTGCCAGTACCCCGTCTTGAGGTCCATGGAAGAGAAAAATTTTGCGTTTTGAAGGCGATCGAGCGTGTCGTCGATGCGCGGTAACGGGTAGACGTCCTTCTTCGTTATCTCATTGAGTTTCCGGTAGTCGACGCAGAACCTGAATGTTCCGTCCTCCTTCTTCACTAGTACCACCGGCGATGCCCACGGACTGGTCGACGGCTGGATAATGTCATCTCTTAGCATCTCTTCTACTTGCGTTCAGATCGTTTCTCGCTCTTTGCAGGAGACCCGGTACGGCATGCGGTGAATTGGACGGGCCTTTTCGTCGACGATGATGCGGTGCTTCGCAATGGGCAATGGGCGTTTGTCTTACTTTCGCCGATGCAGCGAAGCAGTCACTGAAATCGTTGAGCATCTGGAGAAGGGTTTGCTTTTGAGTTGTATTGAGTTGAGGGTTTACGTCGAAATGTTCGGCCTCGTGTTCCGTGGTGACCGCGATGCGAGCAGTGTCCATCAGGCAAACATCCGTGGTGGAGTATTGGTCTACGATGACGGCTATCTTCGTGCCGTTCGCCAGGTGTTGTGGCTCCGGGGGAAAATTTGTGACCAGGAGTTCGAATGTTCCGTTTCTTAAGGGCACAATTCCTCTTGCTATCCCAATTCCTCGTTCGAGGAGAAGTTGCGTGTTGCCTTCAGCCAACAAACAGCCAGTCGGTGCTCTCTCGCACGTAGCGGTCACAAGGACTGACGACAAGGCAGGCAGGTTGACGTGCTGAGTCGTCACGGCGGTATCGTCGTTGTTTGCGCGTTTCTCCGGGGTTATTCGTGCCCACCACTTGTCTTCTGCTGTTTCCGGCGTTTTAAAAGAGATAACTCCATTTGTGAAGTCGATGATTGCTTCGTTTTCGACTAGAAAGTCCATTCCGAGTATTACATCCCGTGGGCAGTTAGGCAAGACGGCAAAGCTGACGACGTACTGGATGTCACGCACTTGTATGACTGCCGTGCATCGGCCAGTCGGTGTTACGACGTGTCCACCAGCAGTGCCGATGTTTGGGTCATCCCGCTTCGTTTGCACCTTGCGAAGCTTCTTAGCCAACCTACCACTTATAACAGAGTCGTCGGCTCCGGTATCGATTAACGCAATCATCTCATGGCCGTCGATGAGTATTTTGAGGTTATTGGTAATTTTTCGAGCGTCGTGTTGGTGCTGCGTTGCTGTTCGTCGAGTTGGAGGAATTGTAACTTGTCATCGCCTTCAGCTGCAGCTTCACCTCCCAGAGCTGCAGTCTTCAGTTTTCCCGGTTAGGGCTGCGCCACACAGGTCGTCTTGCCGGTGACGGTGAACGTGCTCTTTCTGGCGACCTGCTGCGGTGGGGGACCCTCGGGGACAGGTCGCGTCGCGAGCCAGCAGAAGCATTCTGCTGCCGTAGTAGTCTTCAATTGCGGCGGGGCGACTACCGCGCTGGGGGCGAAGGGCGTCGGGTGAAAAACCGGGAAGGCCAAGTCGTCGGTAGGGACATCGGCGATAGATGTGGTTGGCCTCTCCGCAGTGGTAGCAGAGCGGTCTGAAGTCGGGAGTCCGCCAAACGTCCGTTTTGCGAAACGGCTGAGGGTGTGGCGGGACACTCGGAGTAGGTTGGACAGGCCGAGGAGGCGTCCAACGGTTTCCGTAGTACGACGGACGAGTAGATGGAACCTGTCTCACAGCGGCAGCGTAGGTCGGTCTCGGTACTTCGGCGTCGGGGTTGGCGGTTGATGATGTCTGGATTGCCTGCTGAACCTCGCCCTTGATGATCGCACCGATCGCAGACAAAGGGTCTTGAGCCTTCTCAGTACAGAGGAGCGCTCGTACTTCTTCGCGTACTACCTCTCGAATCAGCTGTCTGAGCGATCCGACGTCGAGGCCAGCGGTTGTGGAGAAAGCCTCGTAGCCCTGGTGTCGTTCTTTGACGGTAGCGCGAGAGAGCAGGGTCCTCTCAATGCGGACGGCTTCGTCCAGAAAAGCATCGGTCGTGGCGGGTGGATCCCGGGACAGGGCGCGAAAAATTTCTTCTTTTACGCCCCTCATGAGTCGCTGAACCTTCTTCTCCTCGGATGCTTTGGTTCACGAACACGTGGACGAAACGAAACCTTCCATTTTTCTGAAACCGGTCTGTAGCCTAGATCACTACGTTCACATAATCCCCTCCACACTCTAACAAAGCGGCCATTCACTCCGGACGTAGAAGCCCGTACGGAACCTTTCTTCCCTCTGGGCTGTTGACCCACAATTCGCATGAACCTTTTAACACGTCAAACCTAACCCTTTAAATACCATGCCAATGACGAGGACGGTGCCCAGAAGAAGAACAGTCTCTGTTCGAAATATCGGCGGCTTCTGTCCTGAGGCAACTCCCTTCCTACATCTCTACCGGTTTGCTGGATTTCTACCCATCTATTGTTTTTTACATGTTCTTTGAAAAATATATATACAGTCGACCCGCGTTTATCCAGACTTCGTTTATCCGGATCCTGCACTATCCGGACAAAATAGCATGGGGACGGATTTCTCCCCGTGTATTTCGCCCTCGTTTATCCGGACTTCAGCTTCCGGACTCGGACGAGAATTCCAGGGAACAGAAGTGACTAATACCCAATAATCGGCTTCAGTTATCCGGTTATTGTCCAGGAATGACACTTGGCTCACACCTAGTCAAGCGAGGTCGAGGACCCTGGTTGTGGCCTCCTTTTTAGTGACACAAAGACGGTGTTGCTATAGGAAGAATTTTCTCCCTTTCCGGCTTTGCACGTTAATCCACTCAGCTGACTGGTCATTTCAGACTGAGAAGGTCCGCAACGAGGACTCCTGCGCTGTAATCGCAGATGACGACATCGTCAGTGTCGTCGCTTCCGATAGTGTTCAAAAAGAATCTGATGATGAATGCGGGGATGCACCAGCTATGACGGTAGAATATCCGCGTGCGGCAGTGAGACAGCGCTAGTATTTTCCGAGCAACAAAAACAATATTTCGCAAGTTAATGCTGTTAGCAAAGGTTTGCAAGAACTGGATGCGTGTATTAGAATGAAACAGATGACAATGGATAGTTTTCTGTGTAATGCTCAATAAAGATGTCCTTTTAGGATCACTCTGGATTTTCGTGTTTAACTTAACCGGTTCACCCGCTATCCGGATATTTTCACAGGAAACGAGGCCGTTCGGATAAACGCGGGTCGACTGTATAAAAATTCTCTACTCTGCAAGTCTCCTGTCAGCTCTATAGAGCAGCTTCGAATTTCACTAGACGCCACATGTGAAACCTAGACCAAACTAGTGTTGAAGGTCCATATAAGTCATAGATAGATACTAATATTATTATTATTATTAGATCATGGCTCCTTAGATCCTGGTTGGTAGCAACGCAATTGAACCTTATTAAACATTGGTGCAGGAAGTGACCAACATAACTAAATACACCAACTGACTCTCACAAATTTTGTGGTGTTATACTTTTGAAACAGCATTAATACGCTGCAGTGGTCTTTTCTCCTTTGTTCCTTTTAACCTAGAAATATTAGGTCTTCGGCATCACCAGCCTTAGTTGCTGAGCATGCAGTTATTTATGTTGAGCGCTGCAGTTTCATATTTGTTTCTCTGGACAAGCAAGCCCGGGCTTCCCCATTTTCATAAGGGTCTTTCAGCTTTGACAGGGCATTTGTGGACAAGGAAAACATTTGGACTCTGTGTATTTTGCTACGAAGTGCACCGTACAGGGCAGAGGACAGCATCAACCATTTCCACTAAGGTTATTAAATTTGTGATAAAGTACATATACCTTTTGTCACTGACTAATTTGGTGGCAAAGTTACTTGAGTGGCAGTTGTGCAATTTTAAGCACATGTTCAAAAAAATTAGGGTATGGGAAGTGCTGCCTGGTTGAACATGTGGAGTACAAAATATAATAATTGCGGGTTTACGTCGCGAGGCAACTGAGTGTGGAATACACAGCACAGTGTAATGTTCCTTATTCTGGCAATGTTAGCATGGTTCAAGAAGTGGGAAATGTTGCACTACCCTTAATAACATCTGTGGGGCCCAGCAAACAGGATACATATACCCTGAAGACACTATGCCTAACTCAAAAGCAGTATGAGATCGACCCGTACGTGTTTATATGCGAAACTACCATTGAATGAAATATAGCCGGTGTGGTATAGAACAATGCGCACACTCAAGTAAACATGCAAAAAATACGTATAAGGGCTCATCTACATGCCGCGATGCCCTCTACGAGATAAGCAACACACTACAAAACTACATCCAATACTTTTTGTTCGGGGCAACTCTAATGAGCACTTTCATATAACCGACGAATGGTTCAACGAATGGTTCAACGAATGCAGTTCGAGTGGTCACGATACATTCCTACGTCGTTCATTGCGGTCACGCTATGATGCTGCATAATATATGTATCTCGTGTAACAAGCCTGGCAATCGCACAATGTGCATGGGCAGAAATACGGTCTTCTTTCTTGGAAGACCAGTCCCCTGCAGGTATATGCTCAAACGACCACCAAGTCTCACGCTGTTGCTCAATCGCTCCCGTTCCTGCACTTGTAGTAAAAGCAGCAAACGGGTCAACGTGAATGGCAGCTGAATGGTCGAACTGCGAAGTTCTCGAGCACATCATCACAATATCACGCCGAAAATATTGTTGAGGTGAGTTCGCAGTTGTTGTTTCCATCGTTCAATAGTTCTCGGGATTACCTCGGACGAAACGCTCATCGTAGCCGGCGGCCATAACTGGATTTCCTCGCAAACGGGAGAAGACACCAGGGAAGTCAGAGAAAGCCTCAGCCTTCATCCAATCAGAAGCACGATTATCTATCTACGTAGATGGAGCAGGTTTTTCCCATCTACGTCATAAAAATGGCTGCGCCCATGGCTTGTTTCGGTTTCTTTGATTAATTAATTTTCGTAATAGGAAGACAAAATTGAGAAACGAAGGTGTGTTTCAGGGGCAGTTGGATGTGCTCGTCCTGAATATCACAACCGTTTTAACACATCAGGAAATCGGCGTAGCTGACCTTTAAGCTGTCCGCAAGGAGTCACCATGCAAAATATTTCCGATCTGCGGCGTATTGTCGCAATAAAATTGGAGAACGGCAGTTGCGGGCGAGAGACAGGAGTTCCGCATGACGTAGAAGCTACTTGGTGCCTTTTTTCTTTGTTTTTTTTTTTAAATCTTGGCTCACGCGCCGCTTAATCATGTTTCAGCTGTGCCGTTGGACGTCACGTGCCACAGCCCGTGATACGTCACATCGTCTTCGGCTTCGCTTCGGCGCTCTTCAGATGTGGAGAGGGTTCTTTAAAGGTGTACGGAGCCTTGCGTGTGCTCTGTAGGTTACTTGCGCTCATCGTTCTTTCGCACGAGCTCATTTTATTAGTTGCAGAAGACGTCGCAGCGAAAAACTAAACATAATTTTGGGGTCACTTCCATGCTCCTTTAATATACTAGGACACATTTTTGACATCTTGCACATGTAGGTGTCCCTGTGACTCACAGACTCATTGCTTTGCGACACATCTGGCTCAGAATCTGAGCTGATGTTTGCAACTGGGCGTGAGTATATGTAATGCCTGCCTGCATCCCTCGTGAAAACAGAGTGCATAAAAAGGAAGAAGCTATTTTGACACAACTAGGAATGCTGCTGTCTGTTATTACCAAGGATGTAATGGAGGTGTGCTTAAATTTACTTATGTTTATTGGTACCAAAATTTTTTTAGAAGATGGAACAAACAAGTCTCTCTTACCACGTAATGTGGCTGTTTGCAGTCTTCTCGTGCGACAACAACGTTGTATTCTTTTTAAACAGTACTCCTGATAAATAGCTTCTTGTTTTCAGTATTTACCGAAAACCGCTGAAAACCCTTCGCCGATAACTTTTTTTCCGGGTGTTCGTCGAGAAAAAAATTGCAGATATCTGCTGCGGAACCACCATGTGCGTCTTCCTGAAAAGTGTCTGGAATTGCCCAGTTTTAGTCACAGTTATGTTCAAACGGTCCAGCAAGAACCCGAGAATGTAACAACTGGGCCAGTGGAGGCAGAGAATCCTACGAAAGACCTTCCTTAGAGGTTACCTTAGAGGTTGCCTTAGAGGTTCTCGATCCTGCATGGTGACTATGGACATTTCCCGAGGCAGCTTTTGTCAACTTTGTGATGAGCTGTCTCAGTATTTTCTGTTGCAAATCACTTGTGAACGTGGTCTGTCGTTGTTGAGCTTCTGGGCATCCCGTGAAAAGGATTGGCCTGTGTGCTGACTTGTGCTGCACTACACTTGCTAGAGCCTATCTAGCGCTAATGTGGAGCGGGCATTCTCGAACTAAAGTATTTTTCACAGGAAAGAGCGGTCTGCGATGTCACGTGTACCTCTTAATATGTACATGACAATTTGCTACAACAATTTCAAGTTGTAGAGGGTCAGCTGCAACAAATCTCATGAGTAATAGACTTTATTCCATATGCTTCCTGTCGTCATCTTTTTTGCCGTGAATAACATCATCAGAAAATGTTTTGCCAAAAAGCGCCGGTTCTTGGTGTTTGGAAAATAAACAATTTTTCTGCAAAATTTCAGAAAAAATATTTGCCGAAAACGAGAAACCCTACTTATAAACAAGCTGGACATGGATAATGCTTTCATGCCACAGTGGCTTGTCAATAGTATGAGGAATTACCTAGGTACTCCACAGGTTATGAACCAGGCTCTCTTTAATGGTTTGGGCATCTGAGGTTCACTTGATAGGCTGTCAAATGCATTAAACTGGAGGTGGGACTCTCCCCATCTCAACCAACAAGTTTCTCATGTAACATGGTAGTAGATGAGGCAATCAACACAGAACGACGAACGCAACACAAGCTTCACAATGCACAACTGTGTGGGAATGATGCTGCCCACAAGTGTATTTGTGTGTGTAAATGTGGGAGTGACAAGCAACAATATAAGAGAGAATGTGTTGAGGGCAGGGAAAAATCTATAGGGGGGGTCAGGATGTCCTGATCCCTCCTCAATTTCTGTCATTACATCAAGTTTCCATTGACAGTAGTAGTGTAATAGCATGCTGTTCCAAGGCAGGACCCCCCCCCCCCCCCCCCCCCCCATTCAGAAAAATCCTGGATCAGCCTCTGGTTGAGCGTGAGTGTGAGTGTGTCCCCATGCTTCCTAGCATGGCTTGGTACATTGAAGAGAGGGTAGCTAGCATTGTGTAATTGGTGGCATCTCTGACCAGAAATTGGAGGGTGTGGGTTTGAATCCCACTGCTGGTGTCTTTTCTTCAACTGCCATTATTCAAGTTCTTCCTCTTTTACGTGTATTCCTGCTTAGTCTTCCCCAGATGATACAACACAGATATACTGAGAGAAAAAACATGAGAGGTAGGAGTTTTCAAGCTTACCTCGGATGAGTGGCATACCATCCTTAAACGAAATATCTTTCATAGCAAATGCCCTCTTGACGGACACTTCTGTGGTGGCCAAAGCACGTCTGTAGCGTGACTCACTCACATCCTCAAACACAGACAACATTTTCGACACACGTCCTGTGTATCCTGCCAGTTCAGTTATCTGCAGAAAAAAAAAAAGAGAGTTACTATTAGTTGTAACCATTGTAGCATTGTTCTTACGTCACATACACTTGTCTGCATTACATTACATGATAGTCCACACCAATGAGTGAAGAACAAAGAAGCACCTGAACCAATAAAGCATCTAATTAGAAGCTTTTGTGCATGAGGCAGTACTCCATCAGGTGAAAACAATCCTAGTGGAAAGCAGTGGTGGCATATTAGATAGAAGTGTGACATCAAAGAAATCAGCGCTGTTTCTTCCAGGCTTGCCACATTGAAGTCTATTTATCTAACCCATGGTGTAAGACATATATATATAGTTAGGTGAGGAAGCTCCCGTCTAGCCTCCTAATGTTCGTCTCCGCTTCCGCCTTTCCGCGGCTCTCACTAGATGGCATGAAGGACGGTGGGCTGAGAGATGTGGGATGAGAAGAGCGAGTTGAAGTAAATGCACGCACGAAAGCCGGCATTTTAATAGGGTAGTAAGCAAAAACTGTCTGACACTGGCTTGAAGTTATGATTAAATTGACTACATCTATAATTACATTCAGTGTGTGTACCCACGGCAGCTAAAGTAATCATGACAGAGGTCCAATGCTGCAGACGGCGTTTATTCCAAGCGAACCTGTATGTATGAGCATGAGCCAACAGCCTTTGTGTCATTTTTTGTGTGTGTGTTTTTTCTAGAGCAACCTTGCTAGGTGCACAAGTATCAATTTTGAAACTATTTTCGAATCTACGGCAGTCCAAACGAAACGTTCAATGTAGAAGTTTGTTTATTCTCTCTGCTGCATTACAGAAAACTCAAGCGAATATGTCTACGTTCTGCAAAAACGCGAACTTTTTTTCGTTTCACTGGTCTCTGTTTCGTCCATTGCATTCATTTGCTTGCAGTACTGACACATCAACATCAATTCAATTCAATTCTTTATTCCCCAAACAAGTTGGTGGGTCAGGCAAAAAGGTGCTGGTGTGCAGCTTGACGCGGCCCGACCCCCTGTGTACATTTGGCAGCGCGGCACACATCGTTCATGCAAAATTCATACTATCAAACATCCACCTGCTAACAACCTAACAAAAACACTCGATTGTAGTAAACATACAAGAAAATAAAAAGAGAGGAAATTTCACTCAAGCAGTAGTTAGGCAAAACCGTAGGACAACTCTTGTCAAAAGCATACAATCTCCCAAACATGTGAGCCTGACAGTCGAAAATGTATTCAATATATAATGCTCATAATGAACGTAGTGGGAGAGAATCGATGTTAATATTGTTCTGCACACAAGAAGTCATATGTTGTGGCAGCTTGTAAGCGACAGACTGTAAACCAAAATTGGTACGTGCTTGCGGGGTGAAATAACGTTCGCCATGGTGCAAAGTACGGTTGGTTAAATTAGCTTCATTAGCTAAATTAAATAGGCTTTGCCCTGCAGGAAAGAATGTTTCTATATCGAGCTATTATACCAATGACACGTGATATTTTTTTCATGACGTGTGTAATATGCTTGTCCCATGACATTGTATGATTAAACCAGACACCATTACGTGACTTTACTTCTTTGATAACGGGTACGACACTGTTGTCAAGAATGACGGATTCATATAAGATGACAGGCTTGCGTAACGGATGGAAAACGACAGCTTTTGTTTTTATGGGATTAATTACTAAGTAATTTTTTGTCGACCACGTACACGGAATCAACAGAAACCTGTTCATTTTCCTAATTAGGTTAATGACATATTTCCCCTGCAAAAATAAACTTGTGTCATCGGCATATGCTATTATCTTAATATCATCAGATAAAGAGAACAGGTCGCTGATATAAATGATGAAAAGCAAGGGCCTTAAAATGCTGCCTTGCGGGACACCTGTTGTTATGTGATGTGTACTAGGACGGTGACCCTGGATGTCAACGAACTGCTTATGATATTCCAAGTAGGTACGTATAAGTTTCAGTGTAACGCCTCTGATACCATAATATTCTAGCTTTAAGAGAAGGACATCATCATTTAGCAGACATCAGACATGATTTTAGACATCAAGACGTAATATTGCAGGATCTGATAGCAACTCGGTTTTGTGAACATCACGGGGAAACGTTAGTGTGCACACGAAAAAGATGTGCTCGATGGTGTCCCAAAAAATTGTCCGTTCATTGGCATGGGAAGAAAAATAGTCTTCTGCATCCCTCAAGATTGCGCAGGGTTTCATGTTGGGATGTTGCAGTCCATCTCTGCTCTTGACATTTGTGACTGCCGCTTCTGGCACCTGTGACGCCTGAACAGTTAAAACTCTAATACACTATGGACAACTTGTCAGCCTCTTCATTTTTCGGGTTAGGAAGCCTGTGACGTAATACAGAATACAATCAGCTACTGCAGGTGAGGTGCTGTTGCCTATGACTATGTCACCACATTCCCAATCTTTAGTTCTCACTAGCACGTCTCTTCTGCCGCCGCATGGTATGGATACATAATATGTTGTACAAGCCAAGACAGTGTTTACAAGGTGATTCGCTATTCACATATAATGTGCACTTCTCATGTCTCCATGTGCTGGTTTTATCGACATACCCACGTTTTATCGACATACCCACATCAGGGCCCCCTGGCCACACATGTAGGTTGTGAAAGTTGTTTACTAGTTAGGGTGGGTATTGAATTGGCACTTATCCTTCCAAAAGTCAACGTTGTTTCGACGTGTATGTCGTAGACAAAACTCTGAAGGACCAGCCCCGTCTGAACCCGGGGATATGGGCAACATCTTTACACAGGTAGGTGAAAATTCTACATCCTTTGTCGCCACCATCTGGCAGGACATGACTCTCTCCACATCAAAGTGCGAATACACGTGGTAATTCCAGGTTTTGTTCGGAAGGCATAGTTCATCAAGCTTCGTCAGCAGCACATCGTAAGCCAACACAGGACTGGTGAGAATTTCCTCTGCGGACACCTCTGCAGTTTCATCGTCCTCGTTAAGTACATCTCAACTAATCGCAGCAGCATCACCACCATCAGTTACTTGTCCACCATGTCCATCCAGTGTGTCCATGCATGCGCCTTCAGACTTGAGTTTTCTCTTGTCACGACATCACTTTCGATAGACTCGACACATCTTTCCTTAGACTTCGATGACGAAGGGACGTCAGCAACAGATCTCCGCTTTGGAGGCTTCCTAGCAGGCTTAATTGAAGGCAGACACTTCGAACATCCAGGGAAGACAGTTGGCACAGCGTGCGGCAACAACCCCGGGCACATCTTTTTCTCATGCAGGAGAACGTGTCCATTAATTTCCGAGTGGTATACCCTGGAAATCATGCCGTCCATGAAGTGCTTTTCGCAGAGACTGTCAATAGGACGAATGTCTCGATCCTGACGAGGGATTGCACGGTTCCATATTGCCAGCTTTTCAGCGTCCGACGGCGCTTTGAACAGATATACTTTTTCGTTCATGGAATCACAGCAGGAACGGCAATTCCGAACAAAACACTTCCTACCCATTACTGTGCATGCAGCCACTCACTGCTTTTGCATCGTCTTCAGAGCGTTGTCACACTTCGATTTCTCGAGAAAAAAGCAGAGGTTCATGACACGAGCTTATATAAGAACACAGCACGGGTCCAAGAGTCCGATACCACAGTGAAAGCTACACTTGATTTCACAAAAATATGAAAAAAAAAAAAAAGGGCCAAGGCCCTCAACAATGCCCTGCTGTTGCAAGGTGCAATAAAATTCAGGGTGCAAAAGAAGCGAAAATGAAAATGAAGTCATTGTGGTTGTGGCTATTATTGTATCACGCTGCTTCCAAATTAATACTGTTAAATTAGTAAAAGATGTTATGACATTAAGCTTGTACAACATATAAACTCTCCAGAAACACTAAACAAGCTATGCATGCAAGCTACTCAGCGGTTATGCGAGTGTAAAGTTTGGAAAAGAAAAGAGAATGATTGTCAGCACCACCTATTGCGTAGGGGGAGAACTGTGAACGACCTTGAACGTTATCTGGTCATCACGTCATGGGCAGCAGTGGGGGAGCTTCTTCACCTAACTACATATACATATATCTTACACCATTGTCTAACCCCATATTAAAAAAATAAACTGGTATTCTATGTGGTAGAAAAGTTATATCAAATTAATAATACAGTTACCACAGGGAAGGTAGCACTTTATGCTAATCGTCCCAGTTTCAGAAATGTGGTGAAGGTGGGTGAGCACGGCGGCTATGAAACAAAAGTTCCTTTTGTTGGAACACCACAGTTGTGTGTAGCACTGATGCAAATGTAGGACAGGCACAGACAGCCTTCCAAGAATGTGCATGGTAGTGTTGATATTTTGAGTATTAAGTCTTAATTTGCATCCTTTGTACCATTGAAATAAATGACTTTTTGTCGGGCAGGTATGGCAGTTTAATACAGAGGTGCAGTGTGCTTCTGAACAAACAAACAGAAAAAGGGCCACACGATAAGAAAGGGAACTCATCAAGCACATAGTATTACAGTTGAACCCCCCGTAACGAACATCGATTTAACAAAATTCTCTATTTAACGTGTTATTTCTGTTGCATGTACATTTCTCCATAGACGCCAGCGCGTTTCTGCACTTGATTTAACGAAGTGTTTGCGTTAGATACGTTCTATTAAACGAAGCCCGTAGGCATCAAACACCCTAAACCCACCTCTTTGTGCCGTCGCACATGCCTCTTCCCATGTGCGGGAGAGAGGCGAGAGAAAGGATGAGGCCCGCCTACAGGGGAGGAAGGGAGTAACATGAAAGTGACATGAATGAAGAGTATGGAGGTGTCTGATATAATTGTGACAGGCAAAGTGCTGGGGCTCGCAGGAGAGGAGCTTCGCGAATGGGTGGAGGCCGAACAGAGAAAGGCAGACTCACGTGTATGGAAACAACATGCATTCGACAGGGGCGAGGTAAAGGAAATGGCAGACCGAGAATGAGAAATGGCAGAAGCAGCCACAAAAGTGGCTGAGTTAGAAAAAGCAAAATGGGAGGAAATGCGAAAGGTGCTGGAACTCACACTGAAGCTCCCAGAAAGTCAGGAACCCCAGAGCCGAGATGATGGCCTAAGTAATGTATTCCCAGGCATCAGCAGTCCGCACCGATGGATGGCTGCATTCGAAGAAAGGAAGGACACGTACCTTCTCCAGTTCGAGTGTCTTGCCTCGGGTCAACGATGGCCATGTGAGCAGTGGGCCGCAGCCCTGAGCATGAGCCTCATGGCATTAGCGGTATTCTCGAGACTGATGCCAGATGATTCAGTCGACTACACAAAAGTAAAAAACGCCCTGCTGCAGCGGTTCTGACTGACGGCCGACAGGTGTAGTGAAAAGTTCCGAGACAGAAAACTCGAAGAGGGCAAAACGGGGACCCAGTATTCCGCAAGGATTGAAAGTTTGTTCAATCGGTGGGTGGAATTGTCAAACACAAAGAAAGACTACCCAAGCTTGCGAGAGATGCTCATCATGGCACAGTTTGTGAAGGAATGCCAGCCTTGCTGGCACTTTTCCTGAAGGAAAGAACAGGTGGATCCCTAGAAGAAATGGCAGCGCTTGCCTTGCTTTTGTTTTATTATCTTCCATGCGTATTACTGCTGAGGCACGTGATGAAGATGGCGATGAGAAACCTGCATTACAAGGACCAATGAGGATCCTCAATTATCATGTCAGAAGGATGGGAATAATTAGTTCAAGAATTTAGGTGAGTGCACTGGATGTCACCCTGTTCGGATCTGCGCCAACTTGCCAGCCTCCTTCTTCTTTGTTCCTTGAGGTGTGGATGTTTGCGAATACGGAGCCACACCAGCAATAGAAAATAGAGCACTGCACGGGCCTGAATTTACCGGCCCATACCCGACAACACGGAGGCTTACCCGACCCGAGCCAGACCCTGTTGCCGAAAGCTCAGCCAAAGCCGGACTCACAGTGTAACGCAGTAAAATATCGATAATATCTATAAGAATATCGATATCGTTCCATCCCTAGTAAGGCTTCATAAATAACGTACACTCCTGATGAGTTGTGGAAGTTATTTATCAAATATTTCAATGAATGTTCGATACGCCTTTGATAGTCATAGTGCTTACATTTGCACTTAGGTTATGTATACAGTCAAACCTCGTTGTAGCGAACTCGGATGTTACGAATTTTCGGATATTGCGAAGTTTTATTTCATTTTGGCTGGTCACGCTTTAACTCTATGGAGATTCATTTTTTGTAACGAACCTCGCTACTCTCCGTTCTTAGAATTTTCGGTTAAAACGAAGGGGCCACGGCGTAAGAACACGCGCATTCCGTAGGATTTACGACGCGATAAGCGGCAAACAACGGTCATTTGGGCCACTCCGTGGATTACGTTTTCACTTCCAGTCGGTTCTGGGTCGTAAAAGGGGAGAGCGTGAGGCCAACGAACTAGGGAAGGCCGGGAGATCTTATTTGCTGCGCCCTGTGACCCTTGCCATCACCCCCGCCTGCATCCTCCAATCGCCACGTGGCTACGTGCCATCACGTGATCGCCCTTGGCCACGGTGACCTTCCCTTCTCGATCTGCACGTTTCGCGTGGTCTCATTTACCCTTCGTCGCTTGGAGTTTGTACGTTCTTGTCTGATCTGCTTGCTACCGATCACTCAGCATGTCAAGAAAGCGGAAGGCTTTGTCCTTGGACATGAAGATGGAGATGCTTCGAGCCGTGGACGGCGGCATGCGGAAGAAGGACGTCGCGGAGAAATACGGCATCCCTGCGAACAGCCTCTCGACAATTCTAAAGGTGCGGGAGAACATCGAAAACAGCTTCTACAAGCAAGCAATGTGTGGCAGTCGCAAGAAGTTACGGAAGTGCTCGTTTCCGGACGTTGAAGAGGCGCTGCTTGCTTGGTTCAAGGATTTGCGAGCAAGGAATCTGCCTGTCTCAGGTGCCCTCCTGCAAAAAAAGGCGATGGACTTGGCTTTTCTGCTTGGCCACAAGGAAGAGGACTTCAGTGCAAGCAGTGGGTGGTTGCACAGGTTCAAGGCGCGCCATGAAATTACATGTCATGTGGCGTCTGGTGAGTCATCTGCGGTTGACCGGGACAGTTGTGAAAAGTGGATGGAAAAGGTTGCACCCTTACTGCAAGAATACGACGAGAAGGACATTTACAACGCTGATGAGACTGGACTGTTTTTTAAGCTGCTTCCGGAGCGATCGCTAGCTGTGAAAGGTGAGACTTGTCACGGCGGAAAAAGAAGCAAGGACCGTTTGACAGTGTTGTGTGCGGCCAACATGGATGGCTCTGACAAACGGAAGTTGGTCGTCATAGGCAAGTCAAAGAACCCACGCTGTTTCAAGGGGATCCAGCGGCTACCAGTCGAGTACTACGCCAACAAGAAAGCGTGGGTCACGTCACAGCTCTTTGAGCAGTGGGTGATCGCGTTTGACCGCGACATGCAGAGGCAACGCAGGCAAGTGCTATTGCTCTTGGACAACTGCGCAGCCCACAAAATTGCAACGCAGTTACGGGCTGTTCGGCTGCTCTTCCTTCCACCAAACGCGACGTCGCTGCTGCAGCCTCTCGACCAGGGTATAATTTGGTCCTTAAAGAGCTTGTACAGGAAACGTCTCGTCTCCAGGCTCGTGTTCGACATGGACCAGAAGAGGGTTCCTACAGCTATAACAGTGAGAACAGCGATAGAGATGCTATACGGAGCCTGGAACGATGTCACCGCGGCCACAGTCAAGAACTGCTTTGTAAAGGCTGGTTTCGCCCGTGACCTTCCAACGACACAGGAAGAAGCAAACCTGGAGCAGCCCGAGATGGACGCTTGGAGACGCCTTCACGTCGAGGACGTTACGTTCGACGATTTCGTGTCGGCTGACGACGCAGTCATGGTGGCGCCGGAACTGACCGACGACGATATCGTTGCCGGCGTTGGCACCAGCGGTGTTGATACTGGCAGCGACGACGACGGCGGAGATGACGACGACGGTGCCCACGAAAGCCTGCAACCACCTCACGTGAGAAGCGAAGAAGCGCTAAATATGGTGCACGCGCTGAAGGACTTCGTATTGGCGCACCCGACAGCGTCGTCGGAAGCCGTTTGCGAAGCTTACCGCTGTGCCGACAGGATTGGGGAGTTTATTCTCGCACATTCGAGTGCCACGAAGCAGCAGAAAATAACCGACTTTTTCGCTGTTTGAAAGGATTATTATGTAAGTGCCTCAATAAATATGGCGTCCCCACTGCGGGCACTTCATTTCCATTTTCAATGGGGTTTCTTTGCATCATTCTTTTACAGCGAAGTTCGGGTATAACGAACCAATCTATAGTTCCCGTGGTACTTCGAGGTTTGACTGTAACAGAACATGTTTTATGTCTTTCCACTTGTCTGCTAGGGTTCGTTAGAGTGTGTTATGTACCACTTGAATGCACAGCATATACATAGAGGCCTTTGTCCCACTCAAGGCATAGGAATTCGGTGTTTTTCTGTAGCTGAGCATGCTGCGTTGCCTGATGGCACATGCAAATCGCCTTCTGCACATTCGGCTTGACTGGATGCGCTGCCGTCAGAAGTACAGGCGATGCTTACCCTCCAGCGATACCAGTATACTTGTAAAAATTGCCCACGGATGGCACCACAGTTCTCCTGAGAAGCCTCAAGCAGTCAAACATCACTCCCAAAACACCGCCGCAGCACCATAAAAAGAAGCTGCGAAAATTCAAACAGAGATCTTCAGGTGCATTGGTGCGCCCGTACCCACAATGGCACGGGCGCTCCCAACGCACTGGTGTGTCGGTACCCTTCATAGGGTTACTGAGACAAGTTTGCAAGTCGAGTACAAAGAATCACTGATCCAGTAAAAAAAACTTTAACTGAAGCAGCAGCATCTAGCAAAAAGAAGTAGATTACTAAGTTATTGACAGCATGTCAATACTGTATGTGTAACAAGGTCTGGTCAGTATGTTTCAGTAGATGAAGTGGTGCACACTATAGGCAGTAGCAAAGTAGACTAACTCATTCGCAGTAAGGACAGCAGATGAAGTTGCAGTTGCAAAACTGTTGCAGGTTAGATAAAATAATTGTACAAGCATCCGCTAGAACAAACAGATTGTCAGTACTACAGCTTCCTCAAAGTGCTCTGTGAGTGTGCATCTTCAAAAAGAAAAAGTTCACAAGAGTCTTTTACAGACAGGAAGAACAGAATGAAGTACCAACCTCTTTATAAGATGACATCAGACGTTCTGTAGCATCTCCTCCAGCAATCAGAATATTTTTTGCTGTTGTAATAAATTGTGTTCTAGTGCTCACGCCGTCATCACCTTCAGACAAGTCCTCTACAAAAGCAAACCAGCACTGTGAGATAATTAGAGGTAATAATAACTTCAAGATGAAAAAGAGCACTAAAAGGGTTCCTTCATCAAAGAAACTTTTCCCAGTGATTGAAACAAATGGTCCTCAAAGCCACTGCCATCTAATGAAGATCAGAGTGAGATGTACGGTCGTAGACCACTCGAACATACCAAATGTGCATGCTCTCTAAGCATGATACGCTAGAACACCCACAAGACATGGTGGTAGTGTTCCAGTGTGAAGCAATACACATGACACTGCAACAGGCAGAAGCCATTTCAATGCAATTGCACACACCATAGACCAACAAAATTAAATTACTCCTATGCATACCATAATCCCACATACGAGGTAGGATTCAAAAGTTCCCGGACTGAGACTATAACTTAAAAATTTTCTGCAGTAGAGCGACTACGATAACGTTTCTGTGTTACTACGTTCTCCCCCTCTTCTAAAAGTGGTTTGACCCAAATCCCGTGGTCAGTGGCTCGTCACGGCATCGTATTTTGTAGGCGGGTGCATTTAGTAACTGGCGATTGAAAGAAATGGCATTTGTTGAGCAGAGAATTAATATCAAATTTTGTGTTCGCTTGGGAAAGAGTGCTACGGAGACTTACGAAATGTTGAAGCATGTGTATGGCAATGATACATTATCGCGAACACAAGCTTTTGAGTGGCATTGACGTTTCACAGAAGGCAGGGAAAGTGCAGAAGACGACAAACGCGTTTGACATCCGCAAACTTCCCGCACCACTGAAAACATCGAAAAGGTTCCTGCGGCGGTACGTAAGAACAGGCAGCAAACAATAGCGCAAATAGCAGAATCAGTTGGGATATCCGAGGCCACATGTCAACGGATACTGACTAAGGATCTTAACATGCACAGGGTGTGTCAACACATCGTTCCCCCCATGTTAATCGAAGATCAAAAGGCAATTCGAATGGAAATAGCGGGAGAGAATCTCGGCTGTTGACAAAGATCCTTCCCTACTTGGCAGAATTGTTACTGGAGATGAGAAATGGTGTTTTTTATACGACGCACAATCAGAGAGAGCATCGGCAACGTGGAAATCACCAGAACCTCCACGCAAGCAGAAATTCCGCCAAGATCGCTCTAAAGGGAAGGTCATTCTAGAGGTGTTCTTTGATATCCAGGGCATTGTGCGTCTGGAATTTATCCCTGAAGGTCGCACTGTGAACAAAGAACTCTATGTAGACATCCTGCATCGTTTATGTGAGTTGATCCGGAAGATGAGACCAAAATTGTGGGCTGAGCAGTCATGGGTGCTTTTGCGTGACAACGCTCCTGCACGCTGATCCCTCCTCGTCGCTGACTTTCTTGCGAAAACGAAAACAACTGTTTTGCCACATCCTCCTTACTACCCTGATCTCGCCCCCGTGACTTGAGCCTATTTCCTGAACTGGCAAGTCGCTTGCAGGGTCGTCGATTTCAATCTGCAGATGAAGTTAAAAGTGCATCGCAGGGTGAATTAATGGACATGGCTAAAAATGGATTCCAGAAATGTTTCTATGACCTTTACAAGCGATGGCAAAGGTGTGTTGTTGCACAAGGGTCTTATTTCGAAGGAGAATGTGTTTCAGCAATTTAATTGATAATACTTTTAGGTGATAGACTCAGTCCGGGAACTTTTGAATACTACCTCGCATTTCCTATGATAATTTGTGGCTTTATGTCACAAGTCAACTATGCTCAGCATACAAGGCCAAATAATAAAGTAATGAAGCCGAATTTTTCACACCTGTTCTGGCAACCTAGCCAGAGACCATATTTTACTTTAGTCCTTCCCCATCCATAACTTCAACTGACACGGTCCCACAGTCTCTCAGTGTGGAGGAGATGCTTGTTAAGTGAAGTGTGTGTGCGTCGTCACGAAAATGAAAAAGCAAAATTTTGTAGAGTGGAATGCCATCTTTTCTTGTGTGACGCTCGTTGAGAATGGCATGTGTTCTAGAAAAACTAAACATTCTAGATTTTTAAAAATTTCAAAATCTAGAAAAACTTCAGAAAAAGGCTCTTCATGTTTGTCCTTCGTTGTGATCAATGTTCGGACAAACACAAAATACATGTTTTTGAAGACTTTCTATAATTTCTCTGTGCTCTTGACATAACCTTTTTCCACAAGCCTGCTGAAGCTTATTATGGGTTGCCGTGGCATTCTCACCCAGTGTCATGCAAAAAAAGATGGCACATCATTGTGCAAAATTTTGCCTTTCCAATTTCATGATGATAAGTGCACACAAGTCCAGCACAATCTGAAATATGTGCGGTGGCAGCCAATCTTAGTTTTTCCTCTACCACCATGGCCATAACAAGTGCCCCTCCCCAAACCAAGGCAGGACAGGAAGTGATGTAGCCAAAATGGAACATGGGGACAAGGGTTACCAGTCACACCAAGTAGGCGAAGGAAGCTTAGATTCCAAGGGGCAGGATATTGGCAGGTCCCATGCCCAACATACTGTGAATCACACAAGCACAGACAACAGCAAGGGAAGATGTCTGGTGAGTGGTGCCTGAGAGAGGTTCAGCGACAAGCAAAAAAAAAAAAAAAAGAAGAAGAAGAAAAAAAAAAGATGCAGGCTTAACACGATCAACAGTTTTCCTAATTTCCGAACAGTTGGAAAGCTCAATCACGAATGTCTAGCCATGACAAGAATGTACTGGAAAGGGTTCGCTGTAGGAAGGATGCAAGATTCAGTGGGTGGCAAAGTGGCATAGAAAGACATGGGTGGCCGTAGAAAGGTGGGATTGCACGAAGATGAGTCACGATGATGAATAGCATGTGGCCAGTCCTCTCAATTCTGTGTAGTAGACTTGAAGTTGGGCAGCAAAGTCCAGGTCATAAGTTCTCAGATCTGTACACGATATTTTCTGTCCAACGTGGCTCGGTGCCACGTTAGACGTCCAATGTGTGTCCAATGTGTCAAACGTGCTGATTGAAGATCGCCCACTGATAATGGATGTTGATTCAGGCGCTTCACTTTCGCTGATAAGTGAGGAGACGTTCCACTCCATGTGGCCATCTAATCCACCGCTGCTCATTGCAGATGACACTGCGCTTCAAATGTGGTCAGGCAGCCAGCTCCAATGTTTGGGAACTCTTCAAGTCACTGTCAAGCCTGGAAACATGGCAGCCAACCACAGCTTGCGTGTCATCAAGGACAGCGGAGCCAGCCTCTTAGGGCACGACTGGTTCCAAAGTCTCGACATTAGTGTGGCCGGATTACATCAAGTTCATTTCCAGGAAACATCCACCATTCGCGATAAATTTCAAAGTGTTCTTGATGGAGCTTTGTCTGTCGAGACCCAATTCACATCGATGTATGGACCGATGCTCAGCTGAAATTTTAGAAATGCAGGCCTGTCCCTTACGCACTTAAATTAAGAGGTCGAGACAGAGCTCGACAGGCTACAACAGCAAGGTATCTTGGAAAGGGTCCAGTCTTCTAGTTGTGCCACGCCCCTAGTCATTGTCAGGAAGAGGGATTCATCATTTAGACTGTGTGGAGACTATAGATGCACGGTCAATCCAGCACTTCGCACGTGTGCATACCCTCTGCCCACGGTTCAGGAACTGCTCGCCACTCTACGTGGGGGAAGATTGTTCTCCAGGATCGATCTTTCACAGGCCTGTCAACAGCTGCAGCTAGACAATGACACAGCGGAGGTCTTAACACTCACGACCATCAACAGCCTCTATAAGGTGAAACAACTACCATTTGGAGTATCCGTGGTGCTCCTCATTTTCCAGCGCTTCATGGACACCTTGGTGGCTGCTTAGGAGCCTGCATCTACCTAGACGACATTCTCATCAAAGCCGCAACGGAGGAGCAACACAATGGAAGACTAAGAAATGTTCTTCAACGGCTTAAGGACACTGAGCTCCAAGTGAAGTGGGAAAAGTGTCACTTTTACCTCAACGAAATGGAATTTCTGGAGTACAAGATAGACACCTGGAGAATTCGTCCTACAGACGAAAAAGCACAAGCTATCGTTGATGACCCAGAACATACAACAAAGAAGGAGCTCCAGGAATTCCTAGGGCTCATCAGCTTCTATAGCATGTTCCTCCAGGACCAAGCTACCGCGTCTGAAAGACTTCACCGTCTGCTCGAAAAGAATGTTCTCCAGGATCGATCTTTCACAGGCCTGTCAACAGCTGCAGCTAGACAATGACACAGCGGAGGTCTTAACACTCACGACCATCAACAGCCTCAATAAGGTGAAACAACTACCATTTGGAGAATCCGTGGTGCTCCTAATTTTCCAGCGCTTCATGGACACCTTGGTGGCTGCTTAGGAGCCTGCATCTACCTAGACGACATTCTCATCAAAGCCGCAACGGAGGAGCAACACAATGGAAGACTAAGAAATGTTCTTCAACGGCTTAAGGACACTGAGCTCCAAGTGAAGTGGGAAAAGTGTCACTTTTACCTCAACGAAATGGAATTTCTGGGGTACAAGATAGACACCTGGGGAATTCGTCCTACAGACGAAAAAGCACAAGCTATCGTTGATGACCCAGAACATACAACAAAGAAGGAGCTCCAGGAATTCCTAGGGCTCATCAGCTTCTATAGCATGTTCCTCCAGGACCAAGCTACCGCGTCTGAAAGACTTCACCGTCTGCTCGAAAAGAATGCGAGGTGGACCTGGGGTGACGAAGAGAGGAAAGCATTCCAAGTATTAAATAAGAAGGAGGAGACGTCCGTAAGGGTGGATTGCCTAGCGTCTCTGCTGTCTCTGCTGTTCCTAGAGCTTCCCAGAGCGTCATCCTTCAGGGAGTCCGTATCTCGACGTGCTTGTTCACGGCAGCCTACTTCAGTTTCGATGAAGTCCAGGAGCGTCGAAAGCACGTCAGCAGTAGCAACAGTAGCATCCTGCCCTTTTGATTTGTAGTACTCGAGCTCCAGCTGTCTGGGAATCTTGCGCAACAGTGCCCGGTGAATAGCGACAGCGTACTGCGCAGTCTGCACTCCCAAACTCTGGAGATGCCAAATGCAAATGGATACCGCATCGTGCAGAGTTCGCAGCCCCGCCACGTCATCCATAGACTTGGGACCTTTGATGTCAAAAGGCGAGGCTAGATGCTGACTGATCAGAAGGTCATCCCTTCCAAATCGCTTCTTCAGCATGTCGACTTCTGTTGAATAATTTGCGTCGGAGATCGCCAACCCTGCGATGGCTCGAGCCATCGCCAGCCAGTTGGGTAACAGGAGCCGCTGGTCCTGTGAGAAGAGACACCAGGTACTTGAGCTTCGTGACAGCGGAAAGTCGGGGGTTGTCGTGTATGCTCGCACAAAACTGGTCCCTAAATCTTGCCACATGGAGACATCATCATATTGAAACTATCGCTCCTTAGCTTCGTCAAACTTGCTCCGTCGCCCGATACATTGGGGGTGTGCAAGGAGTTGGCGGTGTCGCCCGATGACTGCGGCTGTGGAGTAGTACTGGCTGTGCTCGACGATAAAGCAGGCGATGGCAACACGATTGAGGCCAGAGCGCTTCTGACAAGCATGGTAGTTTCTGTTATGGGCTCAAGATACCTGTCGCAGTCGCCATTTTCGAGTTCCAGTAAATCCTCAGGGATGACAGCCTGGATCTCGCGGTTGAGTTCCAACAGAGTATTCGCTTTGCCTTCCAGAAAGCTATATTTAAAATTGAGCTCATCAACGTTGAGCGGCATCGCAGCCAAAAAAGTCGATGTCAGAGATGGTGCGACTAACCGCTGACCTTGCGGACTTCCACTGCTTCTTGAGCCGCTCGAAGTCTTCTATAGCTGTCAACCGAGGCTGTAGCACCCTGTAGCTCCTCTTTTCTGAGCAGTATGTTGACCGAGAAGATCCCGGGTTTCGGCACCAATATTAAATAAGAAGGAGGAGACGTCCGTAAGGGTGGAGTGCCTAGCGTTTAATGACAAGGAAAAACCAATGGCGGCAGAATGCCTACACCGCGAGCCCATGAGATGCGTGCCAGAACCCTTAACTTCTTTTACACCAAGATTTGAAGGCCTTGTTGCTATCAAATACTCTACTCGCACACTACGACGAGTCAAAATATCCCATCCTCTCCTGCGACGCTTCGCCTTATACTGTCGGTATAACTTTCTGTATGTACTTTCCCAGCGAACGGGTCATCGCCAAAAAGTGCCGGTGGCATTCGTGTCAAAAACGCTAGGCCCAGCCAAACGGAACTATTCCCAACTAGACAAAGAGGGACTTAGGGCCATAGTTTTCGGGGTTTTACATTTTCACTGGTACATCGCCGGCAGAGAAGTGACTATTGTGACCGACTATAAACTGCTCCTGGGAATCATGGGCAACACCAAGATGATTCCAACGACTTCACCACGAATGTTGGGATGGTGTTTGATTCTTAGTGCTTACAGCTACTGTTTGGTGTACCGTCCAGGACAATGGCACACCAACGCGGACGCACTAAGTCGGCTGCCCCTTCCAAGTACTGTCGACGAGCCTGCCGCACCAGCGGATATCCTACTTCTAGAAGCCATCAAATGTCCACCTCTGACTGCGGAAAAGATTGCCACCCTCACCAAAGAAGACAGCACGCTCCAGGGCGTTACAGCAAGGGTGTACACTTTTGGGTAACAGGGCTGTGCTACCACCCAAAGCAAGACCGGCTGCCGTGGCCATGCCTTTTATATTTTATTTTGTGTTAGCGCCGCAAAGGAACTGTGGCTATGAGCGGCGTACAGATGTGGACAGATGGAGAGAGGACAGCAGGAAGGAGTGGGGGACAGGGAGGTTAGTATGCGTCCTGGCCGACTTCAGGGGGAACTGTGGCGACATGCGTCTAGAAAGTCTTCGGGAAACTCAGAGAAAACCTCAGACAGCACAGCCGGTGACAGGATTCGAACCCACCACCTCCCAGTCTTCAGCACAACCTTGGCTACCACCAACGAGCAGGATGCCTTAACCCGCTAGGCCATGCTGCTGGTCCTGGCCATGCTCCAAACAAACCATCTAGGCATGGTTGCCATGAAGAGGTGGCGCCAGGTCTCATTTCTAGTGGCCGAATTCAGACAACGCCATCGAAGGTTGCGCACGCAGTTGTCGCCCTTGCCAAAGAAACATGCGGCTCCCTCCTTCAGCACCACCTCCTTAATGGACCAGGTCCAAAGAACCCTGGTCGGTCCCATGCTGACTTTGCTGGTCCCATCGGCTGGCTGCTTCTACCGGGTCGTTGTCGACGCCGCCACAAAGTGGGTCGAAGTGAGTCCAGTACCCTCGCTTGCTTCATCGTCAATGGCAGATATCTTTCGTACATTGTTCGCCAATGCAAAACAGACGCTCAAGAAGCTAGAAGAGGGTTCGATTCTTTGCCGGGACTCACGTTTTCTGTTTCGCCAGCATTCAATAGTGCATGCAACCACGGGCCAGACACCAGCCCAGCTGATGTTTGGGAGCAATCTCAGAACACCTTTCAATCTGATGCACGAGGACTCATCGGCAAGGGAGGAGCTATACAAGGATAACTGGCACCAAACGTTTGCCGAACATAACAAAGTATACGTATGGAACTTCAGCAGACACCCCAAATGGATTCGGGCAAAGGTCATCTGTCAAAGTGGGAAATGGTCCTAAGAAGTTGACACGGAAAATGGTCAGCATACCAGAAGATATGGCGACCATATGCGGTCCTCTCCAGCAAGAACCGAGGCAGTTGATGGAAATTTGGACAGGACTGTGTATGCACCATATCCCGCGGAAGGGATCCAGGATACTCTCCAACCAATCGACGTCGACGCAGGACATACTGAGGTCCAGGTTCAGCAGCCCGGCTTGAACCTTACGACAGCACTGGATGCTGCACTACGAAGAAGCACTCGTCCATGGTGAGCGCCTATGCTTTTCGGGTACCCTTAACTTTTCACCGTGGCTTCATCCGTAGCGGGGGGAGGTGTTATGTACTGTAACTGTAAATGTGATATACCGCCAGCGTGGACGAAGTGGAAGACGAAGTGAGTGCGCTTGCGCATCGTTGTTCCATTTGGGTTGTTGTTTGAGCAGTCAGTAAACTAAAAGTTGGATTTGGCCTTGGTCTCATCGTTATCGGTATATAACAAAAGTGAAGAGGGTATTAACAAAAATTGGCCATGTAGGTGCAACAGTGTCCCAAAGACGAGGTCAGCATGAGACAATGGATAAGCTATTTTGTGGCAGTCCGAAAAGCAAGGATGGCAACTGCACTACAACTAGAGTCTGCGGCATGTTGTGGAAATGTTCCATTGGCGCTGGGTGGTATGTGGAGGTCGGGATACGTTTTCTGAGCTATACACATAGAACAGTCAGCAGACGTGAATACGTGGGTTTTCCCTGATCAATTCAAATTGACAGAACTTGTGAATGTTTATTGCACAGCTCTCAAACTGGGGAAGCCTAATAGTAACTAATCAGATCAAAATATGGCAATCGTAAAAACAAACACACTACAACAAATTCTATTCACGACTAAGTGCAGAGACAGATTTTGCCTTTCGGTGCCAATGGAAAAACACTCACCATCCTCTTCATCAAAGCGTGGAGTGATGCCAGTCATAATGGGCAGTGAAATCATCACCATGCCTGTGGCACTCCACATGTACTTCATAAGAAATTGCTCCAGCATAATGTACCAAAGGCGCTGATTGAAGATGTGGTTCATTTGCCTTGCTAGCGCTCTGTAACTGCGCTGCAGAAGGCTCAGTTCAACCTGCACAATTAAACAAATTACCATTTAACAAATGCGCTCAGGGGAAGATGATGATGCTGACTGCAGTTTCTATGGCACATTAGCAACTAGGGCCATAATGAGCCAAGACAGTGCTATAGTGAGTAACTAGTGGTTAAAAAAAGTACATTAAAACTGAAACATTACCAAGGTTAAAGACAGACTGGGTGATACAATAAAAACAGATGCATAAGAACTTCTAAAATTATAAGGCAGTTATATAACCAATAAAATTAAAAAAAGCTCATCATCTTACTAAAAGGTAAAAGGGGTTCATCACACAAGTAGTAGTACTGTATAGATAGGGAGTGACTTTTTCGGGTTAAATGCCTTCCTCAGATTCGGGGGGTAAAAATCGGGCGCTAGTTTTCAATCTGTAATTCGGGGAGAAATCGGGCATTAATTGTGCCTTCGGGTGTTATCTGGTGTTTTTGTTTCTCCTCTTTTCTATGAAATCCTTTCCTAATCTCTCTTTTTTTGTTTTTTTGTGGGATCGTGACCTTCCAGCGGTAATCCCCGAAGGCATGGACAGTGTTGACACACATGGGTGTATTGCTGGGAACGTAAGTGTTCTTACATGTGTTACATGTGGCGACCTTTGTTCGTCTTCAGTGGAAATGTCACTTGAGGTTTAAATAGCGACTGGAATTTGGGGAGAAATCGGGTTTAACCCGAATTGGTCGGAGGTCAGTTCGGGAGGGAATAACCAGGTGAAATCGGGTGTAACCCGAAAAAGTCACTCCCTATGGATATTGGTAAAACTCGTGAAAGTTTCTTTTTTTTTTTATTCCGTGTTAGCGTCGCGAAGCAACTGTGGCTATGAGCAGTGTACAGATGTGGACAGATGAAGAGAGCACAGCAGGAAGGAGTGGGGGGACAGGGTGGCTGATGAAAGTGACGACGACAATGGCGTTCATGTGAAGGACATGCAATGAGGATGTGCAGCACAGAGAGTTGCACCCAAGAGTGGGTGCACTGGGGTGTCTTCTCCCCTCAAAGCAAAAATCTGTGTATCAGGTGGGTGTGTCCCAGCCTTAATCGGGATAACAGGGCTTCGTGTAAACAGTTTGTAAAACTGTGTTTGGGATTTTCTATGTTACTCTTAGCTAGATGTAGCTTATTATGGCTCTGTGTGTCCCAATAGAGCTGCCATGCTTGATTTAATGTTTTGCTCAGAGCCGACCTGAGAAGAAGTGCAATGCATTCATCCGGGTAGACCAGCTATTTTGCCATACATGCATCGACTTTCCCACAATATCAAGAAGGCAGCTAATACGTTCCAGGTGGCAACGATCCTCTCTGCTCCTAATAAAGTAGATCGCCTACGTGCCATGGACAAGAGGGCAGAACGGAAGGATTCATGTGAGACTGCACATTCTCAGAAATTCGTGCCTTGCTCTTGCGGGGTTGTGTACTGCATTCCACTCTCATGTAGTAGAGTATATATTGGCCAGACGGGCAGGTGCCTGAATACTAGACTTTGAGAACACTCCTACTAGAGCCCTGCACAAGCCGACTTTTCCGCGCCCGACCCGACCCGGGCCCGGACCTTCATATTTTTATGCGACTCGACCCGGCCCGGCCCTGTGACCCAGTGACTACAGCCCAGCCCGGCCCAGAATGTAAGCAAATAGAGCCCGGCCCAACCCGGCCCGGTGACCCGGCGAGTAGATCCCGGCATAGTATTTCCAGCCGCGACGTACGCGTTTCTGGCGATTATCAAACAAATTTATCAGTAAATTTGTAAGGAGAGAAGACAAACATACAAGTGATGGCGGTTTAACACCATAACCGCACCAGACCAAATTAAATCCAGAACGTACACGGGCATGGGCGTTATCGTTACACTGTCAAGATTTTGCGGAGGTAGAGGATGCTGTCGACAAACTCCTTCCCCCAGTCCATACCCCTCTCACCAAGCTTTGCTGAGGGATTGTGAAATACGTGAGGAGTGCCGAGCAATGTAAAGTAGCTTTCAGAATGTTCTAGAGGGTCGAGTCATATGCCTAATGCAGTATGCCTTGCTTGTCTTTGCAAAATATGCACAGGAATGACGCAAGCGCATGATGATATGAACTAATGCATCTCCATTGCGTGGAATTAGCTGCGTGGCCCGGCCAGGCCTGACTCTCGGAAACATATTTGTCGGCCCGGGCCCGTGCAGAGCTCTAACTGCTACAGCTTGAGAAGCGTGCTATCAGGTTATTTGGCATTCCACTGTGAAATTGTGGTTGTCTTCCTGATTTTCGGGGCACCACTGTTCAGGGAATGGTGGGTATCAGATCACTCAGGAGGTCATTGAAGCCCATCATATACTTTTAACTGGGGAAAATAAGAGTGTCAGTAAACCATCTATGACACTGTCCAATAAGGAGGTTGCCTTCTTAAACATTTAACCATAATCTTGTTATCTACGGGGTGTTATGCGTTGTTCTACATGTGTGGGGTGGCTTTCTCGAACATTGGCATTTGTCGCCTCTTACCGGTCTTAGTGCTTACGTCTGCTTGTACTTTTTCTACAATATACTTCAGTTGTGAGTGATGCCTGTTCTGTGTGATTCCTTCTGTCCTCGTGCGTTAGTGTCCCAGGTTTGCAGAGTGTTTCGACACCAAGTAGAAGAAAGATGTTTATGGCTGTACCCTTCATGGGGGTTGCTTTGGTTGCTCATCTGGATTCGTTCCTCTCCATCTTCCTCTATATTTTTCTCTTTTCTCCCCCCTTTGTGGGGGAAGACCACCATAGATTGAGAAGTTACCCGCCAAAAAGAACGCGTTACAAGTTAAGTTACCGTGTGAAAAATGTAAGTCAATAACGAAGTTCTTCAGCCTGAAATGTAACTCGCAGTTACTGAGCTACTTAAAAAAAGAATCAGTTACTTCCAAGCAACTTCGGACACAAAATTGCATTATGCAGGTGCAGCGCGCGTGAGCAGTTGAGTTAGACCTTGAGTTGCCTGCAGAGGTGTGCAACATGCTTAGATCATTTTTTGTATATGTCCAACAATAGACCTCTCCTTGTTCGAAACCAAATGACGTCATTGCGTTCGACAGCGCCACAAATGTGTTAGAACTGAAGTACGCTCGAAGCCAGAGGTGAACAAGGTGGCGCCCGAAAGCCACTGTCTAGAGGGGATTACGATATGGTCCCTTAAATGGACGCGATCCTCGGGCCTGCTTTTCTTTCAATGGGAGGCAGCGAACAAGTGTCCGTTTGTGGAACCCAGCCCTCTCCTTCTGACTTGTTTCGGTTTCAGTCTGTCTACCAATGTCATGATGACGTTTCTCTGGTAGAGGTCTATTCGAACGCTTTGCATCTTACTCCCTGTGGGCGCACAATGGTTCAGCTTCATTTCAATGGCAGCGGTTCTTACTTCCTGAATAAAATACTCTCATTGATTGAATATCATGTTTTATGGCAGAAAAATGCCATGAAGGAACCGGAGAGAAAGCAAGAAAATATGTGGACATGAGTGAAAAGCAAGTTAAAAGTAACTTGGAACTTAACTTAAGTTACTTTGGCAAAGTTACCTGAAAAAGGAACGAGTTCCTCTGAAAGTTACCACAGTGCAAAAGTACCGAGTTAACTTACAAGTTACCAAAAAAAGGGAACTTAGTTACAGTAACGAGTTACCTCAAACTCTGAAGACCACAAAGACTCGATGGCGACTTCTGCAACATGGAATCGTCACCATCGACGTCCATGTTTTGGGTAATGCTTTGGGAGGGGTCCTTCGTGCTCCCATCCTAAATGGAAGGAGTGCCACCGACCTTTGAGGTGGATGTGGCAGTTTCTTTTTGGACAGTTGTTCGACCAGCTGCAGTTTTAAGAGACACTTCCGTGCCCCTCGCTATTTGGTGGAGAGTGGGGAGTGAAGACTCAGGACCCTGAAAACAGGTCTGAGTCTCCACAGACTTCTTCAGTGGTGCTACTCCCATGCACACCACATCGGGGAAAAGTGCCTTCCCTTTTAAATTCAAACTGTGACCTAGCAGCTCTGTATGTCAGGTTCTGTTCTGATTTGACAACCTGCAGTATACCAGATGGCTACCCTGGCGGTTTACGCAACGGTACTCATTGCTGCAACTCTCTGGTGTGTGGTCATTACCTGCACACTTTGGGCAGGTTAAACGTCCGTGACAAACGACAGAACTGTGCCCAGAGTGCTGGCACCTTAGGTTTGGAATGTATGGCCTTACATTGCAGTTTGGGTAACTTGCCTTGATGTTGGAGGGTAGTGTATGCAGCCTAAATTACAAAATTACATGTTTAGTGGGCATTTCTTTGCCGTCCCTTCACATGATGATTCGCTCTGCAAGAACCACGCCTTGCTCCCTCAAGCCATCCTCCATCTGGACAAAAAGTAGAGAAACTCCGACTTAACATAACAAAATAACAAGGTTTTATAACAAATAACATTATGTTAAGTCGGAGTTTCTCTACTTTTTGTCCGGTTATGTCGTCTCCCGGCTTTTGGAGTATTTTTGCATCCTCCATCTCCCACTCAGAGCACCCGAGGAGCCCCTCTTTAGAAATCACGCTCTTGATTATATTAAGTTCGGTGTGCTGTGATGGTTACAGGTATGTCTCCAATCTTGTTTCCATTGTCTCCATAGTTTGAAGCATTGTACTTCGTTGACTTGTTTAAACTTCAACCTGGATGCCCCCGGTTTTGAGCTTTTTAGCGTATTTAACGAGATTGAAACATTTATTTTACTGAAAATGCAGTAAAATAAATGTTTCAATCTCGTTAAAGACTTATTTTATTCACTTCCGAGTGCTAGACTTCTCCCATTTTGTGCCCGTTAGTTTCCTTTTTAACGTAGTATGTCTTATGAGGCATTCTAGTTCTTTTGCCAGAGCAAATGGAAAGATTTTTGCCAATGGCTTAGACTCTTCATCTGATTGGATCACTAGGAACTTAGGGAACCAGAGGTCTGGGGTCAAATCTACAAAATTCAATGTTGGTTGCTCCGTGCGGCTTCTTTTCAGGCGCCAACCTTGTTTTTTGAAGACGGACCGCCGAATTCACAGATGTGAAGATGACTTGACTTGAAGTCCCATGTTGACTTGTGCAAGTCTGCGCAAAGACCTGCCTTCGCTCAAGACAGTTTGCCTGCTTCATGAACCCTCCCGCTGGCTTACTTCGCGAAGTTGAAGCCTGCTAACTTCAACTACGACTGGGAGCGAGATTTCAGTACAATGTTGCACTTAAAATTTGCTTTATAGTATGAAAACACAACATTCCTTAGCATCAGTACTCATAATATGTGTTACACCTGTCGTCTGGCACCAACACTTGTGCAGAAGCCCTGTAAACAAACGGATGACGCATCAGCTCATGTAAAGACAGGACAAGATTCTGGGTGTCACCTGGCTTCCCGAAGACATTGTATACTGGAACGCTATCCAAGTCGGGTTCAAGATAGCCCGAGCACTGACTTGAAATTTTCACTGCATGTGTCAAGTCGAGCTCGCTGCGTAAGAACGCTTCAAGCCAAGGAGGTTTCTGTGGTGCATTGACACTCTTGCAAGGCAGCTGCAAGTCAAGTCAAGATCAAGTCACATCTGTGAAGTTGGGGGAGTATCCATAAAGGGAGCGTTTGTGGTGTGGTGCAAAAGGCGAGTCACCCACCATGAAGCCCAACCTAGAGAACATGCCCCGCATACTAACATGTACCTCTGCACTCAGTGCAGGATTCTGTTAGAGGGAAAGGACTGCACAAGATTGATCCTCACCGCCAAAGAAGGCGAAAAAGGAAGAGAGGAAGACGAAAGAAGAAAGGAATGGGCATGGCGACTAAGCTAAAAGCCCTGAACGGGCCATTCAAGGCACACCTGTCTATGGAAAGCCTGTGCCGAAGCCAAAGTATTGAAGAGAAGCCTGGGCCGAAGTGTATTGCTTTTCCAGAGGGGCCCATAAGGGTCCAAAACAACCTCCAGTTCCACTCAACTGCCAGGATCCCTTTTTCCCCAGAGATAGGAAGGCCACGCAGCTCAGCGTGGGGGCCCCACATCACCCATGGTGACCCAACCATAAAATGGGAGAGGGCTACTGCGACAGGCATGCCTGCCAAGCAATGGGGGCACCACTTTTCCGACACCAGGTCAGGAGAGGATTTATGATTTATTCGTCCACATACTGAACGTCCGCTACTGGACGTAAGCATCTTGTTCAACACCTTCTTAATTTAGAAATCCTAGAGTAACATTTTTGCTTCTCCAATTTGTAATCAGATTGCATCATGACTATTTTGAAAGAATATAAGAACTGGAAATCATATCATGCAAGGTCTTGCAAAAATGTGGGTGACATGTCAAATTTTTCCCTGGTTATGTGCAGAAGCTATCACTAAGAACATCCTAGGGCATTGTGTTTACAGATTTCCTTGTGGGTTTCCCATGCATATGCTCACAGCAGATTGTTATTTCATTGCCTGTTAGCACAGAAGTTCGAACTGCGATGTACAGAAAGTCACATTTTCATTGCATTGATTGTCAGCAAGCAGAAGAGCTTTTTGTTTGCTGGTGGCAAAGCAGGATGAGAATCTGTGTGCAGCTTTCAGGTTGATTATGATAGTCAGCACTTCCTGCTACTGGATAAAGTGGGGTGCAATATAAGATACTGCTTTATATTCTGGATGGCGCGTACCGCTAGAGCTAGACCATTAGCTGCTGGATAGTGCAAGGAAGTGTATTTGACTGTAATACTACAATCACAAGTACGTTCTTACGGAAGTCTACTCTTAAGAGGCCATACCAGTCGGGGAGCAACTCCGATTCACGATTTTCCCGATTCTAGATGGCGCCAAGCTCGCCGATCCTTATCACGCCGTTCGCCTCCGACTCACGAAATAATCCCCATTGTGCATGGTTGACCTCGCAAGTTTAAGGCGGCCCGCACCCTCTGCGCTGTTTGTCGAGAGGTAAAGTGTCGGACTTTGACACGAAAGGTCTGCAGTTCGATTCGAGACATTCACGTCTTTTTGCTTGTCTCCTATTGCTATATGAGTACTTTATTTTTATTTTCTTGTTGTTTGTTGTTGTGTTTGTTGTCTGTACTGACTGATATTATGTAATTTTTAGTTGCTCTTCGTATTGTTTTACTAGTGCATACTTAGTGTATGCCGACGTATAGGTGTGATCGGATAGTATGGATGGCAATATGGGCACACACACAGATGGTATTATAAACGAATGTTGCCAGCAGTGAGTCTGAGCACAAGGCGATTGCCAATTAAGAAATCAGGAAATGGCCAAGGAAAGGTAACCTCATATGCTATCAAAGCTCGCCCGAGATGTCGGTATCACGGAGGCTCTCAACTGGATGTACCGGCGGCTGTAAATTAGGCTATAAACACACAGCGCTTACAATGCCAGTCAGGAAAATCTAGTGCTCCAAAACAGTATTCCCTTTTTCTTTTTTTTTTCTGCACACGCTTACACGCAATTTGCCTTGATAATAACTCTATTATTCATGCAAAAATGACATTTTGGTATGTATATTTCTGGTAAGTAAGCATTATCAAATATTTGACTTCATTTACAGGGCGTTGGTGCAAAATACTTTTCAAAATTTTCATCGCAGAATAGACTTCTTTACCAGAAAACTACAGTAATCCTTTCCCCCATGTTCCCTCTCCCGGCCCTCTCCCCCTTCCCGGCCCGATCTGACCAAGCCAGATTTCTCCTCCGAAATGGGAAGTGACGCCAACCGAAAAAGGAGAAGCATCCAATGGCTATTCAGCCGGAAGGAGAACCATAGCAACGATGACGTAGCAGTCGGGTCGACTGTTGCCGTGTGTGCGATTTCTACTTCTATGAATACAGGGATTATCTCATTGAGCTGGATTGTTGAAAGGCGATGTTCCCCAAGGCCAGAAGTCTTCGGCCGAAATTTGGGGTGCATTTCGGTAGCACGCGGTGATGCACAGAAAAAGTTCGGTCCCGATTTCGGTTCGGACAGTTTTCGGACAGTTTTTCGTGCCATGCCCAGAAGAAGCACAGACTATTGGCTGCTCCCAACTTGAAGACATTTTGTTGTTGTTGGTTGGTTACATAAATAAATAACAAGGGGAGGTTGAATTCGCGCAAGCGAATTCTGCTACCCCCCCCAAAAAAAAGAAGGAAAAAAAAAGAAACCATACGATCGTACGATCGTGAAGACATTTTCTTCGGTATGTGTCCCACTGGTTCGCGGGATACAACAACAACTTTATTTCAGGATGATGGGTAGGGAGTTCATCGCCGGGGGATTGAAGTAATGGGTCCCGTTACAATTTCGCGGGATACTTCCACATTGTTCTATTCAATTTTATTTTATTTTCAGATGGGAGAGAGTAAAAAGCCAGAAGGCTGTGCTGTTCGTGAATGACAAAGGTCTGCAAATAACCAGTGGGGTCTTTAGCTGAAAAAAAAAGAAGCAAGAAACAAACAAACAAAAAAGGAGAGGACACTGATTGCCTGCTCCATATGTTCGAGTCAAAAGTTACAGAAAAAGAGGTGCTAAGGACACGCTGCGAGCTTCGAACTCCCTTCGAAGAAACATCTTTCGAACAAACGGCGTCGATCAACCGGCTTGCGATCAAACGGCTTTCGACCAAGCGGCGTTCGACCAAATGGCGTTCGATCAAATGCTGTTGTGCTGTTTATGATGTTTCTTACTCATGTTTGTACTGTTATCAATTACTTTTCTTCAAATAACAGCTTAGGATTTCGGAATATAATTTCGGTTATAATGTGATGAGGACGATTCGATGGACTGTGGACGGTGGACTGTCAACGGACGGTGAACGAACAATATTGGATGAAAATGAGCAATATAATCTACATATAGCCGTCAGCCAAGGAATATTGGCCGCAAACTGGCAATATTGTTTACATATAGCCGTCGGTCAAACAATATTCCATGAAAGTTGGAAATATGGTCTACATATTGCCAGCGACCGAACAATATTGGATGAAAACGGGGAATATGGTCTACATATAGCCACCGACCAACGAATATTTGCTGAAAACTGGTAATATGGTCTACATATTGCCGTCGACCAAATACGTAATACTCGATGCAACTGGGCAATATTACCTACATACTCGTATAGCCGTAGAACAAATAATATTGGATGAAAGTGCGCAATATGGTCTACATATAGCCGTCAACCAAGGAATATTGGCTCAAAAATTGATAATATTGTTTACATATATCCGTCGACAAAATACTATTCGATGCAACTGGGCAATATGGTCTACATATAGCCGTAGAAGTAAATATTGAATGAAAGTTCCCACCGGGGACGATTTCTTCTGGGATGATTTCTCCGTATCCCGGAAATTACAGGAGCGCCGTTGTGAACAGCTGAGGAAACGGATCATAGCCGATCAAGCGCTATCACATTACTTGTTTAAATTGGGTGGTACTTGTTTAAATTACTGTTCCTCTCTCGCAAAGTTTGCTGAGTACAGACAACGCGGTAAGATTAGAAAGCGATTCTCCGTCAACAAATAAATCTTGACTATGCCACGATGTGATTCATCACTGGTGATTTTCCAAGGTTCTGCTACCTTCTACGTATTTCTGGCAGATATGTTGGAAAAATGGTAGCCGTGTTCTTTTATAAAGGGGAGTGCTACAGAATACTGAGCGCAATGACCTTCTGTATTCGTACCAATGAAATGAAACGCATATGCCCACTATCCTGAGGCTCTGACTTCACGCTCGCTGAACGTGGGTATCGTCGGACTTAGTTCCCAACTCAACCGGACCGGAATACTAGTATTTTCATATATAGTTCTTTTTTGTTGTTGGTGGAGGTCAGACAATGATGTTGTAGTTGTTCTCTAATACTTTCTATGCTGATGTACCGTACTTTCAGCAGAAGCGGAGTTGTAAGGGCAGTGAAACAACTGAATAAGTGGGCGTAGAGCTTTTATAACCCACAAACATAGGCACAGAAAAAGATGTAAGGACAACTGTATAACCTGTGTCTGATCGACAGTAGAGAAATACTAGCATCCAGCGAACGATATCGCTAGCGAACTAATGCAGCGAACTATATATCCATTTTATGTTGTTCGTTGAATGGAATGTAGATCTAATTATTCATTAACACGTGAAAAAAAGAAAAAAGAACCCTATGTCTCCCAATTTCAACAAATCCGCAAAGCGAACGATAACACTCGGTCGGCTGTGATGTGCTTCATTCCATTTTCAGCCTTCTTATTTTCGGCCTTCTGACAGTTCGACGTTATGATTTTTTGGTCTTTTGGCTTCCGGCCTTCTGATAGTTCGACGTTATGATTTTCGGCCTTTTGATAGGCTCAATACTTACACTCAGTCAGCCTAAATAAATGCATTGCATTTAGCAACAGCTATTTAGAAAAAAAAAGAAATAAGAAAAGGAGAAGGGAAGCTCCTAAAACTCTTTGAACTCCGTCTTTATGTACGCGAGGAGGTCTCGGAGCACAAATTACGTCTCATAATGAACTGATTATTACCCGGAAACTTCAGTACTATATTGTTAGACACTCCTTGGTTTTCACAGGGTACTTCACATTACACCAGACCTTTCGTTACTAGTTTCGTCACTAGTTCAGTTGAGAATCCCCAGTGACCCGGAGTTCCTTATCTTCCTCAGAAGGCTTCCCTTTGTTTGCGGTGCAAAGAACGACGGGTACAGGTTTTGGGTCATCCAACGCGCAACCAGCAAGAAGTGTCGAAAGATGGAAAATCCAGGGAACCGGTATCGAAAAATTGGCCGTATATCTCAAAATAACGTGATCGAAGTCGCCGTTGAAAAATAAACAACATGAACATGAAAATGCAAACACCGAACTTTTACTAACCTAATAATTAAAACTACCTAACGTGCTATTCCGTCGCGTGCGCCCCGCTAAGCCTAAGAGCCAAAAATGTGGATCTCGTTCGCTAAAATGACTTGGACAGATAGCGAAATTTGATGCATGATGTAAAACCCCGAGACTAGGGAACACGAAGGGACAGACACAAACACGAAGTCTCAAAAACACCTGTTCGTGTCTGACTTTTAAACATGGCATATCACCGTTCGAAGCAATCGAGAATTGTCATTGGTTTTCCTTTTTTCGCGAACGTGAATTTGGGTTCCGGAAAAGACGGTTGCCCATTGCGTAGGCGGAAATAATTGTGCAGCAGTCGCTTGATCGATTTTTCTTATTGGTTCACGTGGAGCGTTGATGAAAAAAAAAAAGAAAATAATAAGATAAACAAAAATAAATCGATCAATAAAAGAAAGAGAAGAACAAAGAGAGCTGCAGTTCTAAATGCAGTTATCCTGAGGAACATTTATCTGTGTGTAATCCGCTTGATCGCTGTTTCAACATTACGAACATTACAGGGCAGTCCTGTTGAACGTCACTGGAATGTTTGTAAAGTCGGCCTTCCACTAATCGTAAATACGACAGATTCTCGTTAGCCTTATGAGACAGTTGACTGAGTAAGCACAAACCCGAAACGTCAAAATCGGGCAAATTGATGTTTCATGTGAAGCTAATAAACTCATCTCAATTCTCTATACGCGCACCGAAAAAAGAAGACGGTTGTTGGTCTCTGGTTGTTGGCGACAATGCCTCAGGCTCAGGCAATAATCCCTTTACGAGCAGCTAAGTAAGCTTTTGTTCTGGTCTCCAAGGTCATGCCCTAAGTCAGCGGTCCGGGAAAGTAAAGAGGACAGAGGAGCCAACAGGACGGTCAGGTGCGCACGCGCACGCTTGCTCGGCGGAAGGATACGATCCGCGCGGTTTTGCTGTCGCGTCACCAGATGGCAACACAGAATGACGCCGTTCACGGGGCTTTGAGTGGGCGATTTTGCGTACTCACGTTTCATGCTTTTTTATAAAAACTATAAGTGGTAGACATATAAATTTGATGTCTATCGATTCCTGAAATAATTCCAGAGAGAGTAATGGAAAAGTTTTTTTCGAAATTGCTATAGAAGTTTAATAAAACCTTTTCAAAGAGGGAGGAGAAAAATTGTGTATTTTTTTCGCATTCGTGACGTCGCCGTAAAATACATACGACATATATGAGAAATCCTGTATCGCATTTCTCTTCATCTCGTCTTCCTCTTTATGATGAAAGCACCCGCGTCAAAATCTGCGCGGCGGTTACCGAGAGAAAGCATAAAAACTGTTCCATAGGAAATACATTGGGACGGAGAGCTGGTATGCCCTCTTAATGCGAAAGACCTGACCTCAGGCAAAGCTAAAAAGAAATTCTGTCTGACACTTTCATATGATGCTCAGATTGACCATGCAAGATATTTCTGATACATCTAGAGCCAATTATTTCTAGTTGATTTTTACAGCCAAGTAATTTCGCCACCATGATGCCACTGTCAATAGCAACCCGGTTTTTCTTTTGCCAAGTGCCACTGATTCCAGACAAAATTTGTTGATTACATTTTCTCATATCACAAAATAGTCATCAATCACCCTCATCTTTGTAGTGAACACTTGTGAAACGAGGCAAGGTAAAGTACAAGATTGATTTTCATCCTATGGCACAGTCTAGAGCAGAAAGCAGCTCAGACACTCAGAGAGTGGACGACCTTTGTCAGCAGATGTCTCAATGGCTAGCTGACCAGGGCTCAGTAGACACCGAAACAGCTCAAGGAAGGCACAACTCCTATCTATTGTGCAATGATGGCATCCCGTTCAGGTACATGCAATAGCTGGTACATATACCCAGTGGATGAGGACGAGGGTTCATTTGCATTCAGAGTCATAGTGCTATGGAAGTTGAACAAGTCTTTCATACTTTGATTTCAGGACTTGGCCTTGGCAGGTGACAGCAGTGGCAGGAAAACTTATGAAAAGTTATGTCGTGTTGTGACATTGTCGGGAATGAGGCAGGATGTAACAAAGTATGTTCGTACTTGTCCGATATGCCAGAGAGCAAAACCTTGCGGTAGCTTACTGCTTCGACGCAGCCCGTTCACAGTAACAGGACCTGGCAAATAGTTGCTTGTGATGTGATGGGACCTTGTCCTTGAGTCGTAGAGGTAACCTGTACTTGTTTGTGGTTACCAATCATTGGGACGACCCCTTCAAGGTGTGTTCTCTTCAGGCCTCACTTACAGGCTTCATCGCTGTAACACAGGAGAACAAACTGAGCCAGTACCATCTCAGACTTGAAGGCTTGCCATTTTCAAAACCCTGACGGAGAGGAGACCAATCATCTTCAGCTTTCTTCCCTCCAGGACCTGGACCAAGAGGCCCCCTCTGGACCCACCTCCAGTTGCTACAGTTTGCGTCCTCACAGGCAACACACATAGCAGCCACTATTTCGGTGGCTAGGACCTAGTGCTCGCAGTTTAGTTGGCATTAGTGGGGTTTCTGTTTAAGAGGCCTTCATTATAATTTTCAGCTGAGCTCCTTTTCAGGCGCTCACGTCTTGGAGTTACCTCACTGTGTTCTCAGTTTTCTCCTTCTAGGTGCAATGCCTCATCCAGGTGCAGCTAAAGTGTTTCAGCTTTAATAACAAGCTCTGAAGGTCATGGGAATTTTCCCATTCCAGATCTCCAACCAGACCGGCTCCTCCTCCTCGTCGACTGTCTGCAGCTACAACATAGACAGTTGTCCACGATAGACATCCCATCTCCTGGGTGTCTCACAGTAAGTGGGCTACGCAACCTCGACCACGTCGAGCATCTACTTCGGGAAGGATCCCTCCTCCATTACGAGGGCTGACATTGTCCAACCGACCAACTCTGGTGGCATAGCGGTTAGGATGATCGCTTTCCACGGCAAGACTGGGAGGTGACACGGGTTCGAATCCGGTCACCGGCTGTGCTGTCTGAGGTTTTTCCTGGGTTTTCCAAAAACTTTCCAGACGAATGTCAGTACAGTTCCCCCTGAAGTCGGCCCAGGATGGATACTAACCCCCCTGTCCCCCACCTCTTCCTGCTGTCCTCTCTCCATCTGTTCACGTCTGTACGCCACTCATAGCCACAGTTGCTTCGCGGTGCTAATACAGAATTAAAAAATAATAATAATAATTGTCCGACCGCCACCCTAAGACCCTGCCATTCAACTGACCAACAAGGAGCAGCGTCTCCTGTGTCCCACATGTCTAGTGCCATTGAGGGGCGCTTCACTGCTCTAGAGTAGGTTCTCCTCGCTTCAGAGAACAATGTTTTGGCAATGGTTGCTCCTTTACTCTAACTGAGGCCAGAGCTGCTGCAAGAGCCGAACCCAGGCAACTCCATTTTCCCAGCAGAGGATGTGATAATCGACATGCACGGCTACAATGATGATTTGTGAGGCCTTTCTGGTGTGGCATTGGGCTTCCGTGTGGAGAGAATATAGAAAACTCTGGAACTTCAGTGTTGTTATCTACCATTCTTCAGTGATTATTGTTCCCAGGAGCATTCTGTCTGTGTTTCCTGGTGGTGACACCAGGTGTACGCAGGCAGGGCAGAAAAGGATTTAAGCGACAGCTCGCCATGGACTGGAGGCTTTTTTCATTGTTTGGCTTGCTAGTGTGAAGATGGCAGATAGCCGGGTTCTGAATCACCAGTGAAATAAACTTGCTACTTGCTACGGAGGAAGGCAGACTGAATTGGAACTTCAAATCCTTGACCTGTGTAACACCTCCAGAAGGTTCCTGTCAACCCCGAATAGACACTGCTCACCAATTTGGTCATTTTGAAGGGCACTGTATTTAACAAATCAAGGCTTTATTCCTGCAGTTTAGCAACCAGAAGGCACCCCTTCATATATGGCAAGGCTCAAGTTGCTTCTGCTTGCCTCTAAATACATTGCTGAACTAGTCACTAATGTTGTGCGCTCAATCCCAAATCAACAGCATAATAAAATTATGTTATCTCGCTCTCACATTGTGCAATGTGTACCTTGTCTCCTTCTACTATGTCTAACGACTATCAATTCCTCAATCAGATGAACCATTACCAGCCCCAGTGAACCAGTTGGTAGTGTGCACCCCTACAAATCCCAAGGTTGTGGGTTCGACCCCTGCCTAGGATGCCAGCAATTCGGTGGCTGGGTATAATGTTGCTTAGACACGCCGGCTTCCGCAAGGGACATTGAATATGGTGTGAAAAGATTTTGGTGCACGTTCAAGTGAGCAAAATTCATGCACAGGTAGACCACTGTGGCATTACTCATGACATAGTTCCCTTGCAACGTAAAGCAATGAATTATTACAAGACATGTCACTGTATGAATGACAATAATGTAGCTCTCACTTTTATTGATACATGAGCCATTGTTCCCAAAGGAGATTACCTACTGTCATTGATGTCCTCTGAGAGCCTATCATAACTGCTGGTGCGGTTATGCAAACACAACCTCTTATATGCGACGTCTCTAGTCACAAACTAATTCCAGGTTTCTTAAGTTATCAATGTGATTGTTGTAGTTGTAGATAGTGTTGGGACTTTCGGACCGCTTTTGCAGTCCCAGGACTTGTGAATTTTTCCCAAGGGAGTGAATCCCAGGACTGAGATAAAATGAAACAGCATCCATACTAAGCCTTTGAGTAGTAACTCTGATTATTCCTGCACGTGTTTTGTGCGCCGCTCCTGTCTCTGTCCCTTCACGCAGATTTATTTCAGACCTAAGACGAAACCAAGCTCAGATTTCTAAAACTGAATGACTGAAGTATCAAAACTTGGAATCAACAAGAAGAGGATGTGCCCGGTTGAAGAAAAACTGGCCTTAGAAACTCCAGATGATTTATTTGCCAAGCGAGTGGTTCACGTTTTTCCAAAGATATGTTTGTGGAGGCCTTTCATGGAGTCCCCGGCAGTGTTCGGTAATTTGCCATGCCTCCTCAACTTAACGCCCAGTGCATCTCTGGCCCACAAGACGTAAAACCATGCCCTGGTTGAATCACTTGACCTCTGTGGGAAGTCGCCACACACTTTGTTTGTCTGCTCATCGTAGACACCTTCCGTCCCCAATACGCTTTTCTTCTTCTTCATCGTGCTGTTGTTCATGTGCACTCATCTAGCAGTTTACAGGCCCCGGTGGCTCAGTTGATAGCATGCTCACCTACGAAGGTTGCGGGTTCGAACTCGGCCAAGGATGCCAGCAACTTGGTGGTAGGTTACAAGTTGCTCTGCCACGCCGTCTTCTGCGAGGGACGTTAAATAATGTGTGTTGAAATTTCGGCACACGTTCACTAACCCCCAGGTGGCAAAATTAATCCTCTCTGGCATCACTCACGATCACAGTTGTCTCACGATGTAACGCCACAAATGAATTTATTACCACCTAGCAATCCAACGGTGCGAATACTCCTCAAAAGAGGAAAGCAATGCACAGATTTCCTTTGCGTGTCAGAAGTATGAAAAGTTGAAGCCCACTCACTGCGCAAGCAAGGAACTACACGCAAACTATGCGTTAGGATTGTCTGACAGGCAGCCAAGGACAAAGAGTTGCCATTCGAAACGAGCGTTAGAAAAACAACTCGTTACTGTTCGGCAGTTCTGCATCGCGACTGCACCAACAGTATGTTTGCAGTATTCTCTTCAAGTCCCAGGATCACAGGACCTTGGGATGTGAAAAACAGCCGGATCCACGGATATCCCAGATCCTAGCACTAGCTGTAGGAAGAAAAATGCTGCCTTTGCTTGGCAATTTGTGTAGTTTAATTATACCAATTAGCTTAATTAAAACGTGACAGGAATTCAAACGTCACCAATCTGTGGCAAAAGTCTGCATGAATGTCTTCCAAGTAGATTCATAATCTTCTGAAGTGAAACCTATTTCTAGGAACTGAGTGACATCCTCTCATGGGACACCCTGCATTTATGTATTGCTTAGTGAGTACATTAAATGCTTTCACCAAAATGTTTTTCGTGCATCTCATAGACACAAAGAGAAACACTCGCCTTGAACTTATTGAACTTAACTTTTATTTCATGATAACATGAGCACTGCGATGATTGATCATCATACCAAGACACGCTCCCACTGAAGCAGCCTGATTAGCAAAAAGTGTGCTTTGCTTTTGACAAAGTACTGACTCTGGGATTGGCTTGTTAGCCAACACGTTAGAGAGTTCCAGGGGATAGATCATCCAAAGGTGTGAGGTGGGTCGAGGGCCACAAATAAGATGAAAGGTCTTCTATTTAGCTGCATTGTGTTTCCATTCAGGGTTTGTTGCAGCAAAATGTGGAACAGAACTCTGGCTGATGGGGCATTGGGAATATGACTCAAAACGTGGAAGTCGTCACGCCTGAATGGGGACGTCTGGTCACATTATATTAACCAACGCATGCTAAGATGGATTAGTAGTTTTCAGTGCATTTTATTTCACCGATGAGGTGTTGGGGCACGGACAAAAAGCTGTAAAGTACAGCTTGTTGAACAGGTATAAAATACAAGTTTTCTTACATATGAAGTGAATTGCCTCAGGACGAGAGGATAACGAAAGAATGAGCGGACATCCCCATTTAGACACAACAAAACAGTACGTCTTTGACAAAGCTCTCCTGTAGTCCCTCCCTCCAACACTCCCATTGTTTCCCCTCGAGCGATTCTCAGTTGTTCAGTCGGGCTACCTTCGCCGGGTGACCATAATCTTCCACCGTCAATGCCAGGGAGGGAAGGTCAGTTTTGGATAGACTGCCGGAATCGCAGTACTATGTTGGTTCATTTGGAATTTACATTAATTTCACAAGGGCTTTTGATATTCTTGACCACTGGGTATTGTTAGGCAAATTAGAAAAGTATGGCATTCCAGGCACACTACTTTCGTTCTTAGAGTCGTATTTAGCTTCACGACAGCAGTAAGTTTCCAAAAATACTCACTGTTCGACTTGGCTTAAAGTACTGACCGGAGTTCCACAGGGCAGTATTCTCAGCCCATTACAGCTTAACATTTACATTAATGATATAGTAAACACTTCTACTATGGCAAAGTTTCATATTTACGCAGATGATACTACTTTATTCGTTTCAGGCACATGAATGCATTGTAGAGAAAGCAAACATAGCTCTAGCTGCTGTAAACTGCTGGGCTGATAAAAACCATTTAGTTATTAATACCAATAAAACGAAGGGTGTACTTTACAGACTCAAGAACAAAACCGCTGAGTGTTCTATTGAAATATTCCTCGGACAAAACCGCATAGAACTTGTCAAGTCGGTTAAGCACCTGGGTGGATACTTTTCTGAAAGCTTATCCTGGGACTACCATATATCTCATGTTAAATGTAAAATTTCCAATGCTATCGGGCTCATGAACAGGCTTTGTCATATTCTGCCCGATAATAATAATTCGGGGCTTCACGTCGCGAAACAACTGCGATCATGAGCGACGCCAGTGGTCTGGTCTGTGGATTAATTTTGCACACCTGAAGGTTCTTTAACATGCGCCGAAATCTTGACACATGACACACCACTTTTAACATCCCTCGCAGAAGACAGCGTGTCTGAGCAACTTGTACCCTTCCACCAAGTTCCCACCGTCCTCGACAGAGTTTGAACCCACAATCTTGGGATCAGCAGGTGGACATGCTACCGACTGAACTACCGAAGGCAGCTATTCTGCTGAAAAGGATCAAAACCACGATCTATAACTCCCGTATCTTTTCTGCTCTCTGTTATTGCTTCCTAGTCAGGTGTACCACGTGCCAAGGTAGCATAAATAGGTTGTTAGTGACACAAGAAAGAGCTGTTCTTGTTTATCAAATGTCTCTTACGATAGTCATACTCAGGCCTTGTTCAGCGCTCTTAATATCCTGAAAGTAAAAAACTACTATACAGTCGTGCCTCGTTAGTATGGACAATTTCGTCCCTGACCAAAAGCGTCCATAAAGTGAATTGTCCACATTATCAAATACCAAGGAAATAACAAAAATAATGCTAATGCTTTACTGAAAAACTTTGCAAATTAGTGGCTGCTTGAAGGTATACTTCGCTGCACATTAGCAAAACGTCGGCCACTCGTAGAGCCTGTTACTCATTGTCTTCAAAAAATTCGGGAGGCATAGCAGACGTGACTGTTGGCTTGACACTGTTGAAGTCGTCGATGCCAGAGCCTGACAACTTGCCTTGGCAACTGTACAGCCTCTGTTCTCATAAGCTGCCGAGCTTCTGCACTATCTTTAACTAAAGGCACAACTCCTTGCACAAGCAATCGCCCGTGGGTGGTGTTCAGAACAGTTATGACGTCATACAGGATTTTTCAGGCTATTCATGTCCACAAATATCCCCCTTTCCTCTTATAGTTGATGTGGAAGGTGGTGAAGGAGAGGGCACCCTATAGCTCCCTACACAACGGAACATCCTACTTTCAAAAGTTATCCTCTAGAATGTGAGAAGAGGCTTGCCCTCCATACCGGTACTGTACATAATAACAAGACAAAAATACATGGGTTAGATATGGTTTGTATCTTGCTGGACTGTCCACTGCCCGAAAAGCGAGTTTCCATATTAACAAGACGAAAATGCATTGGAAAAGTTTGGTCCTCACAAAAATTGTCCATAATTTGAGTTGTCCACATTAATGGGGCACATACTAACGAGGCACGACTGTACATATTTTTTACCCAGAACATATTTGCTAGCTGTAAAGAACAAAAACAAAAGTGCTACCATTATTTTCTTTGGATCAACACGTGTCAGAACGCACTCAACACACTGCACAATGGAGGATAACCAAGAACAAAATACGGTGATCAGATGTTGTCCCATACTCTTCCCTGAATCTTAAATAGTTATCATACCAGTGGTGTAAATATAAACAATCTTTCAGTAAATGCTCTGCAGAAATTACTGGCATAGTAGTCATTTATGCTTGGTATTTATTAAATAGTAAATAGTAATTTCTTCTGTTATGTGTGTCAATACAATGCCACAATTCGTGATGTATTTTTGTGTGTTACTGGGATTATGCCCTCGTCAAGTGGCGTGTATGCCACTTTTTGGCACAATCCCTCTGTGTACTGGTGTGTGTAGGTTGAACTGAATAAATGAAATGAATGTTGCGGAGTGATACCTACTTCTCTTGCCTGCGATGTGCCACCAATGTGTGATTGAAAATGTTCTCATGAGACAGTGTTTTACATACCTTCAGGTTTTGGGTTAGTGTGAGTGAACAGAGCTGTGGATAGCTATGATACAAGTGCAAAAATATACTAGAAAGGTTTCTTAAGGGAAAATGGCACAAACATTTCATCTGTTCATCGTAAGATCTGAACTGTGCGCTTCACAAAATTTGATGTCTGATTTTGATTATTTTCCCAATATCTTAAAATGCCTATGGAAGGAACTGCTCTAAAAACTTGTAGTTTCTCTTCCATTTCAATACCAATCGAACAAGACCAGTTTCGTCAAAATCGGCTCAGTAGTTATCAGGCACTAATCAAAAGTTTCTCCAATAGGAAATACCTGGGGCTCCACAGATTGTATCACCTCGTAAGGGAAGTGCCCCAGGAAGAGGGCTGCCGATATTTCGAATGGAGACTGTTCTTCTTCTTGCCCAGAAGAACAGACTCTGTTCAAAGTATCACCAACTCTCATTCTGAGGCACTTCCCTTAAGATTTCCTGACTAGTTTGCTGGATTTTCTACCCTTCTATATTAACGAATAATGCTACTCAGGTTAACATCATCAGTAAGAGTATACAGGAGCAGAATTTTGTGCAAATGACAATGGACAGCTTCCTATGTCCTCCAAAAATATCACAGGTCTTGTTGACAACTGTTGGTTCATCTGCTCTCAAGTTTGTTTGTTTTTTCATCCGAAACCCTCGCTACTCTGAGATTTGCACTGGAAATGGCCAGTGCATTAAATGAGTGTCGACTATATGATCTGCAACGTAACACCTGAATGGGTCATAAAACATTTCGAAAAAAGTCGTTTGGAACACACCAAAATCACAGAGCGTGACAGGTGTCTCTCAAGAAGCAGTGAACCCATTAAAGGTATGTCGTCTGCCTAGATTTGCATAGCTGTGCTGGAAATGTAATCTGCATTTCAAATGGCTAACTGACGCTACCCTAACGCAACTTCTGAAGTAAGAGCAAAAGAGAACTCCTAAAATAAATTGGGCTGTTCAAGCTTTTTACACAACTAAACAAGCAGGAGCGGATACACAGTTTCAGAAAGGCAAATCCTGTATAGCAGCATTAGAAGACATCACTGATTATTGAACACATTTTGCTAAATAGGATTATCAAACAGGATAAACAGACTCGGAATACTGGATGAGATAATACACAGATACAGGAAGCGAGATTTAGTACTTGTACTCTTGCAAATATTTCAATCGGATCATAAATTATGATAAACCTGCATTTTTACAATAAAGACATTATCAAATAAATGCAACTTATATTTGTAAACTATTGTGCAGAATAGAAGGTGTGCCACAGGAACACAACAAAAATTTAGGAATGATATTAGGAATCATATATATATATATACAATCAAACTCCTTTATAACGAACACCTTTTTAAAGAAAAAACCACTACAGCAAATTTTTTTGCGGTCCCGCTGGAGCCCTATAGGTCAAATAATGGACATCCTTTTTAACGAAAATACCTTTACTGCAAATTTTTTTTTGTCCCCTGAGTTTCGTTGTAAAGGAGTTTGACTGTATATTCAATAAGAATCAGAAGTGGAGACAGTGCTTCTACAGGAAAAAATATAAAAGGGGGACTTTATTAAAAACTAAGAGGGGGTATTCGACATTTCGACAGCGACACTGTCTTCAACAGGAATGGGGTATTATGGTGACGCACGACAATTCCAAAGAATAAGAGGGGAGTATGTACAAGGGGAGAGGGCTGCACACGTGCTTTGTCAAACAAAGGTAAACAGGTTCAGGAAAGAGAATAAAATGAGTCACAGGCAGTCATGTTCTTTGCCAGAAGGCAATGATTTCTTGGGGTGACCAACTGGGGAGTCTAAAAGACATACAAAAGAGTGTGTGTATTCTGAGAGAATTAGGAATTTAGGCTGCGAGGACGCCGACGTCCTCGTTAATCTGCCTTTAAATTTGTAAATAAGGAATGATTCTATTTGTTCTCTAAGGCTTTGGGATGGAAAACCCGACTGCACAACGAAAATGGCTATGTTGTTGATTGAGTGGCTGGGTTTACTAAAATGTCGAGACACTGACAGATTAGGTTTCTTTGAGACGTCCGACCTGTGGTCATTGAATCGGATTCTGAAGGATGTAGCTGTTTGACCGATATAGTATTGGACCTCGCACTCATTACATCGAAGGAGATAAAGAATGTTAGAGGAGTTACGGTTAAATAGACCATTAATTTTTGTGCGATAGTTAGAATTTGTGCTTCCTACTATCATAGCAGTTTGCATTAATTTACAAATCTGGCACCTGCGTCCGTTGCACGGCTGACAACCGTTACGTTCCGACAGCTTGTTAAACTTGGCGTTCACTAGTCTATCTTGGATGTTCCTTGCTCGGCGATAAGTCACGTGGGGTGGTTCCGGAAACACCTGTCTGATACGGTCAGACTGGGTGAGGACTGCATAGTGCCGTTTAAATATGCGGTTTGCGTCCGAGGCATAACCGCTGAAGCTAATAGTGAGGTTTACTGAAGAATTCTTATCGGCTCGGGGCTGTCTTTGGAATAAGTTCTCTTGATCGGTTGATCTAGCTCTGGCTATGGCATCTTTTACGATTTGATTAGGATATTTTCTACCTGCAAATGTTTCTTCAAGGCTTTGAAGATGGTTGTCTAGTTCATCATCGTTCGAACATATTATCCGGTAATGCAGCGCTTGACTATATGGGATAGCTAGCTTCGTGTGTCTTGGGTGGCAACTCTGGAATGATAGATACTGTTCGGAGTCTGTAGGCTTTCGATACAGAGTGGTGGATATGGTACCATTACTGGTACTTCCACAACTTCCACACCCAGAAAATTAATAACTGTAGAGGAGTAACTGAATGTACATTTAATATTAGGATGTACTTCGTTAAAATCGTTAATAAACAACAGAAGGTCGCATTTGGAGTGGGGCCAAATGATGAATATATCATCTAGGAATCGCTTATATAGGAGTGGCTTCAGCGCACAATTTCTGAGGAATGGTTCTTCCAAGGATGCCATGAAGATATTTGCATAGTTCAGGGCCATTTTTGTTCCTAATCAAGTCGTAAAAGATGCCAGAGCTAGATCAACCAATCGAGAGAACCTATTCCAAAGACAGCCCCGAGCCAATAAGAATTCTTCTGTAAACCTCACTATTAGCTTCAACGGTTATGCACTGGACGCAAACCGCATACTTAAACAGCACTATGTAATCCTCACCCAGTCTGATCGTATGAAACAGGTGTTTCCAGAACCACCCCGCGTGACTTATCGCTGAGCAAGGAACATCCAAGATAGACTAGTGAATGCCAAGTTAAACAAGCCGTCAGAACATAATGGTTGTCAGCCCTGCAACGGACGCAGATGCCAGATTTGTAATGCAAACTGCTACGATAGTATAAAGCACAAATTCTAACTATCGCACAAAAATTAATGGTCTATTTAACAGTAACTCCTCCAATGTTCTTTATCTCCCTCAATGTAATGAGTGCGAGGTCCAATACTATATCGGTCAAACAGCTACATCCTTCAGAATCCGATTCAATAACCACAGGTCAGACGTCTCACAGAAACCTAATCTGCCAGTGTCTCGACATTTTAGCAAACCCGGCCACTCAATCAACGACATAGCCATTTTCGTTCTGCAATCGGGTTTTCCATCCCAACACTTTAGAGAACAACGAGAATCATTCCTTATTTACAAATTTCATACCCCTGCCACACGGGCATCTCGAAGGCCTTTGGGGCTGTTATCAATTGACTCAGCTGCCAATTGTGCGCTGCCACACGGCGTTTCGGGATGGCCTTCGGCTGGACTGTCAAGTGGGTCAAGGGAGAGCCACAGAACTCCCTCAAGGTCTCGAAGGCCGTCGGGACGAGGATCCCTACACTCTCGAGTACATTGTCTTCGCCCTAAATGCACTGTAAACGAGATTTCTTCGCATCAGACGACACTTCCTGACGCGGTTTCTGCTTTTGTATTTATTGGAAGCTTCCTCTTCTTCTTCTTATTTTTGTTTTTTTTTCAAGGTACGTTTGTATTTAGTCTGCATGTTATGCATTTCCCTGCTTTTTTTCACCGGCACCTGCGAGAGGATACGCCGAGTCAAACCACAGCACAATGATATAACAATAACAAAACATAAAATAACAATAAACAACAAACAATGTGGCCAGACGAAAAGAAGCTGAAGGAGCTACATCGCGAATGACGTGCTGCAGCATTTTGAAGGCCAAATGCGGAAGCTTTCAACGGCCATCAAAAACTTCCCGTGTGGCACCGAGGCAATCCATTTGAGTTCAAAGGCAATATAAAATCTCGAAGGCCTTCTAGTCAATTGTCATTTTCCGTTGACCGTGTGACAGGGGTATAAAAGCCAGATTAACGAGGACCCCGGCATACTCTCAACTGTTCGCAACCTAAATTCCTAATTCTCTCAAAATACATACACTCTTTTGTATGTCTTGCAGACTCCCCGGTTGGTCACCCCAAGAAATGATTGCCTTCTGGCGAAGAACATGACTGCCTGTGACTCATTTTACCCTTTTTCCTGAACCTGGTTACCTTTCTTTGACAAAGCACGCGTGCTGCCCTCTCCTCTTGTACATACTCCCCTCTCGTTCTTTGGAATTGTCGTGCGTCACCATAATACCCCATTCTTGTTGAAGACAGTGCTGCTGTCGAAACGTCGAATACCCCCTCTTAATTTTTAATAAGGTCCCCCTTTTTTATTTTTTCCTGTAGAAGCACTGGCTCCATTTCTGATTCTTATTGAATATCTTCATTTTTCGTGGTCAACTGCATACCTCCAATTCCACTTATATATATAAAAGTAAAATAATAAGACGTGGACAACAGATTACAGGAAAGTTAACAAAAACTAGTTTATTCAATGGGTAATCTAACACAAGTATTAAAATATGCTATGCAATGTTTAAAGGAACGGTTGACGTTTCGACAGTAGCACTGTCTTCATCAGGACAAAAGAGGTACAGGGGTTGCACATTGCTTAAATAGGTTCGGTAAGTGACGTCACAATTGGTGCAAGTACGCCACCTGGCAGTTGTCGGTGAGACACATTCTGGAACATTCCGCAAGGTCAAGTCCGGGTAGTGATGTCATTTTTCTTGGGGACAAGCTCAGGATGAGCTGTACTTAGGTCGTAGCTGCAAAGAAAAAAAGAAGGCAAAAAGATGAAAGGAAAAAAGTAAACTATATCCCATCTAGGTGATCAGGTTCCTTGCTGTTGAAAGTACACCGGAACCTTCGTTAATGATTGATTGCAATTTGTAAATGAGGTAAGACTTGCGCTGTTCCCTGGTTATGTCTAAGCTAATGTTTGATTGAAGAATAAAAAGTGCGAAGTCATTTATTGAATGGCCAGGCTGTTTGAACTGACGAGAAACAGGAAGGTTTGGCTTTTTGTTAACATCCGACCGGTGGTGGTTGAATCTGATCCGAAAATATGTTTTGGTTTGACCTACGTGTTGTGCTTGACACGCATTACACTGAATGGCATAAATGACTTTGGACGAATTTTGACGAAGAAACTAGAATTTGTGCTATTAAGCAAGTGGGCACTTTGCATTAGTTTGCATATTTGGCGTCTGCGGCCATTGCACAGATGGCAGCCTGCTGTCGGACTTGCTGGTCGGTTGACCTTGGAGCTTACTAGATTATCATGGAGGTTTTGTGTGCACCTGTAAGTCACATGTGGAGGTTCCAGGAAGATTTGTCCCATGCGCTCTGACTGAAGAAGAATACTGTGGTGGCGATTAAGTATACTGTTGATGTTTGAAATATTATTATTGAACGTTAAAATGAGGTTAATGGAACCACTGTCTGATTTGCGGTTGCGGTTTTGAAACAGAACTTTCCGATCTGCCCTGCGAGCCTTCCTTATTGCGTCCTGAACAAAACAGGGTGGGAATTGCCAACTAATGAATGTTTGCTTAAGTTGGTTCAAATTTCTGTCCAGATCACTGTCGCTGGAACAGACGCGTAAATAACGGAGTGCCTGGCTGTAGGGGATAGCCAGTTTAGTGTGCCGCGGGTGGCAACTATTGAAAGCTAGGGACAGCTGGGAGTCTGCAGGTTTACGGAACAGGTCCGCAGTTAGGACCCTGCCAGTTAATTTTACTTGGACATCCAGGAAGTTAACAGTTAGAGCCAAGTAAGAATGGTTGAGTTTTATACAGTCGACCAGCGTTTATCCGGACTTCGTTTATCCGGATCGTGCGCTATCCAGACAAAAAGTATGGTGACGGATTTCTCCCCATATATTTTGCTCTCGTTTATCCGGACTTCAGCTTCCGGACTCGGACGAGAATTCCAGGGAACAGAAGTGACTAATACCCAGCAATCGGCTTCAGTTATCCGGTCATTGTCCAGGAAGGACACTTGGCCCACACCAAAGTCAAGCAAGGTCGAGGACTCTGGTCGTGGCCTCCTTTTTACTGACACAAAGAGGGTGTTGCTGGGAAGGATTTTTTTCCTTTCCGACTTTGCAGGTTACACAAAAGTAATCCACTGAGCAGTCTGGTCATTTCAGACTGAGAAGGTCCGCAACGAGGACCTCTGCGCTGCAATCACATCGTCAGTGTCGTCGCTTCCGATAGTGTTCAAAAAGAATCTGATGATGAAAGCGGGGATGCATGAGCTGTGACGGTAGAAAATGCGCGGTCGGCACTGAGAACAGCGGTAGTATTTTCCGAGCAACAAAACAATATTTCGCAAGTTAATGCCATTAGCAAAGGTTTGCAAGAACTGGATGCGTGTATTAGAATGAAACAGATGACAATGGGTAGTTTTCTGTGTAATGGTCAATAAAGATGTCCTTTTAGGATCACTCTGGATTTTCGTGTTTCACTTATCCAGTTCCCAGCTATCCGGACATTTTCACAGGAGACGAGGCCGTCCGGATAAACATGGGTCGACTGTACCTTGATGTGCTTGGTTAAAATCGCTAATGAATATATTTAGGTCATCCCCCGAATATGGCCAAACCATGAAGATATCGTCAAGAAAACATTTGTACAACGTCAGCTTTTTCTCGCGCTGGAACAGCCCATGGAACGGCCCATGTTGGAACATGCCTCCTCTGGATCTCCCATAAAAATGTTTGCATAATTTGAGGCCATCTTAGTGCCCAAAGCCGTTCGTTCTACTGACTTGCAATAATATTTACCGTCAAATTCGAAGTTGTTATTTTTCAGAATAAGGTTAAGGAATGTGAACAGAACAGAATGACCATATGAGTTGTCAGAATACAGTCGCCTCCCGTTTATCCGGACTTCAGTTATCCGGATCCCGCGGTATCCGTACAAAAGGCACGGGAACAGATTTTCCTCCATGTATTTTGTTCTCGTTTATCCGGACTACAGCTTCCGGACTCGGACAAGAATTCCAGGGAACGAAAGTCTAAAATTCTTGTAATCCAGCTTCAGTTATCCAGACTACCATGAATAAGAGGAGACGCTGACCCCACTTCGTCACCATTTTCGCTGCGTTTGGGTTATTCCCGTCACACGTCAGTGACCTACATTCTCCCGAAGGGGACACAACCGTGCACGATGACCCCCTTTTCTATTTGTGTGCGTTCGGTCACGTTGACCATAACGGTACGTTGACCATAACCCAAGAGACCCGATGACGCCATGACGCCGATGACGCCAGTGAGAAAGAAGGCCCTGTTGAGGAAGAAGCCCCCGTTGTGACAGTTGAGCATGCGAGATCGGCATTAAGGACTGCACTGACATTTTTCTAGCAGCGCAACAACGTGGCTCACGTCTATGCAATTAGCAAAAGTTTGCAGGAATTCAGTGCCTACACTACCATGAAACAACTGTCATTCACGAGCTTTCTGTGTTTAAATTAAACCTTGCTCTGTATGACGCTTCTGTTCGGTCGTTTCATTTATCTGGATGCCCCGGTATCCGGACGATTTCGCCGGGAACGGCACCGTCCGGATAAACGGGGGTCGACTGTATTTTAAAAACGCCCTTTAACCTGCAGCAATGCCACCTTCGTGGGGGATGTTGGTATAGAGGGAAGCAACGTCTAGCGCGACCAGCAAACTTGAAGGAGGAGGTTGACACCGACTTAATATTTCCAGGAAGTGATTTGTGTCTTTAATGTAGGATGGAAGTTTTGGGGTATATCTTTGAAAAGGTAATCTACAAAGCTGGAAATGTTTTCGGTAGCTGTACCGTTGCACGAAACTATAGGACGCCCTGGATTCCCAGGTTTATGGATCTTGGGGAGCACGTAAAATCTGCCTGGCACGGAATCTCTAGGGTGTAAATATTCGTACAGGGTGGAGTCTATCTTTTCGCTCATTTGTGCAAATCAGACAGTGCGGTCAATGTGCAAATCAGGTAGTGGTTCCGTTAACCTCATTTTAACATTCAATAATAATGCTTCAAACACCAACAGTATACTAAATCCCCACCACAGTATTCTTCTTTAGTCAGAGCGCATGAGAACCCCCACGTGTGACCTACAGGTGCACACAAAACCTCCATTATAATCTAGTCAGCTCCAAGGTCAACCGACCAGCAAGTCCGACAGCAGGCTGCCATCCGTGCAATGGCCGCAGACGAAAAATATGCAAACTAATGCAAAGTGCCCACTTGCTTATTAGCACAAATTCTAGTTTCTTTGTCAAAATTCATCCAACATCATTTATGCCATTCAGTGCAATGCGTGTCAAGCACAATACGTAGGTCAAACCAAAACATATTTTCAGATCAGATTCAACCACCACCGGTCGGATGTTAACAAAAAGCCAAACCTTCCTGTTTCTCGTCAGTTCAAACAGCCTGGCCATTCAATAAATGACGTCGCACTTTTTATTCTTCAACCAAACATTAGCTTAGACATAACCAGGGAACAGCGCAAGTCTTACCTCATTTACAAATTGCAATCAATCATTAACGAAGGTTCCGGTGTACTTTCAACAGCAAGGAACCTGATCACCTAGATGGGATATAGTTTACTTTTTTCCTTTCATCTTTTTGCCTTCTTTTTTTCTTTGCAGCTACGACCTAAGTACAGCTCATCCTGAGCTTGTCCCCAAGAAAAATGACATCACTACCCGGACTTGACCTTGCGGAATGTTCCAGAATGTGATTCACCGACAACTGCCAGGTGGCATACTTGCACCGATTGTGACGTCACTTACCGAACCTATTCAAGCAATGTGCAACCCCTGTACCTCTTTTGTCCTGACGAAGACAGTGCTACTGTTGAAACGTCGACCGTTCTTTTAAACATTGCATAGCATATTTTAATCTTTATGTTAGATTACCTATTAAATAAACTAGGAATAAACTTTCCTGTAATCTGTCGTCCACGTGTTATTATTTTACTTTTATTCAACTTCGCAGCCGTGTGATATATCAACCCCTTTAACCTATATACAGGGTGTCCGCGAAAATCTTAAAACTTAAAAGTCAAGATGCTCATCTAATTAGCGAGCGTATGCAAATGAGCCGCTCACTACTCAGTTCATGGACGATGTCCCAAGGATCTTTACCAAAAAGAAATTTCTTCGATAACGTCACCTGTTGACGAATTATTCAGCCGCGGGATTTTCTCCGGACACCCTGTACATATATATATAGTTGTGGAAGGAAAAGGACGCGGACAACAGATTTTAGGGAAGTTAGAAACACTAGTTCATTTAATGGGCAGAAATTAAACGTTGAATGAGAAACGGGGTCGACGTTTCTACAGTGGCACTGTCTTCGTCAGGACAAAAGATGCGCAGGGGGTTACAGATTGCTTAAATAGGTTTGGTGTGTGACGTCATCATCGGTACAAGGCACGCCACAGGCGGTTGTCGGTGAGTCAGGTACGGGGATATTCCAGAAGGTCAAGTCCTGGTGGTGAGGTCATTCTCCTTTGGTCCCTCTCCGTATTTGGGGAAAAACATTCCTGGGCAGGGTGAGTGCTGCTTCGGACTTTGCTGAAAAAAAAAGGAAAAAGAAAAGAAAGGAACGGAAAGAAAGAAGCTCAACTAGGCGGCCAGATTTCAGGTGCCAACGGTAAGAAATCTGGCCGCCTACTTGAGTTTCTTTCTTTCCGTTCCTTTCTTTTCTTTTTGCTTTCTTTTGTTTTTTTTTTCTTTCAGCAAAGTCCGAAGCAGCACTCACCCTGCCCAGGAATGTTTTTCCCCAAATATGGAGAGGGACCAAAGAAGAACGACCTCACCACCCGGACTTGACCTTCTGGAATATCCCCGTACCTGACTCACTGACAACCGCCTGTGGCGCGCCTTGTACCGGTGATGACGTCACACACCAAACCTATTTAAGCAATCTGTAACCCCCTGTGCATCTTTTGTCCTGACGAAGACAGTGTCACTGTAGAAACGTCGAGCCCGTTTCTCATTCAACTTTTAATTTCTGCCCATTAAATGAACTAGTGTTTCTAACTTCCCTAAAATCTGTTGTTCGCGTCTTTTTCTTTCCACAACTGTAAAACTTCGTGGCCGTTTGACTTTTGTACTTCCCTCGACCAATATATATATATATATAGATAGATACTCATGGAACGATGCGGCAGCACCAGAGGACACGTGTTTCGCCGTGTTTGCGGCTCGTCGGCCCTGGGTAGCTGCGCATCGTTCGGGATTGGCAAACCAGGGGTCACTCAGCGAGCGATATACACCTGGGAGGGTGACTGAGCACTCCTCAATGCCACAGTGCAAGCCAGTGAATTATATATACATATATATATATATATATATATAGATATAGATGTTTGTAAGTCAAACGTTGCCATGCCAGTACTGGACAGCTGTTTCGGCCTTCTTGGGCCTCATCAGCAGTACGCAGGCTGGCAACGTTTGAGCGGATGCCGTCAGAAGGTCACGTGGCACGTGATGCCTTCCGTCAGGGTGTCGTAAGACACCTCTGAAAGCCCAGTGCAAAGTCAGTCAAGTGTATAAGAGGGGGAAAAAAATCAGCAGGAGCCATTTCGCTGCACGTATAGCATATGTTTGTAAGTCAAACGTTGCCATGCCAGTACTGGACAGCTGTTTCGGCCTTCTTGGGCCTCATCAGCAGTACGCAGGCAAGCAACGTTTGAGCGGATGGCGTCAGAAGGTCACATGGCACGTGATGCCTTCTGTCAGGGTGTTGTAAGACACCTCTGAAAGCCCAGTGCAAAGTCAGTCAAGTGTATAAGAGGGGGAAAAAATCAGCAGGGGTTCTTTGGCTGCACGTATAGCATATGTTTGTAAGTCAAACGTTGCCATGCCAGTACTGGACAGCTGTTTCGGCCTTCTTGGGCCTCATCAGCAGTACGCAGGCAGGCAACGTTTGAGCGGATGGCGTCAGAAGGTCACGTGGCACGTGATGCCTTCCGTCAGGGTGTCGTAAGGCACCTCTGAGAGCCCAGTGCAAAGTCCGTCAAGTGTACGAACAGAAGTACGAATTCCAACTTTACCGTCAAGATCAACGCAGACGTAGACTGTAACTCATGCAACGTTATCTATGTAATCCAATGCAACACATGCCGGGCCCAATACGTGGGTCAGACAAAAACTTCTTTCCGAATTAGATTCAACAATCACCAATCGGATGTTACCAAGAAACCTAATCTTCCAGTCTCACGCCATTTCAAACAACCAGAACATTCAATCAACAAAGCCTCAGTTTTTATTCTCCAGTCAAACTTTATCTCCGACCGCTCCCGGGAACAACGGGAATACTGCCTAATTTACAAATACCGATCTGCCATTAACGAGGGCCCTGGCATGCTGTCAACAATAAGAAGTTTAACAACCTAGATAAGACCCTGTTGCCTTTTCTCGTTTCAGCCGGATCAAAATCCCCACTGACCAACAAGGACAATGACCCCACTCCTGGACCTGACACAAAAGCGCTCTGGAATTTCCCCAGTTGACAACCGCCAGGTGGCGGGAATTTCCCCCTACCAACCACATTATTCTCAAGCCCCTTATCAGCCTCATGGCCACATTTAGCTCTTTCGTGCCGAAGAAGGCGGAGCTTTCGCCGTAACGTAGACATCCTCCCTAACTTTTGTAATTTTTAAGTTTTAATAAACCCCTTTTTTGTTACTTGCCCTACTTTAGTCTTCTGTCTCCCATTTATTTCAACTATATATATATATATAGTTGTGGAAGGAAAAAGACGCGGACAACAGATTTTAGGGAAGTTAGAAACACTAGTTCATTTAGGGCAGAAATTAAAAGTTGAATGAGAAACGGGGTCGACGTTTCGACAGTGGCACTGTCTTTGCCAGGACAAAAGATATATATATATATAAGTATATAAGGAGAAACACCCTGTACATATATATATATATATAGATAGGGGAGAAAAGACACCAGAGACTGAAGTAGGGAGTAGGGGAAGTTATTTATTAAGCTGGCATTTAAACTAAGGGTCTGGGGAAGTCTACGTTTCGGCGGAAGCTCCGCCTTCTTCGGGACTGAGTCCTGACTCAGTTGCTCTCATCTTTGGAGATGAGACTTTCCTTCACACAATGTGAAAGGGTAAAGAGCACACTATCTCCTCTTGTGCCCTGGAAAACGATTTTTAAGAAAACAGAAAATGCAACCCAGTTCCAATAGAGTCACCCGATACATTTGTTTTTGTTTTGTTTCCGCAAGTTAAAGCTCATCTTCCACGCATGAGGTGGCACTGTGCTCCTTCACCCTCTCACACTGGGGGTGAAGGAAAGACGCGTCTCTGAAGATGCACAACGAACAAAATAAAGAAAAAAATTGTGTTCATTCACGAATTTTTTGCGGACGATCTATCGAACAGATTTTTGTTCTGAAAACGGCTCCGGTATCAGGTGACCAAAAAGATCAGATGTTTTCATTGGGACAGCTTCGAAGCTTTTATAATTAAAAAGTTAATTATTGAAAGTTAATTAAGACATTGCCTTAAAAGTTTGCTAATGTCCTCCTAAGAAGTGCCCTTCAGCATATGCTATACTGCAATTGATTTCATCTCGGAAAAAGTGATATACAGTGAACCCTCGTTAATATGACCACTGCCATTCCCGCAGATTTTGGTCATAAAGCTAATTGTCATATTAAGGAGAAACGCACCCTCCGCCGACCGGACACACCGCTATGCACAACAAAAGCAAACGTAATTATGATTTATTTTCTGAAAAATCTGATAACAATGACTACGTCAAACAATTTTCAGTAATTAATTTTTCTAAATGGACAATAGCACCATCAATTGTGAACACGTTATCGACCTTTATCTGCTCAAAAAATAACAGCGCAACTTGTAGGGCTTCGCTTGCCTCCTTCGAGTAACGCCGCTCTTCATTCCTCCAAATTCCTCTTCCGCTTTGTTTCGGCCATCCTTACGTGAAAGCAGCAGCACAGTGAGACCTGGTCCCAGCCTTTTTAAGCACTTCGGTTGTTCGAAAAGCGATATGAGCATAATCCCGAGGTCAACGATTTCAGGGGACATTCCAAACCTTGACGCCCTACTTTAACATGTGCCACCCTCTGAGCGAGGTATGAGATGGCCTCTACCTGGGGCTACTCTGAGGGTCATGTGACGCGGTCATAATAGCAGGAAGATAATGCCCGTGTTTGACCCTACTTGTGACGAAAATCTTGGTCATTGTCCGATAAACGGATTGTCATATTAACGAGGGGGGATTCACATGTCAGCGGAACGGTTCCCGAGAAAAACGGTCATAAAGCGAGTATGTCAGATTAATGGGGGTCATATTAGCGAGGGTTCACTGTATATATTTTTTAAAAAATATGTTTGCATTTAGCTGGGACACCGTGTATATATAACACCTGCTGAACACAAACCTGAAGGTATTACACTGGCATCACAACACCAAGTGTGCTAGCTATAAATTTATTATAAATGTTTAACTGAAATGTTTTGAACTGCAGCTCCGAGCATCGTAACAGAGCATGTGACAGTGCCTGTTTAGCTTTGGTTTGGGTTCGGACCATCATCTCGAAGAGCTGTTAAGATAAGTAGCAATCATCGACTACAGTTGACACAAGCTCACAAGTAAGATTTTGTTGGAGGAGGCAGGGTTGAATGCCACGTGAGAAAGGCAATGTTAGCACAAATAAAGTGAAGATTACATGATCAGGAGTTTGCCAAGTTTAGCCTCTTTTCCTGTTGTCTCTGCAGATCGGGCACAAGTCAAACAAATCGAAGCAGAAGAAAAGTGCTGGATGCAGAAGAATGACAACTTTCATTAAATGAATAGGATTATTTGTTGCTGTCATCAATTTGATGTCTTCCTCATCATGCTATGCACTGTTGGGGGCATGGTTAGCTAAAATTGCCTGTCAGTACTTCGCCATCCCATATTACCTCTGTTGTACTTGAAACTGTTGTGCCAATATTGTATTTGAAGGTGGACCATGTGCTGCACGTGTTTAATACTCGAAAGAAATAGTCTTGCAACACCTGGAGATTTGAGATGAGAGAAACCATGGAGTGCTGAGTGCTAGTCACCAGAAAACTCATGTGCCACATTTTAATTCGCATACATGTTTTTATTGCCTCACCAGCCTCAAAACTGCAGTGTTCTATTTATGGAACGAGTTTGAGTTTGATTTGCGATTTTCTGGCGCAAAGATGTCTGGGATCATATTTATGGAACGAGGCATTGGACTCGAAATAAGATGATATTGTTGAAGAAATCGTTATGCAGCATGATATCTAGGGGGAGATAAAAAAGGCAGGTAACCTGCCTATGTTTTCCCACTGTCTACTGGCACCATCCATTGCACACTGAAGAGTGCTCTATGACTCAGTAAGGATTAGACCGAGTGTTTGGAGCTTGTAGGTAAACTGTTGCTTACAGGAGTTTATTGAAGTGATATGATTACCTGAAACCTTGTAGCTTACCTTGTGACCACCGTAGAATGCAATTTCTTCCGCATTGGCGATAAGCCTGGAGTGGATGAACCTGAGGTAGCCTTTCCGTCGGGCTTCTTCGGCCACCATTTTGCCAAACTTTGGTGTCATTTTTCTCAAGATCAACGCTGTCACACAAACAGCACAGAAGGCGACCGCTGGTCCAGGAACACCGTACGCTCCCATTTCGTGCGCCATGCGGAATAACGTGAACGTAATAACAGTTATATCTAACAAGGGCTTCGTGATATGTGAGTACAGGTGTGCTACAGACTGACTAAACGTCGTAATGTCTTCAGTCAAACAGTGATCGGCGTTCTCTAGTCTGCTGTCTAGGTTGCTCACCCGGTAATAAGTCTGGTTTTTGAAGTATAGACCGTAGGCGTACCGCACCAATCGTGTTCGAAATGCCAGTGCCAGCTGGCTTTCGAGGAAGCGGATGAGGCTGTTTATAAACGTAGCTGGAATGGCTACCAGGAGCCACTTGGATAACTGAAGCGCGAAGCGAGACATGTCTTTGCGTACGATGAACTTTACTACCTGCCCTTCAAGACGGGCCACGTAGATAGAGAGGAACGTCCGTGAAATAAGAGACACTGTATGGAGGATGAGAAGACCAACTTCGATTGTACGTACGCCAGGGATCATAATGCCCAACAGTTTCAACAACTGCACTAAAAATGTGCGGTTGAAAGCTGGGAAATTTCGAAGGCTTGCCAAAGGTCCGTCCGGGGTGACAGCCACTGCTTGCAAGTCAGACAAGCTGTCGACGTTTTTGAGCTTTTTCTTCTTATCTGGACTTGTGGTCGAAATCCGATCCTGTGCATCCTGGGCTCGCTTTTTAAGTAAATTAGCCGCATGAGTGAAAAGCGGATACCCGACACGAAGTAAATAAGCGGCAAGTATTCCTGCAGCAATGCCTCTTGAAAGTCGCTCTCGTGGAAAGCCATGCGTTTCCGCGAACTTTTCTATCAATTTCGATAGAGAGTTGGTCATGATGCACTGCGTAGCGAATATTCCTATGAAGACGGCAACTTAAGGCGTCATACACACGAAACAGTCAAACAAAAGCATTTTCCTCAAGCACGGTTACACGAATATGACAACCTGACAGCCTGCCAAATGATGTCAAATAAAAAAAGTGCGTATGCGGATGACTCTAGATCTCCCGTTCGCAACAGTATATGTCCGCGTAGAAAAAATGTGCACGATGACTGTTTGCCGCACACGAAGCAGTTGCAACTTGATTTGATTTCATTTGCAGATAAAATACTATCTCCTATGAACTGTAATTGACTAAATTATTTCACATTCATTGTAGCATATGTAGGGCAATGTCCTCATCATCATCATGGTCAGCCGCCACTACGTAGCAGACGACACGATGCAGTTATGAATTGGGTTGGAGGCGTCAGATTACGACCAAAACTGAAAAACAATAGAATAACGCAACAGGTAGAATATATTCCGAACAAAATTTATATTTCTTCTAGGCACTCGTGAAGTACCGTGCTCTTTGTAGCAGTTCTGTTGGACAGCATCTACCGCACACTGTACTCTGGAATATCGCATGCGCATGTCAACTCGCACTCTATTGTTTTCAGGATTTCTTTCGAAAGCAGTGTTTTCAAAATACTGTACAGCAACACGAACGGCGAGAGCCTAACAGCGAAAGAAGTCATCATTTACAGATGCTGCAGTGGTTAGATATGCTGACGAAAACACACCTATCAAGTAAGTGGAAAGTCATGTACTACACGCACTGCTGAGGGTTTTATGTGTTGTTCTGCATAACTTACTTCTGAAAGCTTAAATACATGTACTTGTTACGCGTGTGTCGCTACAGGCCATGGCACTCTGCTTTTGTTATTTTTTTTTTTAACTTCTAGACTATTTTGGAGGAATTCGGGTCTGTTTCGGACTAATTTTGGGGTATTGCAAGATCTTTGCGGGTATTAGTGTGGTTAGCGTGGTTGCCGAGGAAAGCGAAAGTCTGCAATCCCAAATGGTTTGATATGAAACAATTTCCACTTCAAACCATCCACAGATACCACCCAGCAAACCATTAATATCCCTGGGACATCCCTACAAGGTCGCGAACGTCCTGAATATTTCGACATCCATAGGATATCTATGGGATATCGCACAATTTCATTGCGTTTTGGGCTTACTCCAGTAAACAACAGATGCCCTTGTGCCCATGGTACCGAGAGACACGGAACAAGAGGGACGGACGACAAATTCTCAGGCTCAGCAAAAGGTTTATTACGAGACGCAACTACATACCCAAGAGGCGACGCAGAGGAGGAAGAAGACAAAACGACGGATTACTGATCACATTGCCACGTGTGGCTATCTCAATAGACTCTCGCAGTAACCCCCGTCTTTTATCCCTTTCAACCGCAAGTACACTGGTCTCATGAAACAACGGGGCACATCCAGTGCATTCTTTGAGATGAACGGCCAACTCCGAGAACATATATTCTTCTTTTTGACATTACAAGAGTATTCTCGGAGACGGTCGTTCAAGCAACGTCCACTCTGACCGACATATGTTCTCGGAGTTGGCCGTTCATCCCAAAGAATGCAGTGGATGTGCCCCATGTTTCATGAGACCAGTTTACTTGCGGTTGAAAGGGATAAAAGACGGAGGTTACTGCTAGAGTCTGTTGAGATAGCCACAGGTGGCAATGTCATCAGTAATCCGTCGTTTTGACTTCCTCCTCCTCTGCGTCGCCTCTTGGGTATGCTAGAGTATAGCTAGGGTATGCTTGGGTATGCAGTTTGCTAGACCTTTAACTGCGGTCTTACTGCATGAGTGTCCGCAAAGGGTCCCTGGCAGGAGGTTGCATGGAGCATTTTATTTCCGAAGAGACAAAAAATAATAGCGTTTCACTGCACAAGCTTCACTTACGATGCATGCACCAAACCAAAGCAGTGAGAAACACGGACACTGCCTTGATAGCGATTTAATACTCCAAGGAATTTCTCACATCATTGTTGGTTATGTGCGAAATCAAGTTAAACTTAGATACATCACCCTTTGTTTTGACTGAGATGCGAAGAGGACTCCTGAATCTGCTGAAGTTCGGAAGACAAGCTATAAGTTGTATCTGTTCTGCCTTCGAAAGGAAATGCTGCTGCATCATATGCCTTTCTAATTGGTTTCGCTGGTCTTAGTGGCCTACATGCCGTTTATACATCTCTCGTTTTTGCTTTTTAAACTGTGACACTCATTGTTTGTGACGAGAAATACGCTGAACAAATACAGATGAGAAACCACGAATGGTAGCTGGTGACCGAGGTTGAAAACATATAAGAAACACACACACGCTGACTGGGTGCTGCAAATGCGCTCTCACTTCCCAAAATAAATAATTCACTAAGGTATCGGCTTGCTCCCAGAATTGTACTAGCCGCGTCAATTGGTAGCTTCCATGGAGGTCCTGAGAATATGAGGGGGAGTCTCATTTTGTCACATTTCTAACAAATAAACCTCTACCCGAGAAACGTCATCATGACGTTGGTAGACACACCGAAACCAAAACAGATCGGAAGGGGAGAGCTGGGTTCCACGAATGGGCAATAGACCTCTACCTGTTTGTAAACAAATGACGTCATAATGTTCGACAGCGCCACGAGTTTGGTAGAGTTGAACTACGTTCAAAGCTAGTGGCGAACAAGGTCGTGCCCGAAAGCCACGGTCTTGAGGGGATTACGATGGTCTCTGAAAAGGACACGACCTTCGGTCCTAGTTTTCTTTCAATAGGAGGCAGCAAACAATTGCCCATTCGTGGAACCGAGCTCTCCCCTTCCGATCTGTTTTGGTTTCGGTGTGTCTACCAACGTCCGGGTAGAGGTTTATTGTTCGCTGCCTCCTATTGAAAGAAAAGTAGGACCGAAGGTCGCGTCCTTTTCAGAAACCATCGCAATCCCCTCAAGACCGTGGCTCTCGGGCGCGACCTTGTTCGCCACTAGCATTGAACGTAGTTCAACTCTACCAAACTCGTGGCGCTGTCGAACATTATGACGTCATTTGTTTACAAACATGTAGAGGTCTATTGAGGATCTGGTAGTGAAGTCCTGGGGATGTTATCCTTGCCCGCTGATGACTTTCCTCGGACGTACGCAGGAGGTCATTGTGTTGGGGTCAGTTAAGAACCCACACAACCATCAACATCTCAGGGATATCCCGAGGATGCCCTGAATGGGATATAAGGACATCCAGGGGACATCCAAGTACTCCCAAAGGACGTTCCAGGGACTGCAAAATACGTATCTCTGGATGTCCTAGCGAAATCCTGAGGATATTCGATGCGGCATAAGTAAGACTCCCTCTGGACCACTTTCCCCTACACCCAAGCAAAAAGTTCTGTCCCACGGATGTCCATCCGATGTACTTTCACGGAGATACGGATCTGCAGAATCATGAAATTCCTCCAGCGGGTACTAACGGAGATCCAATTGGCCGGGCTTCGAACTTCCTACGAAATGTTCACTTTGCAGACACAACCAGGAGATACGGACGTGAGCAGGAGCTCTGGGATGCAGCGTGCATCTCAAGCGACTGTTACTCTTATTTTTTAGTAGTTAGTATACGCTTTCTAGCAGAATTTAAAGCGTCTTTCCGCCCCTTTTTTAACTTCTCCCCCTTTCACCGGTGGCTTCGTTTTCTGTTGCTCTGCTGTTTCCCATGAGGGAAAATAAGCTGGGCGTTTCTAAAAAGATAGAAAAAAAACAGCAACGTAAGATTGGGCCACTCAGCAGAAAAGTTTTGGAAATGAAGTGGCATTCATTTCCAAACAGAAAACAGACACTGTATATTGGTGTTCTCGCGAGCTTCTACACATTCGAGAGCCCTGCTCGGCTGTGAGTCGAAATGAATGGTGAGATGTCTCAGTTTAATTCGATTGCGTACACAAACAACAGTGAAATGAGTAATTGCGTAGTGTCTCTGTTCCTTACTCATTTTGAAAAAGCGAGTTGGTCCATAGAAAGTCGAATTTGTGCAGTGCCTACATCGTCCCGCGTTTCTCTCTCTCCCTTGCAGTACTTGATCCATACAGCATCCCATCAGGACCTGATTCGGACAATCCGTGAAACCGCGTTTAATGGCAAACACCATATAAGGCTGGTTTCGGTTTTCGTAACTCCGTTTCACGCATAAATTTCGCTCAAATAATTAAGCCTTCTTTATGTATATTCAATCTGTAGCGTCTGTTCGGAATTTCGCACTGTCGTATTTGCAGTAATTGATTAACAATTAAGTTTTTTACAATAACTTGGGCATATTAATTTTTAACAAAATCATGTGTATAATTCATTAATTCTGCTGCGACTCTCCGTTTGACAAAAATCCGTTTTATATACAAAGTACTGCTGGAATTCACATGTGCAAGCGTCCGCACGCGTTTCACAACTGCATTATCCTGAGGATGTCATAATGGCATTCGGTGTAGAGGACGTCTTTAGAACATTGCAGGATATCCAGAAGGATGTCACAGGAACGTCCCATGGACATCTAGAACGGGTCCGGACGTCTCGATGAGAATGGGATATCCCTGGGACGTCGGTGGTTGTGTGGGAACACTGCATTAATAATCTTATATGAGTGGTTTGGATGTGTGTCTTCTCTAATGTCCCCTGTACATCCATTCACTGACTACTGGATCCCCTGTGGACATTCAGGAGACATCAAATTGTGTGTAAAATTTGGTCTCTTGGATGGCCCATGGACATCCACGGGGTTTTCACGTATATCCCAGGGATATCTGAATCGCCATTTTGGGATATTCCATGGGCATCCATAGGACATCTGTGGTTTACTGGGCAAGAGGTTAAAAGTGGTTTCAAATAGAAATTGTTTCATAAACAACTTGCAATTGTAAACATTTTTCACCTGGCACTGCGTCCAGCATATGGGACATATGGTCTGTAGGCTTCTACATTTATAGAATAAGTTTACCACCTCATTTCATAATCTATGGTGGCGCTGCTATGAGTACAGAACTTACAAGGTTAATACGTTTCACACCATAAGTATATTTTATAGTTCAATCAAAATGTACTTCAGTTTACGAAAACGCCGCCTCTGTATTCGTGATACTCATGAAAATGTTGCCAAGCTGTATTATTTTATGAATATAATTCTTTGAGGGTACCGCTACTTTATTCATTTCTCAAAACTTCCAGAAAATGTTTCCTGACAAGATGGGACTATGCACAGGAAATGTCACATTAACATATCTTGCCTCCGCCCATTTTCCTAATTATTTGCGACGGCACTTCGTGGTCGCTGATCTTCCGTTTTTGTGCGGAATATTTGCGACTTTTGACTGGTCGACCACACAGTTGCCGCAGACTCTATACCGCAGACACGTCGAGACTGGGAGGACCCGGGTTCGAATCCCGGTGCCGGCTGTGCTGTCTGGGGTTTTTCCTGGGTTTTCCTCAGACGCTTTCAGACATATGTCGGCACAGTTCCCCTAGAAGTCGGCCCAGGACGCACATTTCCCCAGGGCGTCAGTCGTGACGTTGCCCACATAGTGAGGCCGACAACGGCAAGCCATTTCACCATCACCACCACCACCACGATGAGAGTCGATCGAAGTTCTTGTCATGGTCATCACGGTGTGTTTGCTACACACCATGAATCGTCCGATATTATTTGCGCAGAAAGAAGAAAAGAAGAAAGAAGAAGTTCGTTACCGGGAACAGTGCGTTTTTGTAACCAAAGAAAATAACTAGGTAAACGATATGTTTTTACCTGAAGCAGAAGAAAATTAGGAACGAAATTAAACATCGGTATGTTGCGTGAAACGTATAAAAATTGAATTTTATCGCCTGTTTCTTGAAGGCGATACGCCATCTTTACTGAGGACCTTCTGCCAGGATCTAACCCGAGGCACAGTCTCGACGGCCGCACCGCCTCGTGCGTGCCCTGGGGGGAGGGGGGCGCCCCCCAGACCCCTCAATCTGTAGAACCCAACCTAGACCAACCTCACTAAAGTGAGGTGGTTTAGCCCAATTCAACGACTCTACCTTTTGCAAGATGGCAAGTTTCGAATCCGTTAGGCTTAGCATTCCCGTGTTTCTCTTGAGCTAGAAGTGCATCAGATGGGGTTGTTGAAACGCATATAAAAACATACTAGTCCACAGAAGTTCATTCTTACATTTTTAGATTCAGTATATGACCTTCTTCCACTTCTATGCAATATTTACCTACCTAACGCTTTCACTAATTTTTAAAAGGCAGTGGTCCCGGTAACGAACCAAAGAATGACGTGATGATGCCAGATTTATGCCTTCTCCCAGATGTTTTCTAAAGTGCGAACGGTAAAGTTAGAACTTTGTTCCCGGACAGCGGCTCGCCGACCGGCAGAACCGGCGGCGGCGGCGACGAGCACAAATTAACCGGCGGCACCGGCGGCGTAGGGCACACTCAAAATCGCCATTACGGCCGTGAGCCCGTCTAAAGTTTCGGTTTTGCAGGGCTTTATTTCTCGCGCTGCTCTCCGTGTGATTTTGCTTTGCGAAAGTAATTTATTGTGAAAATGTGAGCACCATCGTAGAAACAACATATGGCAAGTCTTCTTGTCCCGGCTGCGGCTCTCGTTGAACGGAAAGCAGCTCTGTCACGGGAACACGTTTTATTTGTAAATACACGGTCAATTGTTCAAGTCACCTGTGTGTGTTCGGGTCATCTTGAATTGTTCGTTTGGACCTGACACTGTGCCGTAGATTCATTTCATATCCTTTGTTGCTGTACAAATCTGATTAACGGTGTTCTGAGAGTGCGGCATTTTTTACCACTTAATCAAGAAACGTACAGCTCCTGTGATCCATCCTTAATAATAACACTGGAAAAAATGTGGTCTCGTTCCCCAGCAACCCTTGGGGCCATGATGAAATCTTAATTGAACAAAATTATTCTGTTCGTTGAACGCAATGATTTTGTTCACTTAACATACTCCCAGTGCCCCCAGGGTGGTATTATCGCGCTCGCAAATGAGATGCCACACGTGATGTTCCCGGTCCCGGGTACACCTTTTGCGGTCTGCACACTGTGATTGGTCCTCAAATAGAAGAGTAAACATTCAAACATACAGAAATAAGGTGCAAGCACGCTTTCAACATAATACTGCCATCTGAACTGTGACCCAACTACAGCTCGCGTCGTCTGCTCCGGTGGCGCCGTGCTGTCTGGTGGGTTACGTGTGCAGTCACGTGGTAGGCATTAGCATCCCAGAATGCAATGCGAAGCCGGCTACGCTCGTCGCGATAGAAAACTGTCGGAGATGCTGCTCCTTGTGTTTCCTTCCTCCATGTGAAATATGGTGTGTGTTTAACGGCCTGACAAGATGGCGTATATGCGGCAAGCTGGTGGAAGAACTCCATTGTGTAAAAGCCTGAGTCTGGGCACACAGAGGGACGACACGAACAAACGACTCAAAGGCAAAGTTGGGCTCTGAGCTGAGCCATTTCATGACCAATCTTACATAACGTCAGACGGGCATGTAGACGAAGAACAGAAAGGGAAGCAGAAGACGCAGCTGTAGACGCCAGAGGGACGAAGCCTGCTTGGGGAAAAGCAATAACTGACAAGATGGCGTATATATATATATTTTTTTATTTAGAACATACTATCAGCCCAAGGGCTACAATAGGAGTGGCAGCAGAACAATGATACAACGAAAAAAAAGAGAGAGAAGATACAATGCAATATAATTCTACTCAAAAAATCTATCTAATGCTGACATGAAGGTGTCAACGCTAGCACAGTTTATCACAAATAAAGGTAACCGGTTCCCCTCGCGAATGGTACGAGGGAAAAATGAACAACGGAAGCAATCAGAGTGAAAACTGAACTCAGTGAAAAGTTTATCATGAGCTCGCCGAAGTGGGCGACAGACCAGCGGTTGCAGATACTTTGGCCTGTCGATACGTACCATACCACTGGGAATTTTATAGAGAAATTTCAGTCGGTTCATGCCAAACCGTTTAGACATAGTTGGAATACCAGCCCTAATACGTAATCCGGAAACAGACACTGTCGAACGATACTCATTGTAGATGAAGCGCAAAGCTCTATTCTGTATTTTTTCAATTTTCTGCATTGCTGACTTAGTGTAAAATGCCAGACAGGGCTTGCGTACTCCACAATGGGTATAACTAACATTTTGTATGCAATAAGTTTCGTGCCCGATGTAGCGTGTCTTAGCGACCGTTCAAGAAAACAAAGCTTTTTGAATGCTTTTTCAGCTATCATGTCCACATGTAAATTATATGACATGTTTGACTCAATATGGACACCGAGGTTCTTGAAATTACTGACGCGATTCAATAAAACACCATTAATAGAGTAATCGTAGATGGACTTCCGCTTTCTACGACAGATACTCATCACAACACTTTTGGCAATATTAAAAGACATTTGCCATTCGTCACACCACTTAGCAACATCCGCGATACAACTGTTAAGTTTGATTTTATCTGAAACGTCCATAATCTCGGTATAAATTACTGCATCATCAGCATAAAGTCTAATATGAATCCCTTTGTCACATATACTTGTCAGGTCATCAATATAAAGAAGAAACAATAACGGACCCAAAACGAAACCCTGAGGTACTCCGGACGCAACTGGCAGTGCACAAGATCCCCCCTCTGATAACTGCACGTATTGGGAGCGGCCCATAAGGTAGGCCCAAAGCCAGTTCAAAATTTGGTCGTTAAAGAGGTGCTTTATCTTATACAGTAGCTTTTCGTGGGAAACCCTGTCGAAAGCCTTAGATAAATCTAAGAAGATTAAGTCCACCTGTCCGTTACGATCAATGACTGATGATAAGTCAAATGTTAATTCCGTAAGTTGCGTTACCGTCGATAAGCCTTTTCGAAAACCATGTTGGCCAGGAGAAATGACATTGTTACCTTCTAGAAACGTGATTATATGCGTTCTCAATATATGCTCTAATGTTTTACAGCATGTATATACTTGTAAGCGATATAGGTCTATAATTGGAAATGCTTTGCGGATTACCTGACTTAAAAACAGGAATAACTTTAGCAACTTTCCAGTCACAAGGTAACGCACCGTCCTTTTAAGGGATTTTCTAAAAATTACACACAGATATTTGGAAATCCATTCTGCGTATCGCTTAAGGAATTGATTGGGTATCTTATCTGGACGTTCAGATTTCTTGGTATCTAATTTGAGCAGTAAGTTAAAAACACCAACTTCCGTCACGATAGGGGAGCAAAGTTTATTCCCAACCCTACGATCTACGATAGAAGGAAATGTACCGTCATCCTTTGTGAAAACCGAATACAAATAATTATTAAAGGCGTCTGCCGTGACAGAACCAGGACCAAAAATCTCACCATTGACAATAACGGACTTAATGGCTCCTTTATTTGATAGGATGTAGCGCCAAAAAGACTGAGGGCTAGTCCTCATGAAATTTACAAGCGTAGTGTAAGGTGAGATACATGGTTAACAATTATTTGCGGTAAATTCCGTTTAAGAGATTTCCTAGACCGCGCGATGCGCCTTTTAATATGTATGACCTCACGTACGTGTAACCCATGGGTTCCGTTTACGTCGTTTGATCAGTTTTTTAGGTACATATGTATTTAATAAGGACGCAACTATCTCATAAAATCTTACCCAAACATCATTAACAGACACGCCAGGAGCATACGAAAATTCCGTAAAGTTATCGTAATTGAAAGACAAAGAATCAATAATGGCAACATCTACCGCTCTAGTAAAGTCAAACACTTCACGCTCATCTGGATTATTGATGGTGCTATTATTATGGTTATTAATGGTGCTATTGTTGTTGTGAAGACAACCATGTCATGATCGGAGATACCGGTTGTTACCTCACAGCCATATCTATCAGTCTGGAACTTGTCATTGACAAACAGCAAGTCAAGAACAGACCGTGAGGTGTCATGTGATCGCGTAGGCTCCGTGACTAATTGGGTAAGGTTATGCGAGTAAACAAGATCAAGCAGATAAGCGGCCACGGGTGAAACGAGTGATCCCAACTGAGGACGCTCCCAGTTTATATGAGGCATATTAAAATCACCGGTAAGCAGTGATCGACAGCACTTGGAGACGTGGTTGCACATGTAATCATTTAGTTTATACAAATACTCAACGGGGGAACCAGGGGGTATATACACAACACCAACTACAAAAGAAAATACCGCAGTGTGTATTTGACACCATATTGATTCGACATCAGCAATATCAGTTTTTCTTTCACACTTAATACCATCTCGTATAAACAGTGCTACCCCACCACCTCGTGATAAGCGGTCCTTACGAAAAATATTGTAGTGTAAAGGAGTGACTTCATAATCTTCAATATCAGGCCTAAGCCAAGTCTCAGTTACTGCGATAACATCGGGTTCGTGCTCCAGAATTACACTTTCCAAAAGCTCCTGTTTATTCACAATGCTACGGGCATTTAAATTTACCAAAGTGAACTGTTCACCGACTTGCTGAAATCGTCAGGCAGACGGGATGTGTTGTGGAAGGGTTCCTTCACGCGAGGACTGGGACCTGGTTATAGGACCGCTGCCACTTTCTTTCAGTATTGGTTCTAATGGCTCTCTGACGCGGGATCTCTCATTCCAGACGTACCTGACACCATTAAGCAGCAGCTTATCAAAAATAAGTTTTGCTTTTGCACCTTTCTCCTTTCATCTCTTGAGCTATTCCACAAGTTTCCGCGAATAGTGCGAACGCGAAGTGAAAAATCGTCGGTGATTGAAATACCCGTGTTCCTCAGATGATGACAGGATTTGAGTACTTTGACCTTGTCAGAAAAATCAAGGATTCTCATGATTACAGGACGTGTTTTGTTTGGCATTTTACGGCCTAACCGGTGTATCCGTTCGATGCTCTTAAAGGTCAGCTACGCCGATTTCCCGATGTGTTGAAACGGTTGTGATATTCAGAACGAGCACATCCAACTGCCCCTGAAACGCACCTTCGTTTCTCAATTTTGTCTTCCTATTACGAAAATTAATTCATCAAAGAAACCAAAACAAGCCATGGGCGCAGCCATTTTTGTGACGTAGTTGGGGTAAACCTGCTCCATCTACGCAGATAGAGAATCGTGCGTCTGATTGGATGAAAGCTGAGGCTTTCTCTGACTTCCCTGGCGTCTTCTCCCGTTTGCGAGGAAATCCAGTTATGGCCGCCGGCTACGATGAGCGTTTCGTCCGAGGTAATCCCGAGAACTATCGAACGATGGAAACAACAATCGGCGAACTCACCTCAACATCATTTTCGGCGTGAAATTGTGATTTTGTGCTCGAGAACTTCGCAGTTCAACCGTTCAGCTGCCATTCACGTCAACCCGTTTGCTGCTTTTACTACAAGTGCAGGAATGGGAGCGATTGAGCAACAACGTGAGACTTGGTAATTGTTTGAGCATATACCTGCAGAGGACTGGTCTTCAAAGAAAGAAGGCCGTATTTCTGCCCATGCACATCATGCGACTGCCAGGCTTGTTACACGAGATACATATATTGTGCAGCATCATAGCGCGACCGCAATGAACGACGTAGGAATGTATCGTGACCACTCGAACTGCATTCGTTGAACCATTCGTCGGTTATATGAAAGTGCTCATTAGAGTTGCCCCGCACAAAAAGTGTTGGATGTAGTTTTGTAGTGTGTTGTTTATCTCGTAGAGCGCATCGCGGCATGTAGGTCGAGAGACCTTATACGTATTTTTTGCATGTTTACTTGAGTGTGCGCATTGTTCTGTACCACACAGGCCATATGTCATTCATAATAGTTTCGCAAATAAACACGTACGGGTCGATCTCATATTGCTTTTGAGTTAGGCATAGTGTCTTCAGATCAGGGTATGTGTATCCTGTTTGCTGGGCCCAACAGATGTTATTAAGTGTAGTGCAACATTTCCCACTTCTTGAACCATGCTAACATTGCCAGAATAAGGTACATTACACTGTGCTGTGTATTCCACACTCAGTTGTCTCGCGACGTAAACCCCCAATTATTATATTGGGTACTCCACATGTTCAACCAGTCAGCACTTCTCATATCCTATTTTTTTAAACATGTGCTTAAAATTGCACAACTGCCACTCAAGTAACTTTGCCACCAAATTAGTCAGTGACAAAAGGTATATGTACTTTATCACAAATTTAATAACCTTGGTGGAAATGGTTGATGGTGTCCTCTGCCTTGTATGGTGCACCTCATAGCAAAATACACAATAGTCCAAATGTTTTCCTTGTCCACAAATGCCCTGTCAAGGCTGAAAGACTCTTATCAAAATGGGGAAGCGGGCTTGCTTGTCCAGAGAAACAAATATGAAACTGCAGTGCTCAACGTAAATAACTGCATGCTCAGCAACTAAGGCTGGTGATGCCGAAGACCTAATATTTCTAGGTCAAAAGGAACAAAGGAGAAAAGACCACTGCGGCGTATTAATGTTGACAAGGATGCAACCCGAGACAGTATTAATGTTGTTTCAAAAGTATAACACCACAAACTTTATGAGAGTCAGTTGGTGTATTTAGTTATGTTGGTCACATCCTGCACCAATTTTTAATAAGATTGAAATGCGTTGCTACCAACCAGGACCTAAGCGTGACCTATGATCTAATAATAATAATAGTATCTATCTATGACCTATATGGACCTTCACCACTAGTTTGGTCTAGGTTTCACACGTGGCTTCTAGTGAAATTCGAAGCTGCTCTGTAGAGCTGACAGGAGACTTGCAGAGTAGAGAATATTTTATTTACATTTTCCAAAGAACATGTAAAAAACAATGTGCTGTACCAACTGTATTCAAAGAAATACAAATATACTTTGTTTTAGCTATGTGCATATTAGCAGATTACAGGTGACCGATGACACACAATGGGTGTCAAGGGTGAGAACACAAGAATACTACCACTGCAGGCACTGTCCTGAAATTCTAAGTCACCATTTGTCAGAAAGCAGTGACCACGCACAGCCTAAGGATCATATTGAGGTCCTTCCATTATTCTTTTTATTGACAGCATGTTGGATGCCATCCAGTCCATGAAAGTGATAGTGTCCATGATGGCGAGACCTGAAGAGGAGATACAAGAAGGGACATAAACACGCTATGTTGAGACATTGTGTATGTCCCTTCCATCCCTCGTCTCAGGATTTTTCGCTATGGACCTTCATGATGTCTCCTTCGGCAAACTTTACATATTTTTATGTAGAATTGTGAAGGTACAGCCAGGCGCTGTTAGCAAATCACACAGTACTTTTCTTGAATCAAGAATCCATAGAAGGTACACAGTCATCTTCAGCATTGCACACATCTATGGGACATGTTAATCACTTTGGAATGTCACAGACATGTCGTGGAGGCCGGCACATGATTAGTGGTGCTGAACAGACAACTATTTGTCATAGTTTAGGCATAAAAAGCAGTTCTGTCACCTGCATGTTGAGACAGATGTATCTCTACATACTTTGCCATGACACAAATATATGAAGCAACAAATGTACCCTCTACTTTATTATGGTTATTAGTCAACACTGCCAAGAATGTGGGAACACAGTCTTGTACCACCTACACTCTTCAAAATGACCTTCACACATGACACATTGTATGTCAACGAGACTCCAGAATGATGTCCTCTCCCTCCCCATTAGCTGAAAACATTTTTCTACAACCTTGCATAAGGGGAAGTTAGTACAAGAAACACACATTCCTTTTTTGAGCAAATCAGTATTCACAGCGTTACCATACTGTGGTAGGCCTGCAGTGCATTACGTGGTACAGCACACACTGTAAAAAATTTCACAGTAGAACATGTCCCTCATTCTAATGACAGTCTTCTCCAGTTTTTCAAACTGCCATTTCCCATAGTGCTTTATGGTATGACACAGTATTTCTAAATCTTTACTGTAGTTTACTGGTTGTAGCAGAAAAAAAGACACCACTGTTTCCGATCACAGGACGCAAGCCATAAGTGCTATACGGAAACAGTACATGCTGCTCTCTAGCAGTTGTTCGTGTTTGGACATGGTATGGTGCATGCAGGGTAAATTCCATCGTTAAAATATCCAAACGTGAACAACTGTTAGATTACATGATGTAGAATGTTCTATAGTACAGTAAAACCTCCAAAGCCGGACACCTCCCTACCTTGGACAACTCCCCATGATTTCATTGCACGGGCAGGCTCCCATTGAAACTACATGGGGACGAAATTCTCTATGTCGGACACCTCCCTATCTTGGAAGTAGGATAGGCCAAATTACCTCAATATCGGCCCATCTTTGCACCAAAAAGACCCAAAATGAGCCAGTGGCCTTGACTTTTGCCCCTGTTTTTCCCTATACTGGTCTCAGCATTTCGTTGCTTTAGTTTTTAGAGTACAAAAACAAGTGCTGTCAGTCTACATTGCAATTCTTTATGTGAGCACTTGTCTTCAGTTTGTCTAGAGCCTTTGAACGAGCACTGCACCAAAGCTATGAGAAGTGGGCTGACGCTTCAGAGACAAGTCCTTGCTGCTCGAAAAGCTCCAGAGGTAATGCCGTTGAGTAGAATCTGAACGGAATTGAATATACTAAAATCAGTAATAATTATCAGTGAAGAGTGGGTAGAGGTACCACTACCAGGCACCACCACCAGGCACCACTAAGAACCTTAAATTGAAGAAGGGGGACATTTCTCACAGCTGTGATCTCTTCCATTTTTTGTTGCCGTCATATTCTGTAACTCGGACACCTCTATAAGTAGGAGAAGCTTCGGCTGTACCGCGGGTGTCCAACATAGGAAGGTTTCACTGTATTTATGTTCCGTGTCATGTGACCACAAACAATATATGCTTTTGCTCATGCTGCACAGCACAGGCGAATTGAGCTGCATGTGAGGATAATAACATGAAACCCGAGGCGCGGAGGAAAAGGCACGACTTTACGATCTCTGTGTCAGTTGTTTCATGTTGTAATTACGTACCAGCTGGCCTGTACCTGAGAATAGGTTTGATGCATTGTACACGCACCATAGACATGCAGTATGTGGTGTGTTGTGATAGTAATTCCACTGCCAACTGAAGAATAATGCTCCAGGTGGATTGTTTCGGTACAATCTTGAACTATGCATACCAAGGGGTAGGGCATCTGCGTGACAGGTTTACCTGGAAGTAAGAATGTAAATGTTAGCTGAAGTCATTGAATAATTCACATTATCAATATACTGCTGCAGATGATACAAACAATAGCACACAAGATGCTCCGATATGTTCTGCAGGAATGTCTCTGTACTCACAATATTTGTACAGCAGCTACAGAAAGGCATAAAACAAGGGTTTGTATACATGATACCACTTGAATGCAACAAAAGCTTCTGCTGCACTGCCAGAACACCACGGCGGACAGATTTACCTTACTTCACCTGAGAAAAAGTATGTACTGTTGCACACATGATGCTGTTTGAATGACTCGAAAAACATAATTTATGACCGAAAGACATCAACTGGAAGATTTCGATTTACCTTAGTCAAAACTGAGAAAAAGTATGTGGTGTTGCACAGATGAAACTGCTTGAACTGCCCTTGAGCGCTCTGGAAGAACACCTTATTTGTGACCAAAATACAACAGCTGAGCCAACATTGAATTTATACCTTACACAAAATACATAAGATGTGCTGCCGTGCATATGATACAATGATACTGATTAAATGTACTCTGAAAGCGCTGGCACCTCAGGCATGGTTGCTCTAAGCTAGCGAGCAACAGCAAGAGTATACGAACACGAGAAGTCGAGCACAAGTGATGGAATGCACTTGATTAATCAGAAAATGAAATGTCTCAGTACCAGGTGTTACTGTTCCGTCAACAAAAACAGATGAACTTTGAAGGGGCGACTGGTTGGCACTGGTGACAGCCTTCAGCTTGAAACCCAGACGGTGATAGTTGAGACGTGGAGTGCAAGCTTTTCGGTGGTGCCAGAATGCCTGCGAAATCATTTAAGAAATAAGGCAATTCCAAATCTGTACTGAGAATACACCCGCTGGGGCGTAATCTCTAAAGGATGAAGCAATAACTGACAGATAGCGTATTTTTCTCTTCTACGTGATGCAATTTGCACCGCATGACTGACTTGTCTAACATTACGCGTCTTACCTTTATCTGCTGCCTAGTCCTGCCCCTGCAATCTCCTGCTGCAGATAAGGTTGGCACAGCATCCCGGACGAGACATCTTCGGCTTCTTGTGAAACAAGTTGCGCATATTGCTTCCGTAACATTCGTATGAGCCAGATGAACAGATCAAATCGCTGATTTCGAAGGTGGCACCCAGTCGGAGTTGTAACCGATTGTTGCAATCAATAGATTTCTCTTTCGCCTTTCGGAAAATTGTGGTTTGAAACATTGGAACTGCATGCTGAAGTGTTCTTGCAGACGGGAGCAAAACGCTCACGCATTCTCGGCACGCAGCACAGAACACGAATCACACCAGGAAGACTGTACTGGCCTAGCAAATGCTTTGCAGTCGAAGGAAGCAAAACTCACGTTCCTCGTGGGTTTAGAGAAGTTCAGAAATATACTGGCTCTCTAATAGCGAACTGTTTATCACTTCCCCAATGTGAATCTGCGCAGCAGACGGCTCGGCAGAAGAAACTGGCCGGCTTGGCGGACCACTGTAGCGGAAGAAACAAACCAAGCCAAAAGTCATGCCAAGCCGGAGCGCGGGCAGACCACGAATGTGTCGTCGACACAGGGTTTGCGGGCCACAAGACGGGATGTCAGTGAAACTAAAAATTCACTTTTTCGGAAAACCGCGAGAAGTTTGGGATAACTATTTTGCATACATAATCAGTGTTCCCTTATGAACACATCGTGTGAGTACCATTCCATTCTGTAACACTCGAAAATCGGCGTAGCTGAGCTCGCCCAGTTTGTCAGAAAAGATATCGTTCATATCTATGTTGTTGAGAGATTCGCTGGTTTCACTTTCAGACTCTTCTATGCCGTGAATGATCAAATTATTCCTTCGTGACCGATTTTCAAGGTCATCAATCGTATTAGCCATTTGTTGGACTGTTTGCTGTAGCATGGCGATATTTGATCGGTCTTCTGTAACGAAGTTGTCGAGGGTGTCCACCTTATCCATTTTCTCTTCAAGAGTTTTCATCCTCGAGCCGAGGTCTTCCAGGCTTTTCTCAAATTTCTTTTGGTCCGCTCTTATTTCTGCGATTATCTTAGCATCACGATTTTGGTTTTCCAAAATTTGCTTCAACATTGTATCAGTTGAGAGACCGGGGTTAAGCTCCACATCACCAGCAATCAAAAGCAATAACATTTTGATACTGTTACAACAATCAAAGAACAAGACAAGCAGAGAGGCGTAACAACAATACAGCGGTCATCACTTCGGAACGCATGCGAAAAACACTTGGCTCTCACCTGAACATAAAGGCAGAACGGGTTAAGCATACGCATTCTTGACAGAGTGCCGTGCCCACCACTGAAGTGATCGTTGCAGAGACGACGGTGTAAGAGGACTGTAGTATGACGTGCAGGTGACGTAACGAGCCCATGCGCGCCATTGTGGTGGTGGTGGAATGTCGATTAGATAGGAAAGGAGAGTGAGGTTAGCCTGTACACTACTGACGGCAGGGTTCACTCTCACGGGGGAATGGGGAAAGGGGAGTTAAAGAGTTAGAAGGAAAGGGAGAGGAGGAAAGGGAGGGTTAAAACCATGCGACGGTGAGTCAGCTGTGAGATCACAGGGTAGCCATATGTCGTTGGAGAGACAGAGGAGACGGTCTTGAGCAGTTGCGGGAAGGTGTTTTAGGGCCTGATAAGTTACACCGTCCGATCCGGGACTACTACGCCGGGTGCATTTCCTCAGGGCGGTAAGGAGCTCTTGGATGGTGAAGGGTGTGTCCAAGGGGTGGGGAGAAACAGTATTTGTGGAAGGAGGGTCTAGGCGAGACGGAGGTGGGCTGAAAACGTCCATGAAGACATCGGCGGCTTCTGCCACAGTAATGCCGCGACTGAAAGCGAAATCCTGAAAAGATATTTTTTGGCTTTGCGTTCCCGTGAGGGAGTTGATGACGCGCCATACTGTGCTGCCAGGTGAGTGGGGGGTAAAGGAGGAACAGAAAGCTCTCCACTGATGTCGCCGCAGAGCCTTGGAGTACCGACGAAGAACGGATGAGATCCTGCGGTATATGCGAGGTTGAGGGAAGTAGGGTCGCGTCGCAGCAGCCGTTGTGCTCTCCGCCTGGCCGAGGTCAGTTTGAGAAATTTGAGATCGGGTGCCGGGTCGGTGACCCGCGTGCGGGTGGTGGACGTGGCGATACTAAGACTTGACTGTATATTGGCTGTAATATCGTTGGTCTCGCCTTTTTCCAAGGATTTACGAAAGGAGTCCCAGTGGATGACATGACGTGTCAGAAGGGCTGGTCTGATTTTCGACTTGGTCACCTGGGGCAGTGTCACAAATATTGGAAAATGGTCGCTTCCCATTGTGTCGGGATTAACTCTCCACTCAGCTTGAACGTTCAGCGAATGTAGGGTCAGGTCGATAGCACTATAAGTGGAGGGGGGTCGATAGAAGGTGGGGGCGCCGTTGTTTGCGATGGTGAGGTCTAAGTCCTCAGCAGCCTGGAGTACTTCTTGGCCGAGCCGGTCTGACGAGTTGTTGCCCCAGAGCTGGTGGTGCGCATTAAAGTCTCCGCATAAAATGATATTGCCAGGGCACTGCTGGAGTATCCGTGTAAGAGTGTCCGTTAGCTGGACTTGCTGTATATGCGCCCCCGGTCGGATGTAAACAGACACCACGGTTAGCTTGACTGTGTGTAAGAAACCTGTAGTGCCGACGAATTCAGCCTGACTACTGCAAGCGAATTGAAGAGGTACGGGGGCTTGCGGCAAGTCCTTCTTGATGAATAAGGCTGCGGAGCCGGTAGGGAACGTAATGATAGAGGGCGACACATATTTTCTGTAGCCAGCTATTCCGCTGTCACTGGGAAGACCGCATTCGGAGAATGCTAGGACGGAAATAGCGAATTTCATGAGAAAGAGATGCAGTTCCTGTAGTCTGCTTCTCAAGCCGTTACAGTTCCACTGCATGATGATAGGCACTGTGCGGGAACGGATAGCCCCGTGGTTGGAAGAAGTAGACACTGAGCTGGATCGGGCTGTGTTTGTGCGAGGGCGACTCTCGCTCGTCGAGTTGCAAGGTTGTGGAGCCATGTTCATAATACCGTGGGGACGAAATGGTCTTGCCGGGAGACCCGGAGGCCGTTATACTCCGAAGAGGCTGGCGATAGAGTGTTCCAGGGGTATCACCAAGGAGATAAAGTACCTGAGTCCCGATGTAAGAGCAGAACATTGGGCCAGTGTCTTGAGTACAAGGAAGGCGATCTTGATGAAGGAAGCGAAGGTGGGCAAGGCGTTGCCCCAGTCCACAGTTGAAGAATTACTGTGGTCAGTTTGGCGGGGAGCTGTGGGATGGGCATGGTGGCTTGGGGAACGGTGCGCGAGGCGTTTTCCATCGACATACCGAAGCTCTTGAGATGCGGCGTTGTGTGTCTTGTTGCCCTGGAGAGTGGCGCTGTATGTTCTCTGTGAACTCGACGTGACGTCCTGAGTTGCTGTACCAACTTGGCGCGACGCCATTTCGTGGTCGTGAGCAATTTCGGCGGATGGGCGAGGAGCTGCAGGTGCGTTAGCGTCGATGTTTGTCGGTGGCACACGGTTAGGGAGTGAGGAAGAGTCCGAGGGACGATGGGGGATGCGGCCCTTATTCTTGAGCATTTTCCGAGCTTTCCTCATTGGTATGCTTTCTTTCAAGCCGTAGCGATGGGTAGCAGTTTCCCGTTTTTTCACCGGACAGGTTTTGTCGATAGCAGAGTGTGCTAGGCCGCAATTGGAGCACTTCGGGACACTCCCTTCCGGGCACGCGCTGGTAGCGTGGTCACCGGCACAGATAAGGCACTGTTCCGGCCTTGGGCATGACACGTTCACGTGGCCGAAGCGCCCACATTTAAAACACTGTGTTGGCTTGGGCTTGTAGGCGGAGATCGGGCACTTTACAGTGCCGATGTGAACTACTGATGGACGGGACGAAGATACGAAGACAATTTTCACCGACCCGGAGTCTTTTCCAAGTCGCTTTACGCTGGAGAAATCCACTGGAGAACGGAGGCGTTGGCACAAGTCGCTGTCAGTTAGTGAGAGGTCGACTACGCGGATAACACCGGTACTCGCACATTTGGGCGTCGGCATTGCAGCACGAACCGCCATTGCAGCACGAACCGGCATTGCACAGAGACGGTTGAGGGCGAGGAGCAGGGTGACGCCGGCGATGGTTTTGACATCCACTGCCACTATGTTGAGGGCGCGGTTGATTCGGATTTCCCTTAGTTCGTTGGGAGCTTCAGAGCTGAAAAAATCTTCGAGTTTCACCAGTCGAAGCGAAGTAACACTGTCCCCTTTGGTTGAGGGCCGGAAGAGAACAGTGCGAGGCACATTACCTTGACGATAAGAAGCGGGCATGACGGTCTCGATGCTGGAGCCGGAGGCACTACGGCGCCGACGTTTCAGGTGATACCAGGGTATCTCAAAACTATTTTCGTCCATCATAGACGAGTCAATTGATTCATTGTCACTGGGGGCGTTGCCACGTCCATGCGGTCCATGCGCGCCATTGTAGCAGAAGTGGAGAAGGTCGTATTCAAACAAGCAATGATAAGCGCAAGCACTCGGGTACAAGCAGAAGTTACTGATTGCTGAATTCGCCACGTGCACATACAGGCGGACGGCTGTATGAGGTATATGCAGACAAGCTGGTGGAAGAACTCCATTATGTAAAAGCCTGAGTCTGGGCGAGTCCGGGAGTCTGGGCGTCCGTGTCGTCCCTCTGTGTGCCCAGACTCAGGCTTTTACATAATGGAGTTCTTCCACCAGCTTGCCTGCATATACGCCATCTTGTCAGTTTCTGCTTCCCTTCCTGTTCTTTGTCTATACATGCCCTTCTGACGTTATGTAAGATTGGTCATGAAATGGCTCAACTCAGAGCCCAACTTTGCCTTTGAGTCGTGTGTTCGTGTCGTCCCTCTGTGTGCCCAGACTCAGGCTTCTGCATAATGGAGTTTAACTATGGTAGCTAGAAAGGGTGGTACCCCGACCGGCGAGAGAAGCGCACGCTCCCGCTGGAAGAAAGGCGCAGAGGGCGCTCCGAGCCGGAGGTATGCGTTGTTTTCCCAGTCGGCGGTTCGCATTTCGATGAGTTTCGCCAATAATCGCGTTCGGAAGCATTTTCTTGCGAGTTTATTTTTAGCCGAGATACTACGAACAGGGGCTACGTGTATTCCTGAACGATTGCGGGGCTTTCACATGAAAAAACAATAACAACAAAACGCAATTCGTACGATAACAGCCGACAGATTCTAGCGAGCGCGAAAAGCTGCCGCGGCTGCTCCAATTACATATTATACCTTTTAGTTATCCGCCCTTTCCTCAGCAATAACGGCACTTTACTGCACAAACAGGATACATTTGACTATTTATGGCTAGGACGATCATACAGCCCTGCCCTGAAGTATTGGCGACTAGCATAGCAGCTACCGCAACGAAAATAAAATAAATATTAAATAAATAATACATATAGCTTGTTTAAATAAATAATAAATAAATAAACAAAGCGCTTGGCCTGGTCTTCCTGGGTGCTATATTAGTTTAGTCGAGACTGTTTGGGCATATTCCTGCGTACTCTTCTCTGGTATCTGTCGAGGTTTACGCCTTTTACGTAAAAAAAGAGCTTTGTGATCAAATACAATTTGCACTCAGCACCTGTTAGTTGATTTCTGTGGAGATCACAACCAAGTTTGTGTGTTGAGGCTCGAGCACTGGTGGTCAACCCATGGAGCCTGTCAGGATGTAATTTGTACATGCTGAAAAATCTAGTGAAAGCTGCTTCAAAGGAAGCAGGGAAGAAGGGAAGGGTCCTTCTGTGCCGACGTATTCCCGGCGTCTACAGCTTCATCACCCATGTCAGGGTCAGATGTATTCCTTCTTTTGCAAGGCACTGGCGACTCCACGTTGCGGTTCCTCCTGTTGCGCTGAGCGGGCAGCTTCTTAAAATTTGTCCGGGAATTTTTGGGTCCGGGAGTATTGTACGTACCGCACCATCTTTCAGGGTAGGCTGGTCACGCTTCATCGGCTCGATCTTGACGTTCACGACGGGTGCGTTGGCGTAAAAGCGCAGTCGTCGTAGTGTATTTCGCAAACGGCCGAATGCGTTTGGAGAGGCATGGCTGCACTTGGTGTACGCTGATTCCATTGTTGAAACCTTTCTGGGTCCTGCGGAACGGCGAAGAGCGCGAACTTTCCAGTTGCGTAACGGTATCCAGTGTTGCAGCCGGGCACAAAACAGTGTTTGACATGCTGCTTACGTTGTCCAGGCATTCAGGTGTCATCCCTGTGCGCTGAGAGAACCAAGTGGTCACTTGCTGAGAGACACAAAACGCTAAAAAGGCAAAGAAATAGACGAGCGGGCCGGGGACGCAAGCAAAACGTACGCGCGAACGCGGCGAACATAGCATACCTCAGACTCCCAGCGCCCGCTGGCGCCGTCTTCCAGCGGCGGCGTGCTCCGATGTACGGGAGAAGCGGCGCGGTCGAAGTACCACCCTTTCTAGCTACCATAGTTTAACGGCCTATTCAATGTATGGGGATCGCGTGGTCACGGCCGTGGCACCCAACCACGTGCGTTTGTTTACGTGGATGCGCTCGCTATTGCCAGGGGAATGAACGTGTAGTATAAATAATTCCATTGTTGGGAAAAACTCACGTGACCTCAAGTGTTGGGCCAATCGTTGGACGTCGGTTGAGTAGCTTTTTGCTTTGCTTTTTTTTTGTCTCTCTGGGTGGCCTGTGACGCTGGCGAGGCTTTCCCTTTCCCATCTGTTCTCTCCCTCTCCCCCGCTTTGGCGGTTCTGGGCAGTTCAGGGGTGGGATTCACAAACGCGATCGTAAGTTACGCTAAGATGCGCTAAGACGTCGTAGCCTGCGACGCGCGTACGACGGCGTCGTAAGCGCGATTCACAAAGCTATCGTAGTGGAGAGGGTACCCCCTTTGACGAGGAAGAGGAAGTTGCTCGCTTCCTGTCACGTGCACCTCATGTTGAATTCCAATGGCAGATTCAGAGCGCCTCCGGAGCAAGTTTTGTTGCTCCGCCGAGAGCAAGTCTGTTCGATTGGCAGATTGGGAACAGTTCTGGAGTATTCCAATGGCAGCTTCGGAGCGGCATTCGAGCCAAGGTCGCTCCAGGGAGCAACCCAGACTGCTCCGCCAAAATAGGCAGATTCAAGCGGAACTCTACGTGACGTGTCACTTGTCGCTCGTGCTTCCTATTTCCTGTCTCTATTTCGCCAACGTGGCTGCTTTGCAACGCGTCTTCGCCGTGACTAGTATTTCGCGTCGTACGTTGGCGATTTTGTTTCATGAAGGAAGCGAGAATCAGACATTACCAGGGCAACGTTAGGAGATTAGGAGGACCTTGACGTCGCAAAACATGGCGTTATAATGGAACATGAGCATCTTCTTCTTCTTCTTCCTCCGTCTCAGGCCGCCATCCACCAAGGGAGGTTACCCAGCGCTAACTCCAAGTTGTGCTGAAGTGTTCCAGTCGCAGATTCGGATCACTTGCTCTAGGGCAGTGTTTCCCAAAGTGTGGTCCGCGGACCCCTGGGGGTCCGCGAGAGTGTCCATGGGGGTCAGCGACCGTCTCTCACATTTCAGTGAGGATTTTCGTCCCCACAAACACGCGCTCGTACATGCTGCCCGGTTTCCAAACACCCAGAACTTCCAAAATTGCTACAAGCTTGCTTCAACGCCTGGCTTGTAATTTCTGATAGAAAAGTCCTGTAATGCACGTTTGCCCGCGTCATACACATACAAACAAGAAGAAACCAGTCCGGAATCGTTTCTGAAGCTGTATCGAAAGCACGCAGCAGCTGACGAGGTTGCTGGTTATGCACTGGCTGTGACGGTGTGTATGTGTGTGTGTGTGTGGGGGGGGGGTGAATTGGTTCTTATCGCTTCCAGGGGTCCGTCACCGCCAAAAGTTTGGGAAACACTGCTCTAGGGCAGATCAAGCCGCTCCACTGCGGAGCCTGCCACTTGCTCCGACTCTGCCATTGGAATTCAACATCAGAGACAAACAGCCAAAGGGTGCGAGACTATGTTTTCGCTATGGTAACGATGACGAAAATTTGTGATCGCACCAATCAGACTCGTCCCATTTGAAGAAGACGAAGTTGTTCGTCCCCAAATGTTTTGTTACTGCGCGTGCTCTCGGTCTTTCGGTAGCCATAATGGATGCCATGCAATCACAGGCGAAACGCGTTCGATGACACAGCAAATATGTTCCCAGTATCTTCGTCTCGGAGAGGGGGTGGGTGAGGGTGCCTTGTAAACGGTGTGTGGCACTCAGTTTTGCAGTTTTTATGGCTTCTTTTGCCTTTCTTGGAGACAATTTGGAGGAGTGTTGGGGGTGTCTTAGCAGGGTGTAGGGGATGCTTTAAAAATATCTGCGACCGATTTTACGGAGCACAAAGTTGAAGCATTTGTTGAAGGTTACCAAGCAAAAAAAGTGCCTCAATAGCGAGTTTGAGTAGTTCGTACGATATCGCCTTTGCGTACGTAAGGGATAGCGTTGATGGTTCTGCGCACGCCCATAACAGAAAGAGAGCTTCGCGCAGTGCGCAGAGCCACCAACGCTACCTGTAACGTACGCTATCGCCTTTGCGTACGATGTACTAAAACTCTCTATTGTCACTTCGGAATGGTCTCGAAGGTTCTGTGGCAAAGTGCAATGCGTTGGCGCGTATTACGGAGTCTTTGTTTCCCGTCTCCAAATTCACCGCTGCCAAATAACGCCGCCATCTTTCTTCGTAAGACTGCTCGGGAGCTCTCGCAGGATTCCGCCGTAAGCTGCGAAGATTTTGCGACGCGCGCCCTTCGTGAATCTACACTTCGTCGTAACTTTCCCGTACGACGGAGTTACGACAGATTCCGTCGCACGAGCTCTTTGTGAATCCGGCCCCTGGTTGTGGATTTGCGTTCGCGTCGAGTGAAATAAATAACAAAACGCGGAAGCGTTGGCTGTTTCTGTTACACAAAGTGCTTTATTTTTCGGGATAAGTATTTCCAAAGCACAAATATGCACTATGCTATAGCTGCGCCAAACACGAACATGACATGAACATTGTTTCTGAAGTTCGAGTGATATGCCGAAGCAACTTTCCGTTCACTTATAGCTGATGTCTCACGTGGAAGATTTCACAGTAGAACAACAGTATATTGGCTGCACAGGCACACGTTCACAGATCCAGCATGACAGAGAACCATGTCCATATCCCTTTGCTGCTTGTGTAGGCGTCTGGTTGACCCGTCACAATGGAACCTGTGCAGATGCTATGCCGAAAGACGATGCTCCAACCACTCAGAGTAGCTTATCGATTCTACTGTGTCCATGTAGATGCTTTTCTGGAGCAGATATGAGAGAGTGCTTATACCTGTGGAAGAATGATCAGAATAGGGATCAGAAACGTGAAAACCAAATTCTACACTCTAAGAAAAAAAGGTTGAAAACGGGTAGAAGCGCAACAGTTCTTCCCGACCTATTTTCCCTCTACCGGCTGCAGGTTGAAGTTGGGCTGTTTCTGCCCTTTTGCTCAACTCTCTCCCCCTAACGGTAGAACCACTGTGGCAATCTTGTCACTATTAGGGTCCAAGTGACTCTTTTTTTTTCTTTTTGTGTGTTTCGTAGCAGGGTCACTAATGGAAGTGTAAATGGAGTCACTCAAGCGACGAGAATAGTTGAGGGTTACTAATCCTGCGCACAAAGGCGTTTGGTCCAACTTCGAGGTCACTGTTCAAGAGATTAGCCAGAGCGACCAAACACAGAGTGTCTGCGCTTGCGCGGAATCGCTGATTGTGTAAAAGGGGTCAGTATAGCGACGAACGCTGAAAGTGACAGACTGTCGGTTTGCACGTGGACATTGCTGCACCGAAGGCCATGCGTGCGGCCTAATGACTATGCTGAGTCGGGTATTCGCATCTGCATGGTGGAAGGTGTTATCGGTTCAGCTGCAATGGTATGAACATAAGCAAGGTGGAGTTAGGACAGAATCAGGTGAGTAATTTTGATATTCAAGATTTTTCTTCCCGAGCGTCTTATATGCAGTGATCAGATGTGTTTTGCGCATTGCGTGTTCGGGTTGACCGGCATGTCGTCTGACACTTTTTCAACATCCTATGAAACTGCAATATGAGCAAATGCGTTTGTGTAATTCACGCAGGTCACCATGACAACTTTAGCACGGCACCTTATCAGCGCCCGCCGGTTGTGATTACGGGATCCACTGCGAAAATGAAGAAACGGAGCCATAACATACGGTGAGCCACTGTTTGATGGGAGAAGGCATTCATCGCTCGAGTCATGTTTTTTTAGATGTGCACTGTGTTATTTATTTATTTTTTTCTTGGCTTTTGTTCACTGCCGGGTTAGCCTTCTTTTTGCATGCCTATTTCTGAGGGAATCACACATGTAAACATATTTCTGAATTTTTCTGAGAAGTGAAACATGTACCGTCGTTATTATTTATCGCTTATCTTAAATGCTCTATTAATACCATTTACATTTCAGTTGAAATCATCCGTCCTGCCACGTGTTCCTCCGGCCAGATATTATAGACCGGGCGAAGATTCGTGTGTATTTAGAGCGACACAGTAGTGTGAAACGTCGAGCCCTCAGAAGTTATCCCGATGCCCTTGTTATGGTGCATGCATGTGGAATTTATGTGCAAGACAGTCCATGCAAGTCCTGTGCAGTCTGATGGATGCAACAATGTAGTCGTCTGTGTTGTGTCGTGTTTTCTTTCGTGTCTCCGTGCTCAGGCTTCTTCAAAATGGATGTACCTTTCACATTGGTAAGCGCAAGTGTACGATTCCAATTGTGACGTGCTAATAAAATACTGTGACCAGTAACAGTTGTCTACGTACATGTTCTATCTTATCCACATAAATACTATACGTCAAGTTCTTCTCAGAAGGGCAGACGTCCTTCATGAAAGGCGGAGTAAATATTTCCCTACAAGGTCTAAATGCCCCGTCATTACGGGTAGAGATATGCCACCGGTAGGCACAGCACGAATAATAGCAGAGATTCTTACCATTTCGGGTAAAAAATTATCTTCCAATAAGGGAGAACAGTTCTACTCACGGTAGAACTGTCTTCCGGGAATGGTTGAATATTTAGCGTCAAGATGGGCAGATATTTCTATTCCTTGGGGTAGAGGTGTCTTCCATATGGAGAGAAAAGATAGAACCCCCAGAGGAATAACAGTCAACCATGTAGGGGCGGAATTTTGCCACTAACAGGGTAGAATTCTCTTCACACTCAGGGGTAGAACTGTTCCACCAGTGTGGTAGAAATGAAGGGGTAGAAGTGTTTCTACCCCTCACTTTCTACCCCAAAAGGGTTGAGAATCTGTGACAACACACTTCTACCCCAAAAGGTAGAAAATTACACCTTTTTTTCTTAGAGTGTACTGGCCGAAATGCTACGTATATGCCGCAGGTGTGGTGCTATGCTATGCTAAGCAGCAGAATCGAATAGGAACTGACATACCTGTCATCGAGTGGGTAGCGGAAAAACATAGTATTGGTCCTTCTTGAATCGTTGTCGCACCTAGCAAGCGAAGCAGACCTGCCTTCCACTTATCTATCACTGAATTGACTTGCAGAAGTATCCAAGAAGCTCCGAGTTTTTCAGAGTCGGTATCGACAACATGTTAAGGGAAGTACACTAAAAACCATCCAAAGCAGTACCGGCATGCGTCCCTGCTGCACCCATCATATTTCGAAACTTTACGGCGAGTTGCTCCGGCACCGGCTTGCGCGCGAAACGGAGAATTCATAATTTCAAACCGACCAATGAGCGTTCGCACACCGGGGGAGCGGCCACAGGAGCCAATGGGCTGGTGAGAGTTGAGAACTCGCGCTCCGACTTAAAATTCTGACGTTTAGTGACGTTTAATGACGCGAAAAGCTCGCAGCGCCTCACTTCAGTCCGCAAATGAACTCGCGAGTTTCATCCCCTTGCTATTGCAGCGCGCCTAGCGGCAGAGTTTCTGTATTAGTGTGGGGCACATAGATGCTCTTCTGTCTATAGTCACGTGCATGGTCATGTGGCCATGAAATGCACGGGCCTGCTAGGTGATGGCAAAGCACCAGCTCCGGTGGCGCAGCGGTAACGCGTGCGCTTGGAGGCTGGGAGGTCCGCGGTTCGAATCCGCGGGCCGGCTGTGCCGTCTGGGGTTCTTCCTGGGTTTCCCTCAGATGTGTAATAGGCGTATGCCGGCACAGTTCCCCTGAAGTCGGCCCATGGACGCAGCTATCCTTCCGCTCGGTCTTCCACTTCACCCTCTCCTCCTCTCCACCACCTTTCCCTTCCCGAGAAACATGCCGCCTAATCAGGTAGGCAGACCTCTCGGTTCCTCCTCCTCGATATGCTGCTCCCATGGCAAAGCAAACTGCCTTCTTGAATGGCGCAATCATCATTCGACTGATCACCAGACATAGTTCTCATCCTCTAGTATCCAAGCTTCAACAGCGAAACCGTTCAACATTACACACATGCTTTCACGACCTTGCTCAGAATCTTCCCAGACATCGAATGAAGGACTTCCACCGACCCTTTCCTCCTTGGACACTTCAACCTGTCCCAACAGCTCTAGATATCCCTGGGATCAAAAAGAAAATGGACACACCGGCAGTTGTTCTGAATATGTCAACGATCGCCTATCTTCACGATTTTTACTCAGAGGCTGAGAATGTTTACGGACGGGTCATGTACCGACACAGGATCCTCTAGTGCCATACACTGTGCGTCTCTCACAGAAGGCTATAGGCTGTCACACAAGACCTCCTCAACAAACGCAGAGCTCTACGCTATATACAAGGCATTCAAACATATCAGCACAACAGACAACCCCATCTGGATAACCTGCACAGACTCGAAACCTGCAATCCAATCGCTACAATTCCCGGACATGAACAACTCCCTAGTCTACAGAATTTATGTTGCCCATCAAGATATAGTTAATAGTGGAAAAACAGTTACGCTCCAGTGGGTTCCCTCCCATTGTGGCATACCAGGAAACGAAACTGCGGACGCCACAGCAAGAATGGCTCACAGCCAAGCAACTGTGTCGTCCATACCGTTCACACCAGAGGATGCGAAATGTCTCCTCACTCAAACTACTAAGGAAAAATCAGTCAAACTGTGGAAATCCTATCTTCGTTCATCAGACTACTTAACCTTCATAGACCCAGACCTAGCCTTTACGCCTCCACGGAACGTACCACGAAGCTTACAGACAGCCTTCCACCGAACTCGCCTGGGTGTGCTACTAACCAACAGTGTTGTGAATCGCTACAGACCATCGGCCTCCACTGACTGCCCTACGTGTGGCACCACTGAAGACACACTACACATAATAATGCAGTGCCAAAAGTACTCTACAGAACGATCAAGGCTTGAGAGCACGCTCGCTAAGCTGGATGATCGACCTCTCTCTTTCGTGAAGATCATTGGAGCCTGGCAAAATGAATCGCATCAGACGACCGCATTAACAGCATTCTGCAACTATTTAAAAGACTCCCGTATTATCACCCGATACTAACCCTTATGTAAATTACATCACAACAGCACCGGGATGTACCTCACATCCCATGTCATGTATATATTTATTGTGTGTATGCGTGTGTCGTCGCATGTGTTTTCTGTTCTGTGTGTATATTTTATTCATGCGTTATTGAAACGCTTTCAAGAAATGGAGCAGCAGACCCCTCAAGGGTGTCACTCAGTTCCAATGTTTGTAAATAAACAGGTATCTCTCTCTCTCTCTCTTGAATGGCGCGATATCGTCACGAGCTCTCGCGCGGCAGGGCGTGGTCGCCCTTGCTTCGTTGTATGCTGTTCGTTTCATTTATTTCATGTTATCTGGAAAACGGCAGTCGGAATAGAAATTCGTTTTTTTAATCCTGCAGGACTAAATGTGATGTGGTGGGGTACGCTGTATGTTCTATAGTTGAAGAAGCCTGAACTTGGGCCCAGAGAAGGAGACGTACACAAACATGGGGGAGTTGAAACCAGCAATGTTTAATAACATAGACAACAACAGATATAACAACGAAGCGAGCGGAAACTGAGGGCAAAAGGGGCCAGAAGAAATTTGGAAATCAGTGACCGTTGTTATCACCAGCAAATTCACCGAAAGAACACAAAACTGCTTTTAAAAGGAATGACATACTTATTGGCGCATTTCGCTGGCACATCCACCATCCACCCTTCACCCCTACATTTTGCTCTACGTTCCCACGCATTTTGTATAATGCGTGTCGTCGTGTTCGTCATTGTGTTGTGCGTTGTATCGTTCATTTGTGTCGGCTAGTTCAGTTCGATCCTTGACAAAATCTCCGCATGTTCAATACGTCTTTAGTGTTTTGAATGAAATCAGTCCATGTTTTATATTTTCAATGCAATTGTTTCTGCCGTTTTTGACCCTCTTGGTATTGTACTCTCACTGAAAGTCCTGTCACCCACCTTGAAAACATCGTCGTGGATATTTTGGAAACATGACTGGGAGTCGATATCTGCATTCGCATGGGAACTGGCGTCGTGAACGTGGAAAGCACTAACTTCAGAAGGTTGTCAGGGTACAGACAGAGTGGCGTACATGCAGGCTAGCTGACAATGATAGGCAAAGTACCTCAAAATTATACTTGAAGTAAAGTACCAAGTACCTGGCGTCATTAGTACTTCAAGTACAGTACAAAGTACCCAATTCCAAATGTACTTTAAGTAAAGTACAAAGTACTAGGCAAAGTACTTCAAGTATTCGTCAAGTACATTGCGAATTTAATTTGTATGACTTTGCATTTCACTGTTTCGTATCTGTGTCTTGCTTTTTTGGCAAAACTTTAGTGAGCATTCTTGACAAATGCTCTAAAGCCGTAAAGTCCTTGGTTAAGTGCTAACCCGCGAATATGAACTTAATCAGATGACATAACTTGCAGTTACATGTAGAGAGGTAATCAGTCAGCTGTGCTGTGATTATGTATTATACCCTGACTGATCCAAGATCACCCGCCCTAGTGTGGTGTTCCGGTACTAATCTTCTGCTAAACAGGCTAGGAAATTTAAAGAAAAAAAAGTACAAGGCAACAGAGATTATATATTTCTGGGCATTCCATGCTCCTTTTTGAAATACAACATATTTATAAAAAATAATATTCCTATTCTCATATAATATTCATATTCTTCATATTCTTTTTAAAGAAAGAATGTGAAGAAAGTAAAAAAGAATGAACCACAAGCCATAATTTTATACGACCGTGATCTGCAGCAATGTAATCTATGTGACCAGTTAAGAAAAACGTAAAATATAAAAATAAAAGCATGTGTGTCTTTCAGAGTGTTCATCAATGCAGTCACACATTGTGATATAAAATGATTATTAATTGCCAATGAAGGAAACAATATAAAAGAAACATAGAACCCTGCATTGGGAGAACTGAAATGACAATTGACCAAGTGCCGCCGGCCAAGTGCCAAGTGACCTGCTGCCGGTTGCAGTGTCATAATGTGTGCGTGTCTTTGCATTCCATTCATTTTACACAATCATAGAAGCGTTGATACTTTTTCAACATTTCAAGCCTCTCAACAATAAATTTGCTTCAACAAATATGCTCAAAAATCTTTTTTGGTAAAATGTCAGACTGGGACTCTTTGTACTGCACCCCACTAAAACCGCTAAAATGACGGCAAGAAGACGAAAACACACAGGTAGCGTTTAACGCTTTTAGTAGGGTGCATTTTTGATACTCCTTTGTGATTTTTGTCTGGAGTCCAAGTTTCGGTAGTTGAGTACTTGATGGGAAAGTACTAAAAAAAGTACTTTAAGTACGATACAAAGTACACGATTTAAAATGTACTTCAAGTAAAGTACAAGTACACAGAAATGTACTTAGAGTACTACTTGGGTACTTGGTACTTCAAGTACTGCCCGTCACTGCTATATATAGCTGGTGAATGAACTGCATATTGTAAAAGCCTGAGCCTGGGCACACAGAGGTGTACTTCCACACCTACCACTCCCAACCTGAGACAGCCGACAGTTCGCTAGCTAGGCTACACGAATTTCTCTTCCATTTATTTATGTTTACTTCATGTTTTAGCAGCCCTTGATCTCGGTTCAAAGTTAACCACTCTACGCCTGTAGACCTGGCCATATAGGCCCTCTTTAACTCCCGCTAGTTAACGTTAGAGAAAGTGGGTTCAGTCGTAATTTCATGATAAGGGACGCTTGATCGCTGATCATTAACACAAGGAAGGGTAAAAGTTTACACTTCTCTGCAACGTCACCTGTCTGTAACAGTTAGAAGAAATAATCGAACATTCAAACATGTCATACAACAAATATATACAACGCAACAGAAAGAAAGCAAAACAACAGAGACACAAGCAATATACTGTATAAATACTCGGACTCGGATAAGTACTGTATAAGCACTCGGACCTCACTGTCCGAGTGTCTTCGTCGGCTGCACTCTCGCCCCTTCTCCCTCTCAAAATTGCTTGGTCCCTGGCCCAATCCAGCCCAGCAACGATCAGCGCTCAAAGCCCTTTTGACATTTCTGGACACCATCGGACTCCGATCGTTATTGTGAGGGGGCAATGTATTTTATAAACCACATCCCCACCAGCAATGGGGTAGAGTATCTCCTCTGGCGATGAACCTCCCCACTCTCCTTCTCAAAATAAAGTTGTTGTTGTACTGTATAAGTTGTTAAATGCGCGAACTCACTAATTCGCGAATTTGTGAGTGGTCAGGATTAGGCAATAATTCGCAGAACTCGCGGTAGCGCGACTTTGGACCCTGCACCAGACTTTTTGGTAGCCCTCCGGGAAGAAGCTAACAAAAGATATCACAACTGGGGGAACCCGTTCTGTTTGTCTTCCTCTGGTGCCCTTCTGACTCTGAGAGCTGCCACCTCCTTACTTGATTGGTGTGTGATACGAGGAGCAGGTACGATCGGCATACGATAGTGAAGCTGTAACTTTTGCAAAGGCCGATTTGCGTGCCAGCATGCTCAAACTTGTGGCGACAACAACGAAGATGAGCGCGAGCCTCGTGCCCATCAATAAATCGGAATCAGTTTTGGGTGTGATTCCGTCGTTACCAGACGTTGCCTCGCTCTCTCCACACTTGTGACCCGAACGTCCTTCATCATGGACGGTACGCCGCCTGCACCCTTGATCTCGCCAACGCATTTCGCCAACAAGCTACCGCCATTCATTCGATCCCGGCCTGACCTATGGTTCAGTCAAGCGGAATGCCAGTTCACGCTGGGCCACATAACTTCGGCGACATTGAAGTTTCACTATGTAATGTCCGTTCTGCCCGAGGACGTGCTTGTCAGGGTCGCCGACATTCTAACCTCTCCTCCCCCGAATGACCCTTACGCGGCACTCAAGACTGCCGTAATTGCCCGGGCATCGCCTTCAGGTCGACAGCGCCTGCACGAGCTCGTGTCGAACGAGCCTTTAGGTGACCGGAAGCCCTCTCAGCTCCTCCGACGTCTGCAGCACATCCTCGGGGGTTCTACGCCGTTGTTGGATGACAGAATGCTCCGCGAGGTTTTCCTTTCCAAGCTTCCTCCTTCGGTCCAGATGGTTTTGGCAGCCTCGGGCGAAGCTAACCTCCAAGCGTTAGCGGAGCGTGCGCACAAGCTCACGGAATTAGCCAGTGAAAGAGATTCCGCTGCCTGCATCACCGCGCTGCAGAAGGCCCCCGGCAATGACCCAGGTGGCACCTGTCAGACGGCAGGCTCAGTCAACGACCTTGCTGGTGTCGACCGGGTACCGCGCGTGGGGCGCAGATGACCCGCAGGGCGCGGAGAAGAGGAGCAGCGGGGAGCGATAGCACCGAAACGGAGATCCTCTATAGCATCCGCGAGGCGGCGCACCTGCTGACGCAGAGAAGCGAACTCTGCGTCAGCAGGTGCGCCGCCTCGCGGATGCTATAGAGGATCTCCGTTTCGGTGCTATCGCTCCCCGCTGCTCCTCTTCTCCGCGCCCTGCGGGTCATCTGCGCCCCACGCGCGGTACCCGGTCGACACCAGCAAGGTCTCAGTTCTCTTCGTCACCGTCACCTCCACCTCGTAGTCTCTGCTGGTACCACAGCCGTTTTGGTCGTCGTGCAAGGCGTTGCGAATCGCCCTGCTCCTGGCAGGGAAACCTTCTCGGGGATCACTAGCGGCATCGAGCGATCCCCACCACCTGCAACCGTGTCTCCACAAACTCATGTACGCTGGCTGGATGATCCAGGCTTACAAGGAACTGGAATCACGGGATGCGGACATCCGTGTGTGATTCTTGAAGACTGAGCGCTGAGCCATACTGCCTCCACTTGCAAACGGAGAGAACTGAACACTTTGAGGCAATGCACTGCAATAGTGCAATAGGAGACCGATAAACAGATGGCTTTCCTGTTGGGATTTGCAAATACTACCCTTTGAGAAAATGTAATTTGTGTGAAAGAAAAACAAAAGCCGAATCTTGCACTTAGTAGCTAAACGTCTATACCTGGGCCTTGTTTCGACACCGTGGCGCTGCTATCGTGCGTCGCTCTGTTTTGCCCAGAGTCGTGCGCATGAGACATTTTCGCCGCCGTACTTGGCGGAGTTGGCGTTTCGTCGGTCTGCTTCGCGACAGTGTTGCCAGTAGATTTAAATTTGCATTTTTTCGGGAGCTATAACCTCTATGTGAGAAAATTTTGCGGCATTTTACTCCTGAGGACGTACACAATTCAGGGCACACAAAACATAAGCTTGCATCTACTTTGGATGGGAATAGATACGTGTACCTATGTGCCAACATGCTAAACTCCACAGCAGCTTTGTACATTCGCCAATCGTTTGCATTGCATAACACCACTTTGATTAGTCTTTGATCGCTGGAATAAAATTTTCTGAATTGATCTCCGAAATTTGCTAAGCGAATATAACGTTTACTTTTCGTTTTTTCCTCATTGAAGATACTAATTATTTCATCCCTCACCTCACCACCACTATACGGGGAAAAGTGTGGCCCCAGCCGATGAAATTCCCCATTCATCATCTTGAAATAAAGATGTTGATGTTGTTCTTGTCTTCTCCTCCTTTTTTTGCCAGAAAGTGAAAGCCCGCCGAAGGGACCTAGCCTCGTTCCATCGCAAGCTCCGACCTGCTATTACAATTGCAAAGGCTCAAAAGAATTGCAAAACTATCGTTTCCAGACGCGCAAATTGTTGAAGTAATGCAAGACGATAGAAGTGTAGTTGATGGATAGGAAGGACAAGACCGCTTTAATACTGTGGCCGTTTCCCACCAACTACCAGGAAAGGATGGAAGGGGCCCGCAGGCACCAGGAGCGCGAGAGGGGCGTGACACAGGTGTTGGCTTCGTCTGCGTCACGGAGCGGCGCGTCGTCTGCTACATGGCCCCCTCCACTGGAGACAGTGCCAAACTGTCTGACCATGTAACGGTCTTGGCTGCAGGCTGGTGGGACGGAGGAGTAATGTCGGGCCGACGACGTTGAAGGGGGAACGGGACGTTGGGGAGAGCCCCGACGACTGGCGGGCAAGCTTCAACGTATGCCGGCTTCAGACGGTCGACACTCACAGTGTCGTGAGTCCCGTTGAGATTGACACGGAAGTTCTTGCCGGCGCGACCAAGTACAGGACCGGAATAAGGCGGTGTCAGGGATTTCTGTATAGTGCCAGTGCGAACGAAAACGTGGGTGGCGCTCTGGAGGTCTTGGGGAACGTAGGGCTGTATGACGAGAATGGGCGAGGCCGGACGGGACGAATCCCAGGCGAAAATTTGAGCTGGGAAGCCAACTGGTACCAGCTCGTTCCCAGTTCGCACCAACTGGTGGTCAACTGGAACCAACTGGTACCAAACTGGTGGCAACTGGAAAGTAACCTGGTACCAGTTCAAGCTGGGCTGGTGGCAACTGGGCACTTTGTGGTACCAGTTCAAGCTGGACTGGTTGCAACTGGGAAGTGAACAGGTACCAGTTCAAGCTGGGCTGGCGGTAACTGGAAAGTGAACTGGTACCAGTTCAAGCTGGGCTGGTGGCAAGTGGGCAATGTGTGCAACCAGTTCAAGCTGGGATCGTGGCAACTGGAAAGTGGACTGGTACCAGTTCAAGCTGGACTGGCAGCATCTGGAAGTGAGGTGGTGCCAGTTCGAACTGGACCCGTTTACATATTTGTGAGGAAGTTTCGGTTTCAGTGCCAGGACAGGTTAATATGAAGATTGCAAGACGAAGTTATAAAAACGATGAGAAAGTAACTTTATTAGTAGAAATAATCATATTTCAATTTTTGGTAAAGTTCGTTAGTCAACTGGTACCAGTTGATCGAACTGGTCCCTGTTCGATAACACAGCTCACCCAGTCCCAGTTGAACTGGTCCAGTTGCAACTGGGACTGGGCGAACTGTGTTATCGAACAGGGACCAGTTTGATCAACTGGTACCAGTTGGCCCAACTGGTTTCTGGCTGGTCCCAGTCTCAACTGGTACCAGTTGGCCAAACTGGTTTCTAACCGGTCCCAGTCTCAACTGGGACCGGTTGCAACTGGGACTGGGCGAACTGTGTTATCGAACAGGGACCAGTTTGATCAACTGGTACCAGTTGGCCCAACTGGTTTCTGGCTGGTCCCAGTCTCAACTGGTACCAGTTGGCCAAACTGGTTTCTAACCGGTCCCAGTCTCAACTGGGACCGGTTGCAACTGGGACTGGGTGAACTGTGTTATCGAACAGGGACCAGTTGTCCCAACTGTTACCAGTTGATCTGGGACCGGTTGAACTGGTCCCAGTTCGATAACACAGTTCAACTGGTACCAGTTAAAAAAAAATTCGCCTGGGATGGAGCTGAAAAACTCGTGAAGGTGCCGCACAAAGTCTGATGCGTTACACTGGTTTGAAGAGGAGGCGAAAAATTCTCTGGGCAGGCGCAGGGCTCTGCCGTAGACGAGCTCCGCCGCGCTGGCGCCAAGGTCAGGCTTGAGCGCGGCACGGAGTCCAAGAAGGACGATGGGCAGGTGGGCCGACCAGTGCGTTCGGTCTTCCTGAGCGATGAGTGCAGCTTTTAAATGACGGTGCATGCGCTCGACAATGCCGTTGGATGCAGGATGGTATGATGTCGTCCGCACTCGGGCAGTTCCGAGCAAGTTGGTGAAGGCGGAGAAGAGGGCACTTTCAAACTGTCTGCCGCGGTCAGTAGTGGCCTGACACGGAACGCCGAATCGGGAGATCCATGCCGAGAGGAAGGTAGCGGCGACAGTTTCGGCGGTCATGTCGGGCATTGGCACCGCCTCGGGCCAACGGGTGAACCGGTCGATCGCTGTCAGCATGTACCGAAAACCGGATGACGGAGGCAAGGGGCCCACTATGTCCAGATGCACCACGTCGAAGCGAGTGTCGGGAACGGCAAACTGGCCATGGGGGGCGATCGTGTGGCGGTACACCTCTGATCGTTGACAGGGCAGGCAGGCGCGGACCCAAGCCCGAACGTCGGCACGTATCGAGGGCCAAACATAACGTGCGCTGATCATGTGCTGGGACGCGCGAACGCCGGGATGCGCAAGGTCGTGCAGGGAATTGAAGACCGCTCGGCGAAGTCCGGAGGGAACGAAAGGCCTGGGCTGGGCCCCGGACGTATCGCAACAGAGCGTAAGCGGAGAGTCGGGAATGGCGACGTCGGTAAGCTTCAGGGAGGTGGTGTTGGAAGCGCGCAAGCGGGTGAGCTCGTCATCGGAGGTCTGGGCCTGAGCGATAAGCTCAGAGGAGAATTGCGGGTCGATGGCGTTCAGGTGCGCAAGCCTGCTCAATGCGTCGGCCGGAGAGTTGTCCGCCCCACGGACGTGCTGGATGTCAGTGGTAAACTCCGCGATGTAGGAGAGATGGCGGATTTCTCGGGGGGAGTACCGACTGCTGGCGGAACGGAAGGCGTGCGTCAGGGGCTTGTGGTCGGAAAGGATGGAAAACCGACGGCCTTCCAAGAAATGCCGGAAATGCCGTACGGCAAGGTAGGCAGACAGCCGTTCACGGCCAAAAGTGCTGTAGTTTCTCTCTGGAGGTTGGAGGGATTTGGAGAAGAAAGCCGTGGGCCGCCAATCGCCGTCGATCTGCTGTTGGACGACTGCCCCGACGGCGACATTAGACGCGTCGACCATGAGTACTGTTGGGGCGTCATGTTGCGGGTGATACAGTAGCGTCGACTGGGCGAGATCGCCTTTGATCTTGCTGAAGGCGGCCTCGGTTGTCGGGGTCCACGGTAAAGGAGACGTGCTAGATTTCCCGCCGGCGAGCAGTTCTTCAAGAGGACATAGGGTCTCTGCGCAGTGCGGGATAAAACGCCGGTAAAAATTTATAAGGCCGAGAAAGCGGTGCAGCTGTCGGAGGGACTCAGGACGGGGGGAAGTTGGTTATGGCCTCGACCTTGCCTTCCAGGGGGGCAATGCCTTCAGAAGTGACTCGGTGGCCTAAGAACTCAGTGGAGGCGACACCGAATTCACACTTTGCCACGTTCACGACGATGCCGTGGTCAGCCAGGCGCTGGAAGAGCAGGCGAAGGTGGCGTTCGTGTTCTTGAGGTGAGGAGCTTGCCACCAAAATATCGTCTATATAAGCAAAAACAAAAGGAAGCCCTCGGACGACGCAATCGATGAAACGTTGGAACGTTTGAGCCGCATTTCGTAAGCCGAAGGGCATGCGTGGAAACTCAAACAGTCCAAACGGTGTCGTAATAGCTGTCTTGATGATGTCCTCTGGAGCGACGGGAATCTGGTGGTAAGCTTTCATTAGATCTATTTTGCTGAAGATTTTGGCGCCGTGCAGGTTGCTGGTGAAATCTTGAAGCCTGGGGAGGGGATACCGGTCGGGTGTTGTGACCAGGTTCAATGCGCGAAAGTCACCACATGGGCGCCAGTCCCCCGTCTTCTTAGGTACCATGTGAAGTGCGGATGACCAGTTGCTAGAAGAGGGACGGGCGACACCAATGGAGAGCATGTGGTCGAACTCAGCGCGAGCTATCTTGAGCTTTTCGGGCGCCAAGCGACGCGGGCGAGCGAAGACTGGTGCACCAGTGGTGTTGATATAGTGCACGACATCATGCGTCACAGGCTTCGTCCAGTCCGGTGCACGAGTGAGGCTAGGAAAGTCGCACAGGATGGCCGCATAAGGCGACATAAATGCAGAGATGGTTGGGCCTGCCAGAGGGGGAAGGTCGCTAGCCGAGGCTGCTGGAACGGAGAGTGAGGTGGACGTGTCCACGAGTCTCTTGCGAGCGACGTCAACGGTGAGGCGGAAATGATGGAGAAAATCTGCTCCCAAGATGGCTCTGTCGACGGCGGCCACCAAAAATAACCATGGGAAGTTTCGTCGCAGTCCTAGGTTTAGGGTGAGGGAGCGCTGCGCGTACACGGGAATTCCGGTATTGTTAACGGCAGTGAGATGAAAAAGCGGGGGGCGCTTTTTGTCGAGGGCAGAGGCAGGGAGCACGCTAACTTCGGCGCCCGTATCGACCAGGAATTTGGTGTGGGATGCCTGGCCCACCACTAAGTAAAGTCGGCTGCCTGGATTGCCGGAGACTGACGCAGCCACTAGCGGTCTCCGCCGGAGTTTTCCGCCCAGGAGCAAGGAAGAATGCAGTACTGGGCGTTGGAGCCAAAACGACGATGATAACGGCAGAGACGGCTGTTGTGGCGTAGGTGTGGGAGAACGGGGACGACTCCACTCGGCCAGGCCACTCGACTCGACGACTCGGGGACGACTCCGGGGACGGCTCTCCCCGACGTCCCGTTCCCCCTTCAACGTCGTCGGCCCGACATTACTCCTCCGTCCCACCAGCCTGCAGCCAAGACCGTTACATGGTCGGACAGTTTGGCACTGTCTCTAGCGGGGGGGACATGTAGCAGACGACGCGCCGCTCCGTGACGCAGACAAAGCCAACACCTGTGTCACGCCCCTCTCGCGCTCCTGGTGCCTGCGAGCCCCTTTCATTCTTTCCTGGTAGTTGGTGGCAAAGAGCCACAGTATTAAAGCGGTCTTGTCCTTCCTGCCTGGTCTGTCCATCAACTACAGAAGAAAAGCCCCCCTCCCCCTCTTTCTTTCTGCACAGTGATATAAGTGTGGCGTTCGAGCTTCCCTGCCACAGCAACATGAAAAGGTAACTGAAGAACTCAGAACGCTGGACATGTCCAGCGTAGTTTCGAGATGCCCAAACTGCGGTTTGTGCATCTCGAAACTACGGTTTTCGCAAATTTTTCCTGAGTAACCACTAGGGAATATATTCTGGACACCATCGGACTCCGATCGTTATTGTGAAGGGGCAATGTATTTTATACCCCACATCCCCACCAGCAATGGGGTAGAGTATCGCCTCCGGCGATGAACCTCCCCACTGCAATGGATGCGCTGGCCGGTTCTCGATCTCGACCGACTTTGACCTGTCTTGTTATCACCTTTCTACTGGTTTGTGCATATGGTCAGCCACGTTCTCCCCTGGAACGGTGAACGATCCCGTGGCGGATCTAGGTCGGTGGTCAAGAGTGCCGAGGGTGCTTTTACATTCACAATGTGGGGGAATTTGACCGAAATTTAGGCTGCAGACTCCACACTTCTGCTACCTCTCGTTGCGGAAAGTTCTCCAATTCGAAGGATGGTCCGAAGTTATGTCGTTGGTGCCCGTAAGCGAAGAACGATAGCGCAGTTTACTTCACTTCGACGTGCGAGAGCTCAGCGGAAGACGAATACTGAAGCACCAGGACGACATGTTGACGTGTCATGCGAGGAGGACAGTTTTGATCCAACCATTACTGGAAAAAACCATAGGCATCCAGCAGCAACATGGAGCACGATTCTTCAACTGAGTCTGTTGACGCTGCCTTGCAGGTCGAGATCGGCAAGTTCGAGATGCGCTGACCCGTTTCCAGAAAAAAATTAAAATAAATAAATAAAAGAAAAGAGAGAGAGAGAGAGAGAAATTCGCATTGACTTGGCAAATTCCGAGAATTCAATTACGACATAAAATTGGTCAGCGTGCTAGTTCGTACCCCATACTAAAAGTTCATCGAAGATAAATACAGTCATGTCTCGATTATCCGGACACCTCGGGACTCGTCCGTTTTCGTCCGGATAACGAATTTCTGGATAACCGAACCAAGCAAACTTCCCGAAAAACCCGAAAAATTTGGGAGACTTCTTTATAGTTCCAGAAATGGAAACAAGGAAAAGATCGTTACTTCAAAAATTCATGTAGACACGCGTGTGACAGAATTTTAGCTACAGCCAGGACATCAGTTGCGTCACCCTGCTGTTCAAATGTACCAGAAAGTTGGTTCTGCGCACATGTTTTTGTGTCTTTTGTCACAAATTTGTCTTTTTGAAAATGTCTTTGGCTCAGTAGGCCAAAAGACAGGCGATGCTTTCAGACGGCCTGGACGTTGACGTTCAGATGTGGATTTCTTGCGCCTGGTGGATACAGTGCATCTTCCCTTATCGTCTAACATCTCTACCGTGTGCCTGCACACACCAAAAGGGAATGACCTCTGAAGGAAAAGGTTTCAGACAGCATAGAATGTCCCGGTACAATTTCCTGGCATTTTCCCGGAACAATGGGAACACAGCACATGCCAGGGACAGAGTACGTTCACACTTTTCCGGACAAGTAAATCAGAATGACCTAGGTCCTGGTACGTTGGTACCCGTACTTGCTGTCCGGATACGGATAACGAATTCCGGGTAACCGAGACAAAATCCAATGGTAGCGCCCCTAGTAAAAAAAAAAAAAAACAGCCTGGATCCACTGTGGAACCAGCCTGGGAAAGCCATTCCAGGCTGGAGCTAGCCTGGCCAAGGCTGTTTCCATGCTGGGTCCAGTGCTGTTTGAATTTCCATTCTGAAACCATCCAACTTCCATTCGGAAACCAGGACGGTTCCCTGCTGGAACGAAGCTGGAAATGGGATGTTCCAGCGCGTACGCTGGGTTGTGCGAGATTCTTGGCTGTGAACGCTGTGGAAATAATCTTGGCTTATATAAAGCAAACAAGAAGCCGAAATTAATTTCACAAATGTGTGCAAATAATTTATTTATGCCCAAATAAAATAAATAAAATAATACTAAAATAAATAAATAAAGCAATAATAAAAACAAATAAATACCCAAAAATGTGCAAGGTTATGCACAGAACTCCACGTACATGAATAGATCGCAAAAAAAAAAAAAAGAAGAATGTTGATTAGTTTCACGCTGCAAGACGTGAGCTTTCCCGGTCTGTCAAACCGAAACTATTGTCATAATGCTCTCATCGTAAAATGCGACTAACCGCCATCGGCATCAACTCAGAATCTGCTTTGAACACACAGAGGTGACACAAACCCGCCATTGTTGTAACTACCCTCAAGCGGGTGCTTTTGGCAAAACTGCCATCTTGTCCTGGTCGCACGTCATAGAAAACGTCATGTGACTTTGTTTACATGTCACATGACCTCAAAGACGCCAAGAGATGGACGTATTTTGGCAGCGTAAACTATGCGGTGCTTCTTCCGCAACGTGGTAGCCCATTTCTCCTTAGTTTAAATACATCGTGAGTCTTAAGTGAGCTCAGTGGGTCTTAACTCGCGGTCGTCATCACATCTTTGGAAGTCGTCAACAATACGATGCATTATGCGCAAAACTGCGCGTTTTACTGCGAGTTTATCGGATAAAAATAATTACCGTGATCGAAAGACATCCAAAACGTTGCGCAGAGACAACAACCGCATTGTTTACAAACGGCTTGGCCGGCGATCACGGGCGCCGCCATCTTTAGGGTCACGTGCGCCTTGACTTTGCTGTGACGTGCGACCAGGGCCTGTCCAGGATGCATTGCGTTCGCCCAGCACGCTTTCGTCTACGGAGCAATACATTGGATGCCACCCCTGTGTTTGAACCACGGAGGAGAAGTAAGGAGAACGAACTCTGCCAAGCCGCCGTTGAGAAAGCGTGGTCCCGATTCCTCGAGTCTAATTGTGGCCGCGGCGCGGCGCTCGGGCTCGGTCAGGTACTTGCTCCTCTGAAATAAGGTTGCTGTAATGCACTCTTTCAGATGTACTTGTGTGTCCAGTGCAAGTACAAAAAATATTTTGATAAGTAAACACGGTTGTCGTGTATCAATGAACGATCTCTCTGTGAATTTTTCGCCTGCAGTTTTTGTTGGTGCAAGGCCAGAAGCTTTTATTTTGGAATGCGGGGAAGCCGCCGTGAAGGGGGCTCCGCGTTGGCTTGACGGCTTGAATGTCTCCGTAAACGTGGTGCTCTCGCAGTCAACCAGCTGTTCTATTTTTTCTTTGTTTATTTGAGATAAAACACGACACCTGAAGAAGCACAACGGTTATTGTCCGACATCGTTCAGGATGGTACGGGTATTTACATCACCGCCAACGCACGACCACGAGACGTACATAGATACATTGATGAATATGGTTTGCATTGATTAGTTCCCGGGAACACCTCGCAGTGTAGGGTAATGATGTCATTGGGCTGGTTAATCCGCATTTGCATTCCAGCTGTTGCACGAGAGCTCTGTCGCCCGCGTCTCTACCAGCCGCTATGCACAACGCTTTGGGAAACAGGAGCCTTTTGTCGTAATTGTGATGCATCCACTGGGATAGAGAGTTACATTTCGCACGCCACCATACACGAATTTAATACCAAGGTACCAGAACGATCAGGAAAGATCAGGAAAAGATCTTCCCGGAACAGCACGCACCAGAACGCACTTCTGTCGCAGGTTTTGCACACGCGCGGTGCAGGATTCAGTGCATGCACTTCCTGTTTAAGGAAGGGATCTCGAAGACGATTTTCACTGATGTACCGGGGGGGGGGGGGAGGGAGGGTGAATCCCATATCTACTGGAATTAGGGCTTTTTAGCTTTTCTGGCAGGTATATATTGGTGGTGGTGCAGTACTGTTCCTCTTTTTGTGTGTGTGTGTGGTGGTGGTGGTGGTAAAATCCCTGGTGCAACGCTTTGAGCAGCATGCTTGTACAGAAGTAACTTGCAACTGAATGATAGTGTATTATAGAAGTAAGTGTTGTTCAAGGTTTCAGTGTTTGTCAGCATAAATTAGAGACTAGATCCCGACTTTATTTTGCAGTTCCCAAAACCGAGCGATTGGCATGCATGACAAGAAATAAGAAACTAAGTGCCAGAACCTTCCGAACCCCACCGTGTCCCATCATCAGAGCGTCCCGCCCCTCCTTGCCCCCACTCACACACACAAAGGTCTCTTAACTGCTCGACACGTACAGAGATAAAACTTTCTAAGTCCCAGCTTATGCGACGACGCACATAACGCGCGATTCCGGAAAGATCGCATCCGGCGACTTTCGATTACAGAGCTTCTAACATACTCTTTCCTCCATACCATTCAAATGTAGCTTTTCGGAACAACGTTTGCTTCATTTGGGGTATGTTAGCGTGTTAGCGCAGCGGTCGAAGTACGCGCGCACCAGAGAGAGAAGGGCAGGATACCCGGCCGGGGAGAAGCGACAGGTGATTCCGTCGGAGGCATTCGACACTACACCTTTGGCAATGTCAGGCGTTTGTCTTACGTATTAAAGTCTAGTTTTTGTGTCTTCCTATTTCCGATTTCATTTTTATCCGACAGGTAGCTTCCATCTGTGAGACAAAAACAAGGTAGCAGAAACTGAAAAAAAAAAAAAAAAAAGGGGGGGGAAGAAAAAATTATTGTAGCTGACCAGAAAATATTAACTCGTTACTGGAGACACCGTTGTTTATGCTTATCAAACAAACATTCGTTTTGAACGCTTTTTAATAGAGTATTCGAGCACAAACGGCGCATTGCCGTGCAGGCGATTTCGCGGAGCTAGTACCGGAGGGAACGCGAGTGCCGCGCCGCGGCCAACAATTGATTCGAGGAATTGCGACGTCGTTTTCCAGCGGAGTTCGGTCTCCTTCCTTCTCCTCCGTGGGGTGAACAGGTGGGAGTAAGTCGCCATCTTCCCATGCATTTCTCCCTATTCAGCGCGTCAAACGGCGGCGGCAGCATCTGGCGTCCCACAGTTATTAGCACAGAAATATCTCTCCCCATAAGTGGCGCAAAGTATAAAATGTCTGGGCACACTGTGCCTAAAGTTGGATGATTGTTTGGATCCAAGTGGATTACAGACCACGACCTACTCTATACTAGTTACAGACTCCATCCAAGCCATCCAACTGACAACTTGTCCAAGCCAAGCCTAAATGCTCCTAATGTCAACAAGAAGCACTGCGAAGGCGAAGGTAATGCGAAATTGTCGGTTTGTGAATTGAGGAAACGTATTTTTCGAACTTCTTGATCTACAATATGCTGCACAGTTTTGTGAAATTGGTGATTTGTTGCTTCCGGGAGCCTTGTTTACGTCGTCGCGTTTGTTGGAGTAGTGTTGTCGGTGCTGTGGCCTTTACATTTGCGTCCCATTTGACACTTCTACCATGAACGATGACCTGCGTTCGTTTTTGTGAATTCGTTTCAAGTTTAGCGAAGTGAAGTACGCAGCATATGGATCATCGTGCTAGTTGCATCATGCAATTTAACTATTAACAGATGTCGTAGAGCGTGAAGAAAAACAATGTGCAAGTTTCCGTCGATGCAGATGCATCAAGTTGTTTGCGTCGAATGAACTGCGCATGTTGACGGTACTTGGCACACAGCTCTGTAGATCGATGTGCGATATCACAATCTGCCGTGATTCAGGCAGAATAGCTATACGAATGCACGAAGTAGAGGGAAACGTGTAGGTGAATGAGAGAGCAACACACAACTTTGTTGCAACAAAGAAAATCTGTTTATTCATGCGAGTCACGATTTCATTAGAGAACAGTACAGTAAGATTAAGCTGTTTCACGGGGTAGTCAACAGACATGTAGCTGCTGCTGCCAAGGAGCATGTAAAAACGTAGTTGTGGATGGGATGCTGTTCTACAGCGCTACGTCTGAGCAAACTATACTTGCGTCTGTCTTTTTTTTTTTTAAGAATGCTCCCTAGAAAAGGGAAGAAAATGTGGAGGTACAGTCTTTCAGTTTCCCATCTGTAAATCAGGATGGCATCAGGTGCTGCTGATGCATTTGGGTGTTATAAGCTTCGTAATTTTTCTCTTTTCTCTGTGCAACTGGACCTCAGGTAAAGGAAGTCAAATATACAGTTGTCACAATTAATGGTCACAAATGCTGAATGTTGTGATATCAAACGGGCCTTGCATAGTTTATTTTTGCACTAAAATAATTTTACATCATACATACGCATTCATATTGCCACTAATTAGTAGATATGATACATGATTGGAGTTCAGACGGAGATCATGTTCAACCAAAATTGGGGCTCAACTGATTCGGGGTAATAATCAGTAGGAGATGAGTTTAAATTGAAAAAGTCAGACCGTAAATATAATGTTGTAGGTACACAGGCTGTTCGACACAGGTACACCTCTATATTAAAAGAATGGATGGTGATCATGAGTGGTCTACTTTATTGTATCGAATACAATTAACATGCAATTTATGAATGGTCAATATTCCTGCAAAATATTATAATTGAGATTCATAAAGCGAGGCTTATAATTTTGCAATAAATAAGGAAATGGGTTTTCTTTGAGAGGGCACTGTTAATAAAATAAAGGAATTTGTGAATTTCATCAATCAAGAGATGATTCTATTTTGTTTCAGTGAAAATACAATTGCATTGAATTTCTCTGTAACAAGCTGGGACTGTATTACACAGGAGCATTCACCACGCCACGCTGCACTGTCAGTGTCGGTACTCCCCATATAAAAGAGATGATCGACTGAGCAGCCACGATGTAGAACATGTTGTAGCACATAGCTGCTTGATGTAGACAGTCGTAGTGCCCACGCACTTTGCTGGAGATTCTTCCTTGGTTTTGGTATAATTGCACAAAGATTTAAGCCATAGTTTTGTGGTTAGTACATGAATTTTAGTCATGTAAGATGTGCTAGATGAATATGCCTCACAGAAACTATCTGGCCACCTTTTTTGGCTTTTAAAAATTACATTTATGCAGCAATTATGTACTTTTAATTGGTACTTTACTTTTTAAAGAATTTGAAAACCCGTGCTCAAGCAAAAAATACGCTGCAAGCAGACTTTCAACTGAATGGCCCAAGTGAAGCCGTTCCTGTGTCATGGCTTCATGGCAAATGCTTGAAGAGGTTTGCGTCTGAGACACACTTTGCTGTTGGTGTACTCTTGCATGACCTGCACACAAGCACAAGCAGGATAAAATTGAGAAACTTCACAGAGAAGTACAGAGGCACACTGACACTAAAAGGAACGAAACAGTGTGAGCTCCATCACCTGTTCATGTATACTTTGTTGACCTGGTACCGGAACGCTAGGGCATGCACCAGGCTTCAGTACAGCTCGGCTGTGTCCACCATAAAAGAAGCATTGCTGAAAATGAGTGGAGCACATGAGGTCGTGTTTGCGGTCAGTGTAGGATTTCGCATTCACATCCTCAAGTCGCTGAACCCATTTCGAATATCGTTTCGTATGTTGTTGTGGGAGCCTGTGAGGGCGACAAATTTTCATTAACAATGTTACAGAAACAACAGAAATAGTGCCCTCTTTATCTTTATGTAGCACATGCATAATACACCTTCAAATGTGTCGGAAAAAGCTATAGGATCTCCATCTGCAGGTGCATGCATCCCCAGAGCGTTCCTGAGTGGAGCTGTTAAGGGGATGGTGCAGCATCTGCTTGCCATATTCCCAGAGTGAAAATATCTGAGTGCTTGTATTATCTTGAGGAAAATACAAGGTGCCCCTATATGTGTGTACATGTATCTGAAATGCAATTATTTTCTTAGTAACTTGCACTGCTTCTTTCGGTACCTTTTCTAGGATGGTTGAACAAAACCATGAAAGGTGGGATCAAACAAACATAAGTAACATTGATAAGGTGGATGCTGAGCGGCATGCTACCTTGCCGCATTTGACCTCTAGTCAATGCTGTGTTAGTAAAATATTTCTGATGTTGAAATTTATAAGTTTGGGTAAATGTTACAAAAGTAAAGCTATGTTTGTATATATTGGCACTCTGATGTACAAAGCTGCACGGCCACTGAAAGACAAACTTAATTCACTCGAAAACATAGTGGAAGAATTTCACACACATGAAAGTACGAAAAGCAGGCTACTTACTTTAGGAAAGATGCTCCTGATCCACCCTCTCTCTGCACTGCTTGCAGTTCTCTTTTATGCATTTATTGGGCAACAACAATAACAACTTTATTTTAAGATTATGAATGGGGAGTTCCATCGCCAGAGGCCAATGGGGAGTTTCATGTTTACGTTGCTGACTTCCGAAACAGAGCGTCGAAGCTCTCGGATTTCGGCTCCATTTAAAGGCATCGGTAACCACGATATCTCGGAAATCGCCAATAAACTCACTAATTAAAGACACGTTCACGCGTTTTATGGCTTGCCAGGTTTGACAACCACGGAATAGAAACCTAAATCTAAGTAGACTCGAGTAGAAAGCTCAGAGGTGGAGGCCAGTCTAAAAGAACAATAAAACACACAAGATATGACCCCACTCTAGATTTAATCGCTTTTTATCACGTTTCACACGTCTTTGTTGGGTACACACAGTGACAAAACGACAAACATGAACCAAAACCATTGTTCAGATTTCCTCCGCCAAAACTAGCGGGCTCCGCCAGTTCTGGCCTGGCAACGCGGGGACGCCTAATGGCGGCTTCCTTAGTTTGCGATCGTCCAATCGCATGCCTTGATTTTTTTATCGCGCTTTGTCATCTGCTTCGCTTCTCCTACGGACGGATGCGTTTCCGCAGTTTCTGTTTTCAAGTCTGAGTGGCAATCCTTTACCTGTGACGATGGTTGTGTGCTGCTATATTGGCTGTAATAATCGTTCAACACGCGCCAGTAAGGAGTCTGGCGTAACTTACCACCAGTAAGTACTCTCACTACGTGCGTGTTCCATCGCCGCTTACAGTTTCCGTTTCTGTATCGTGTTCGTTCGACGGTACCATTTAGCTTTCCCCGAGAACCCCGTCTGCGATTGCAATGGGTCAACGCGATCGGGAGACAGGACTGGACGCCAACAAAGAACAGCGCTGTCTGTTCGGCACATTTTCGAAACGTGGACTTCGACAGGACATCGCTGTCAAGAGTCCGCTTGAGAGATGGTGCTGTTCCGGTCACACATCCCTCGGTCCGAGCTCAGCAGGTAAATCCGCAGGTAGGCAGCTATGATGCGTGTTCTGCTTGACGTCGGCTGTGACATCGTTGTGAAATTGGCAGGTGGTGGTGCTGCCAAGCGTCCCTGGACTGGGAGGCAACAGCTCTCAATTCCACAGGTAAACAGCCATAGTGCACGTATTCTATTTGATGTCGGTTGTTACAGTGTTGTTAAATTTGGCAGGTGGTGGGGCTGCCGGGCATTCCAGGGCTGGGAGAGCAACAACTCTCAACTGATGTAAGCCTGGTGTTTATAGCATTTCTGGTGTGATGAGCTTGACCCTGTCATTATACAGGTATATGGAACTCTGGGTGCGCCTATTGCCCCTGTTGTAGGTGTCGCACATCCCTTGCTTCACATCCAGCAGGTAAATATCCAGCTTTTGCATTATCACCTGGGAGCTCTAGTGTGTGTTCAGTTTTTGTGCAGCTAATCACGTACGTTTGTCAAATCATCAGGAGGTAGACCCGTCCAGCAGAGCTTCAAGTGAACACATTTCTCCTGCTGTAGGTGTCACGCATTCCCCTGTTGACATTCAGCAGGTAAACAGCTGCAGGATGTGTTCAATTTTAGCTTGACTCACGACGTTGTGAAATCTGCAGATGGTGGGCCTATCGAGCATCCTAGGGACGGGAGGACAAGATCTCTCAGCTGATGAGAGCATATGCTAAAAAACATTCATTGTGGTATCATATGAACATGACCGTGTCATATTACAGGCGTGTGGAACTATGGGGGCACTTGTGGACCCCACTGCAGTTAGTATCACTTTCTAGTTATTTTGGTATTAGTGTACTCCAATTTTTATTTCCTTCGAAATTCATAATTATAAAATGAGACAATTCATTCACACATGCCCATTTTGCAGCAGGGCACATCATGTTGTCCCGTTGATCCACAGCTCAGTGGAGTAAGTATTCTTAAGTTTGTTGAACAATGCTGTACAACTTTGCAAATACCATTTGCTTATAGTTATCAAGCATATTGGACAACTATCAGGACATAATGCATTTATAATGCAAGGCATATATGACTTCGGGATTTTTAACTGTGCTTACCACAATGTACAAGACCCAGAGTATCACGCACCTCTTTTCTAGGTGAGCACCGGACTTGGCCTCGGTAGCACTTCAGTGTCCAGTGAATGGCCTGACACAACAGCACCAGTCTGTCAGCATCACTGTCTTCATGTAGTTCGTATTCACATTACTGCTGGTTGGCCCGTAATGTAGCCACCTGAATTGGTTTGAGCATGTACTATTGTGTCCTGCCTTTTGAGAGCTTCTTCAATGAAGGTGAAGCTAGTCCCGAGAGAGAAAGGCAAATGTTGTCTACAGAGTCCCCTATGGTATGCATTTCAAAAACTTTTGCTAATTGCATGCTTCCAAAATCTTATATCAGTACCATTCATATAAGGGCTTTGAGACTGGGGGCCAGCAAAGGACAGTCAAAATGTATGTTTGCGCATAGTTATCAAGTGACGATGATGGAAACTCGTCGAAAACCCTCAATGGAGTTGTATTGTACTTCACTCCCTTGTCCCCAGCCCCAGGGTCTCAGATGGATATAGATATCATCTTGCACATTCTTTCGTAGCTACTCATTTTGCGCCTTTTTTGGTTCGATGCATATTTAGGGGACATCCACGTGCCGCTTCACCCATTCGACTCCAAGCACCAGCAGACATGACCCTGTGGTAAGGATAGTACTCTGAGGTGCTAAGGATAGCATGTTTACAACTAACAGACTTTGTGCAATGGACACAGTGCCAGATGGGAGCCATTTAGGTATCAGATAGGAAACCAGTAAGCTGGTCCATAATGACACACAGAGGCTGGGGGAATAAGATGCAGAAAACAGCACACGAGGTGTGTGTTGTCTATCCTTTGTACAGCCCACCCTCGAGGTTTCGTTATGCACAACAGTGGGGTGCAGTTGTGTAAGTCCCAAAATCATTCATCTCTCCCGCAGGGTCGGCGTCTACTTGCGGTACTGGGGGAGGGGGGAGGTAAGTAGCGAAATTTGTGCCCCTCGTCCACACATCGATCAAGCAAATGGCAATCTGTGCCCCCCTTTCAGTCCAGTTCTGGGGGGGGGGGGCAATTGCCCCCCTGTACCCCCGTAGACGCCGGCCTTGCTCTCACACTATTTAAAACGCACTTCAAATAAATTAATTACGACCCATACTGGGGGTGGGGTTCTGTGGCAAGATCACTTCCTGCTGTTACTTCTGCAGTGCTTTGCGTTAGTGCTACATTTTGTGCTGTGTCTAAGGGATTCTCCAGTTTATTGCAGAGTTATGCATGCTGTTGATTATAACTAACCTAAGTACCTGTCACAGATGAATTGTACTCAGTTCAAGGCAATAAAGATGGACTTGACCAAGTTTGATCACATTGTGAAGATCTTGTGATTTGCATGTCTGATTTCTTAGTCATCACTCATCAGCAAAGCTGCAATGCAAAATCAGCTCTTCCTACACAGTAAGTGTGTCACAGCAAAGTTCTGTCAGTGTTAGGTGGTGCATGTGATATGGTTAGACCCTGAAGTATAGGGTTTAAACCTTTTCCCCCCAAATTTGCACCACAAATCTAGGTTAGTCTGATTAGGGTTAACCCGATTATTACCCATGACACTGTTCCTAAGCTTGTCACTTCAGGGTAGCAATATACCAATCCTCTACAAAATGCACACTTCTAAAGCTGCAGATAAACAATATAACAAAAGGTAGTTCCATGAAAAGCCCGGTTCCTCCTTGAATTCGGTCTGATACTAATTTTTCCTCCCGAATGTGCACAAACTTCTGACGTAGTTATTTCTGCCCAATTTTTACCTCCCCGAACTTGGGAAAAAAATAGAACCCAAAAACTTCAGGGTCTCGATATGGCACAAAATAGCCGGCTACAACACACAATGGCATACAAGTTTCAAAGAGCATCTTTCTAAGCAGCCACATAAAACAGGTGTAGCTGTTTCAAGGCTATGAAAAAATTAGCTTAATGACTGTAATCGTGCTGACAGCTGACAAGTCACCATCAGTAGTGTGTGGTGCATAACTGAGGTGAATTACTACTAATAATCATGGCAGTGAAACCCTTTCACGACTGACATCATTTTGTTGACCAATCTTAATGTTAATTAAGTCCACAGTTGTGGCCGACAAGCATGCTATTTCAACAGAAGTGCTTGTGTGTGTTCGTTTTTATCCTTGTGTCGTACTCTCTTTTAGTCTTTCACACTGCTTTTATCGGTTTTAACAGATAGTGAGTTTTGTTGCAAGTAGCATCGAAATATATACCTGATCCCCGCATGGGATGGATGGCATGACACTTCTTGTGATTGTCACTTTCCTAGTTATGCACTTGCATCTGACTACATGCCATCATAGGAGAAACCGGCTGAGGACACACCAGTAAAGGCCTTTATCAAAAAAGAAGTTGTACGCATTGCCAACCTCCATACCGTTAGTAAAAAGATCAAAATCTTGCAACAAACACAACGGCGGATGAAGCGGAAGGTTGCAAAACTACAGCATGTCATAGCAGATCTTACGTCCAAGAATATTTTGCTCCAAGAACAGGTGGGCTGTCTTGAGAACCTGGCTGGGGCTAATAAGGACCTGCTGATGAGACAGACGGCTAAACAAAAGGGGACTAGCCTGCCTCACACTTATAGCCCTGAACTGCGGGCATTTGCACTAACCCTGCATCTTTACTCGCCACGCGCGTATGACTATGTACGCCAGGCCTTTGATACGTGTCTGCCCCATCCACGTACCATTAAGAGGTGGTACACGTCAGTTGATGGTGAGCCGGGATTTTCGAATGAAGCACTTTCAGCACTAACGATGAGAGCAACAATTAACAAACAAACAGGAGCACCAACAATATGTAGCCTTATGGTTGATGAAATGGCCATCAGAAGGCACATAGAATGGGACGGGCGCCGCACATATGGCATCACTACATGAACAATGGAAGCCGCCCATTGGGTACTTCCTTGTGGATGGGATATCTGGAGAACAGAGAAGCAATCTTGTTCTTCAAGGGTTATCTCTTGCGCACAACGCAGGGGTCACAGTCGCATCCCTTACCTGTTACGGCGCAGCGGCAAATATATCAATGCTACAAAGCCTTGGATGCTCACTCCAGCCTGACAATTTAAGGACCAGTTTCTCACATCCAGACACTGCAGAGCCTGTAAATGTATTTCTTGATGCCTGCCATATGCTCAAATTAGTGAGGCATGCATTTCCACACCTCAAATCTTTTGTCGATGAAGACGGCTGTGAGATATCTTGGAGCCACATCTTAAGTAAATTTCGTTCGAAAAATATTCGTAACTTTTACTATCCGCATCATGGAGAATTCACATTACGTTATAGAGTGTATAGAAAATATCAACACACTCGATTAAATTCTTTGTCATCGTGAAAGGGTTCTTAAAACCTTCGCGTATCAAAGTGAGCCAGCTAAAGCCGTGAAATTACACTTTCTACAACTCAGTTCGTAAATTGCGGCAGCAGTTCAAGTTTTAATTAAACACTTACCGATAGTCACCACTGCTCCGGAATGTGATCTGATAAATTTTATCCATTAATGTACAAACAAATATATTGTATACAATGTGTGACTATATAGACAGCTTTTTAATCTATATATTAAAAAATTGTAAGAAAGAGTATACAGTTTTGACTTTGAAATTTTAACAAGAACCTTTGGTGTTTGCGTTTTGTTTCATTATGAGCTAAAATCTTCTAAAATTAAAGTATGCCCTTCCCATTTGTAGTGCGTCATATGCCGTGACATAATGAACAGACTCATAGTTTTTCAGTACGGCTAATGAAAAACCTCGGATACATTCTGTGAATTGGAGCTCTGTTTATAGGTGCTGCTTTGGTTAAGTTTGCACAAGGAATATTTACTTATTATAATTACATATCTTATGCATAGTGCTCATCTTCATTGTATAGCAATTAAACATTTCTGATGACAGTTGTGTGATTCGATTCTCCCAAAATCTTATTGGAATTGTGTGCCGCATGTTATGATGATTAGAATTGTAGACTCCACCTTCGCGTCATTTGATAACAGATTCCTTTCAATATAGTATTGTCAACTGTCCAATAGTTTGAGAAAATATATACACTGTGCAATTTAACTCGTAAAATAAGCTTTCGCAAAATATTAGTGATCCTCTTTGTAAACAAAGATTGATGTAACATGCCTCTAAATTTCTATTATCGATTCTTCTACAATTCTTTCCTTCGGGTGTCGGTGTTGTATAGAGTGTGGTCGTGTAAAAATCTCTTTGATTGCCAGCGCTGATTCCATGCGAAGATCCTTGTACATAGTGTCTCCTTAGCAATCTTCAACCTGGTCATAAGCTGTTTTCGTTGCGCTGTGTAGAATACATTACAATGATGACAAAGAATACAATTATTATTTCAATTATACACTTGTTTATTTCGATAAATTACAATTCTATTCCAAACTCCGAAGTTTTCGTTTGTTGTCTTGATTGATGAATTCCGAAGACATCAAGTAATTTATTCTGATTATTGGGCGCTTGAATCCAGCGTTGATTAATGCGGGTGATATGCTGTCGCCGTGTTTGTATTGCTTCAACAACTTGCACTTTGTTGCGACGAACTTGCATAGTCTCTTATTGATGCTTCCTTTCTTTGTATGAAGATTCTTGAATGGCGTACAAGAGAGTATTAGATGAAAATCGTCCGGTGGCCCACCGCAATTGATATGTTTGTTGAGTTTCAATAAGTGATGATACATCAGACCTTGCACGACAATATTGAACTTCTGTTCATTCGACATCCTTGACTGGTAGAATAAAATAAATGTGTAGAGGTTCTAGGGTGGAATATACCACGTGATAAGATTTTTTATGTACTTTCCATTTCAACCGTTAGGTGTAATTTCAACAAATCCGTAATGAATCGTGCGATATAGACTGCTTGTATATGATAATTTGATTTGATTGCTTTCTTGATTAATGCAATGCCCATTGCAATGATTACAATTACGTTTGGTCTAGTGTATTTCAATTCTTCGTTAGCAAACCTCAAAAACTCCACCATCAATCCAAACGGTCCTTCCGATGTTGACGTGCAAATATTTTTATAACTATTGTAGATTCGACATACAATATCTCGCATCTTGAACTCCATAATTTGCACCATATCTCCGAATACGACCATGTCTAGGACGTATTGAAATGCAGCGATAAATGAATCGTTTCGCGGCTCCTCCTTTTCGAAGCAACTTTTTATCAGGTCCTCCCATGACGAATGGTAACGAGTACAAAATCTGTCCATCTCTTCAATGTATATCAGTTGTCTGTTCTGTTTTGTAGTGTGCCTCGACATTTAATTAAATCATATTGGTGCTAATTTTATTATCAGGTTCGTAATCTTCCACCTGACGTTAGAATTATGAAAGTCAATTTACAAAAAAGATGTGATGTGTAAAGGAAAAACGTTTGCTTTCAGTGATTCTATGTACAAGACAGCGCAAGAGACCCTCCTTCCCTAACTTGACTTGTAGGAGCGATTTTATGGCTTTGTATACCGAGACCATTGTTTGGATTCCCCTACTCCCTGCGGGCGTAACCTTAACGAATGTGTACGGGAACTCTCTCACTTCGTTTCCACTAGTGGGTCCTGAATGAAAAAAGACATGTTTCTGTGATGTATATTTGCACTGTGTGATTATGAAAAATGTTTGCCTAAATTAATTACTGCTTTTGACTTTGTTTCAGATGATCACTCGATTGATATTAATAAAAATATTCTACTAGTTGGGAATGTATTTTTAAGTTGTGTGCGTTGATTTCCGCTATAGCAAACACAATAATTTGCATTTCAGATGAGTTGTTTGCGACTTCTGCGTGTATTGCAAAGTTAACATAAAACGATGTAATTAAATTTGTTTCTCGTTTTCGAATTCATATTGTTTCTATCACTGAATAAACTTGACTTTCACTCGATTGATATTTTGTGAGTTGAGAATAATGATTGCCTAATAGTTGTGTCTGATCTGAAATACATTAAATGCAACGTTTCTCGTTGAGTATTGTTTGCACCGATAATATTTTCTCGTTTGCTTAGAAAGTCTATTCTTAGATTTTTTTTTTTTTTGATAGGGTTCTTATTGTGTTCTTGAGAGTCGAATAATTCCAATGTCTATTTGCGATCAATAAAAAATTTCGCCTCTGTACACCGGTCCTAAGAATATTTCCTTTTTGGAGGAAAGAATTTGAAAAAGAGAGAGGATTTCCCAACCCCGCAGATTGACAACAGGTTCCCCGCTTTTGGGGCTGTATAGATGGAGAGAGTGACCCCACCGGTCTGCAAAGAGGGAGAGAGTGACCCCACCGTGTCTCGAGTCTGGTTGTACTGTGGAAAGTATAGCTGTGGTGCGTGTTTGGATAACTCTGTCAAGGTAATGTTTATAGTGCCTGAGTAGGATATTGTTAGCTCGCAAGGTTGATTTTATGATAGTTCAAAAGATATATTATTTCAAATTGTAATGTTTGCTATTATTTTCCGGTGTGTTGTTTACATGTTGGCAGATGCACCGTTTAGAGTGTTTCTCTACTATTCATCCGTGCATGTTTCTTGTTTTGTTAGATTGTTCTTCAACTATTTATCCTTTGTGTACCTCTTGTTTACGTGTTGGATTTTGGCTCTCTATTATCTGTTTCGGTAATATTTTCCTGTCTGTTGTTTACACGTTGGCAGATGCGCCGTTTAGATTGTTTCTCTGCTATTCAGCGTTAGCTCTGTGCTGTATTAAATTATTCATCATGTGCTGTTCAAAGTGTTTCTCTGCCATTCATCCGTGCATGTTGATCGTTTTGATAGATTCTTTTTCATTTATTTTCCTGCATGTGTCTGTTGTTTATGTGATGTGTTTTGGTTCTCTATTAGCTGTTGATCGTTTTTCTCATTATTTCCGTATGTCTATGCTGTTTACTTAATAAGAAATTGATTAATTGTGTAATGTTGGAATAATCTTCCCTATTGCGCTCGAAAATGTTCATAACTGTCAGGTGTACGCCTCCCGTCTTCAAGAAATCAGGGCAGATATTATTAGAGCTGATTGTTGGCTAGGAGTGTGCTATGTGTTGATGTTCATTTTTTAATATATTTTCTGTGTTGAATTCATAAAACAAAGTAAGGTTTGTAGTGTCTCTTAGAATGAAAATTGTATGGGGAAGTCACGATGATGATTTTATGATAGTTAAAAATGATAGTCTCCTCCTCTGTTGTTTTTGATTAACCAATGTATTGTTATAGATTTTATTTCCTCTCGTGTTCGTGTCTCATGGTCTTCCAGGTTCTCAGCTGTTCACAATTAACTATACCTATTAGAAATTTGTAAATAAAACTCTGCTATGGTGCTCACATATAATAATGTTAGACTTTTTATAATACAACTTTTAATTTTGATTGTAATCATAGTGATTAAAAATATCTTCTTTGATTAAATGTGTCATAATGGAATATTATCTATTGTTCTTGAAGTTACATATTAGAACTTTGTAATTAAAACTCCGCTAGGTTGCTCATGTTAGACTTTTTATAATAAAACTTTTAATTTTGATACACACACCACCTGACAAAAATTGCGAACGAAGTCGTCCCAGGGTGAAAAATCGCCAAAGATGTGGTCCGATGTTGTCAGTGTGCATGCCCCTACTTGCGCGCCGCATGAAAAAAATGCGAACGAATCCGGCCCAGGCTGAAAAATAGCCAAAGAAGTCAGTCCAGTGTGTACAATCATAAGTGTACGCTTCCAGTCTTCAACAAATCAGGGCAGATATTATTAGAGCTGGTTGTTGACTAGGAGCGCGCTATGTGGTGAAGTTCATTTTTTAATGTATTTTCTGTGTTGGATTCATAAAACAAAGTAAGGTTTGTATGGGGAAGTCACGAGGATGATTTTATGATAGTTAAAATGATAGTCTCTTCCTCTGTTGTTTTGATTAACCAATGTAGTGTTATAGATTTTATTTCCTCTTGTGTTCGTGTCCCATGGTCTTCCAGGTTCTCTGCTGTTCATATACATCTATCGGCACTTGTAATTAAAGCTCCACTATGGTGGTCATGTTAGACTTTTTATAATAAAACTTTTAATTTGATAGTAATCGTATTGATCTTCTTTTATTAAAAATGTGCTACTCCTTCTGCTTAATTGAAAACTTGCGTGATTATCACTAATAAAATACCCCTTCAATGCTATTGCATCAGATTTTTTGGCTGAGTTTTTCTCCTTCACGCAGAGTCATAATTCCTGACACTAATGACTTTAATAAATATATTTTCACTTGTACTTTTGTGTATGGCTATCCTTTGCATGTAAATCACCTACTGCACACCTGCTGTAGCGGTAAAAAAAATTGCGATTGAAGTCGACACTGAATGAAAAATGATGAAAGAAGTCGGCCCAGGCTGAAAATGTGAGCTGGCAAGCGCGCACGCAGCCCTCCGGCCACGCTCCGCCTACTGGTAAGAGCCTCCACCCGAGCGCCGCCTGCCACACGCGAGGAAAAATACGCGAAAAAAGTCGACGCAGATTGAAAAATGACGAAAGAAGTTGGCCCAGGCTGAAAAATGTGAGAGGGCAAACGCGCACGCAGCCCTCCCCTCGCCGATAAGCGCGCGGACAACCCTCCGCACTGGCCCCGCGCAGGGAAAATACGCGAGACGCTGTGGGGTTCGAACCAGACACCCATATAGCTAACTGGACAGCAGTTTAATGGGACAAGGCCCTCTACTACTAAGAGGGAGTGTTCCGGACGTGACTTTCTATCTGAAAAGCATGTATCAAGGAGGCCTATACACTGCGTACAACCTCACACATACAAGATGTTCAGGATCATCTCAAAACACTTGCGTGTTAAAGCTAAATAAGCAGACTTTTTCTTTGTTTTGCAAAAGGCTATGGATAGTTTTGTATATGAGCAACATGACAACTTCAAATACTCTGAATGTATCTATCTATGTTTTCGGAAATGGCGGATAAACGCAAACCCTAGCGAGAACGGAAAGAAATTATGTGATTTTCAGAGCATAAAATCACATTTGCAACCAAAAAATATATACACTATATTATGATGGTGTATACTGCACGTTGCTGAATTTTAGGTTGAGGTGTACAATAAACTGGAAGCGTGCTTGAATAATTCAGAATTCTGGAACTGAAACTTCAGCACACTTCCTGGATGTTCCAAAGATGTGTTCCAAAATTCACCTTTATCATTCGCATCTATTGACACGCTACATCGTTTCAAGACGAAAGATTCTCCTGTTAAAAGCCTGCAATTAAAACTGTCCAATTTAAATCCGCCGTGGTGATCATATCTGTGGTCTGTGGAGCGTGACGGACCAGCACGCGCACATCTTTCTTTTCTCGCGGATCTACGGTGTACTGCTTCATTTTTGCCCACCACGGGTGCTCCCACGAGATCTTAGCACATGAGATCACGTGGCTACGAGGGCGCGAGAAGCGGCAGCGAGCCGAGCCCTTCGTAGTCACCTATCGGCATGAGAAATTGATGTTTTGAGGCTGGGGAACACATAGAAAGGACAAATACATACAAAGCCTCAAGGTGCCAGCAATGCACCATTGCAGGCACTGGTACAAATGGTACTTGATGAAGTATTTTTGCTTGAACTGATTACTTTAAGTGCTGTAGGAAGAAAACAGGATTGAGTCCTATAACTCAGACAATAGTCAGTGCCGCAGGCTACTCTGCTCCGGGTTCCGGAAATAATGCACAGGCACTGGGTTCAGCCTATGACCTTTGGTTGCATAGGCTGAAGTAATGGTTCGGCGGTGTTCCATGCTCCCAAAAATACAGGAGCGGCGTTGTGGATAGCTCATAAAACAGATCACACAGGCAACGTGACAAGATTAAGAAGCAATTCTCCAAGCCCTGATACCTTCTGCCTATTTCTAGCAGATAGGTTGGAAAAATGCAGTGAACAACACGTCTCACGTTAGCGTGGGCGTAGGAAAAAAATTTCCCGGGTTGCGGAGCGTTTTGCCACATGAAATGTTTGCGCGCATTTTTAGCAGTGCGCTGAGACAGTGTTCAGACATAAGAGCGGAGTTAAACGTCTAACTTTACTTTCAAAGCTCGTGCACACGCAGTTTCAGCACTTAATGCAAATAAATAGCGAAAAAAAGGCACACACTTCTGTAACTACTCACAAAAACAAAAAAAAGAAACACACAGTACAATTATTTCAAATGATTTATTTCTGTGCAAGGAGTAGAACAAACAGGAACATTTTTTCCTTTTTACATACTTCCATAACTACTTACAAAAACGAAACACACACACACAGTACAATTATTTTCTTCCGAAACTACTTACAAAAAGGAAAATAAAAGACACACACGCAGTACAATTATTTTAAAAGATTTATTTCAGTGCGAGGAGTAGAACAAGTATCAGTACATTTCTCGCAGCTCGCTTGCTGCCTCTCTATCCTATCGTTAGCAACGTTTATTTCCTTTTTTCATGAGCTGAGGCAATGTCCACGCATAAGAGTGGAGCAAAACCTTGAACTGGCCAAACATTTGGTGATGACACATCCATAAAGCATAATCGTCAAAAGTATGCAGTATGGTTCGCTTTCACCGCGTCATCGGAATTTAGGTTACCGGTCAGTCTCAAGGTCGAAGGTCTCAAGGCTTAAAGTTATGGCGACCACGCGGACTATCCTTGACTTTGCTGACCAAGAGCGAGGGAGGCTCCGCCTCCAAAAGGACAGGTTTGTCCTCCAAAATGCGCGCCAATAGGAGGACTCGGAAGGCGGAGCGCTGCGGCCTCTGCTCTTGCCTAACAGATGGCGCACCCGTAGCGCTCGGCTCGGGATATGTGACCCGCTGTCGTCTGCTTCTTCCGGTAGAGCTACGACCTTGAAGCTGACCCGCAGCCTCTGCTCTGGTAACATTGGCGCTCGGTAAGGGCACGTGTGGTCGCGCTAACCTAAATTCCGATGACGCTCTTATGCGTGAACATTGCCTCAGCTCATGAAAAAGGAAAGAAATGTTGCTGCTTTTGTTCTACAACTCGCACTGAAATAAATAATTTAAAATAATTGTACTGTGTCTCTGTATGTTTCGTTTTTGTAAGTAGTTACGGAAGTATGTAAAAAGGAAAGAAATGTTGCTGCTTGTTCTACTCCTCGCACAGAAATAAATAATTTGAAATAACTGTACTGTGTGTTTCGTTTTTTATAAGTAGTTACGGCAGAAGATAATTATACTGTGTGTGTGTGTCTTTTTTTTTCTTTTTGAAAGTAGTTACCGAAGAAAATAATTGTACTGTGTGTGTGTGTGTTTCGTTTTTGTAAGTACAGTTACGGAAGTACGTAAAAAGGAAAGAAACGTTGCTACTTGTTCTACTCCTCGCACAGAAATAAATCATTTGAAATAACTGTACTGTGTGTTTCTTTTTCCTTTTTGTAAATAGGTACGGCAGAAGATAATTATACTGTGTGTGTGTCTTTCCTTTTTCTTTTTGAAAGTAGTTATGGAAGAAAATAATTGTACTGTGTGGGTGTGTGTTTCGTTTTTGTAAGTACGGAAGTACGTAAAAAGGAAAGAAATGTAGCTGTTTGTTCTACTCCTCGCACTGAAATAAATCATTTGAAATAACTGTACCGTGTGTGTGTGTGTTTTGTTGGGTTCCGGGACATTTGATCGAACGCCGTTTGGTCGAAAGCCGTTTGATCGAACGCGGGACATTTGGTCTAAAGCCATTTGATCGAACACCGTTTGATCGAAACGGCAGCGGTCGTTTGATCGATTTTTTATTGGTTCGCTTGGAGCGTTGATGAAACAAAAAAAGAAGAAGAAAACAACAAAAGAAAGCTTCGGTTCTAAATGCTGTTATCCTAAGGAATATTTCACTCTGTGTAATCCACTTGCCCATAAACACATTCCTCATCCTAATCCACTTTTCCGCATCCAGAAGGCGATCCGATGGCCGGGGTTGTTCCCCGTATCCCGTTCGACAACTTGATAGGTTTTTCCTCTCTGACAGATAGTGACTAAACATGGCATACATGCCTTTCACCCCTAGTCCCTCAGCACTTTGTCAAATAATAATTGATGTCAATTGTCAAATATTCAACATTTTTGACAAATATATAAATCAAATAAATAAATGATATATTTTTGAATGATTTATTCGCGTCGAACGTGGACAAATTTTAACAATGTATTATTAATGTTTGTAGTTAACTGACCATGGTTTGGAGAAAGAACAGTTTTAGTTTATTTACTACATCACTATTACTTATTTGTTGTGGTTTAGTTTATTTACTTTCTGCCTATGTGCAAGTGAATCTAAATTTGGTTCATCCAACATACATGTCACCGAAGAATCCCTTTGAAACCTAGACAATATAAGCCGGGGAGCAAATCTTTGTACTTTGTCTGCATTTTTTTTCTCTTTTTCGTGGCGTGGATGTGTAGGTATCTCAGACTGCAGATGCATACTCTATAAACAAGATTGAACTAAGGTTTTATATGGCTGTTAATATAATATTTTTCTTTTATACTATGGCAAAAAATCCTTCTTAGCATTCATAGACTTCGACTGCCTTTCGCTCACATATCACTATCCCATTTCGGATCGTTCCCTGTAAACTTGTCGACATCAATGAAAGGGTGCCCAGGAGAAGCAGAGACTATTGGCTGCTCCCAACTTGAGGCCATTTCCTTCAATATGTGTCCTACTGGTTCGCAGGATACTTCCGCATTGTTCTATTCAATTCAATTCAATTTTATTTTCCTTTCGGATGGGAGAGAGTAAAAAGCCAGAAGGCTGTGCTGTTCGTGAATGACAAAGGTCTGCAAATAACCAGTGATCTACCCTCTTTAGCTGAAAAAAAAGCAAGAGAAACAAAAAAAAAGAAAACAGAGGACACTGATTGCCTGCTCCGTATGCTCGAGTCAAAAGTTACAGAAAAAGAGGTGCTAAGGACACGCTGCGAGATTTGAACTACACTTCGAACAAACGGCGTTGATCAACCGGCTTTCGATCAAACGGCTTTCGACCAAGTGGCGTTCGACCAAACGGGCGGACACCTTCCGTAACTACTTTCAAAAAGAAAAAACAAAGACAGACACACAGTACAATTATTTTCTCCCGTAACTACTAACAAAAAGGAAAAAAAGAAACACAGTACAGTTATTTCAATGGATTTATTTCTGTGCGAGGAGGAGAGCAAGCAGCAACATTTCTTTCCCTTTTACATACTTCCGTAACTACTTACAAAAACGAAACACACACACATACACATGGAGTACAATTATGTTATTCCGTAAGTAGTTACAAAAAGGAAAAAGAAAAGAAACACACAGTACAGTTATTTCAAATGATTTTTTCTGTGCGGGGAGTAGAACAAGCAGCAACATTTCTTTCCTTTTTACGTACTTCTGTAACTACTTACAAAAACGAAACACACACACAGACACAGTACAATTATTTTCTTCCTTAACTACTTACAAAAAGAAAGAAAAAGACACACACACAGTACAATTATTTTAAATTATTTATTTCAGTGCGAGGAGTAAAACAAAAGCAGCAACATTTCAATGTTCACGCATAAGAGCGTCATCGGAATTTAGGTTACCGCGGCCACACGTGCCCTTACCGAGTGCCAATGTTGCGAGAGCAGAGGCTACGGGTCACATATCGGGAGCCGAGCGCTACCGGTGCGCCATCTGTTAGGTAAGAGAAGAGGCCGCAGCGCTCCCCTTCCGAGTCCTCCTATTGGCGCGCATTTTGGAGGCGGAGCCTCTTCGCTCTTGGTCAGCAAAGTCAAGGATAGTCCTTGGTGTGGTAGTTCTATCTTTGCAAGTCATTCGTCGATACGTGTGGGACACCAAAGAGAAGCTGTCTCTCCCAGAGACCGTCCATAGTGAATGCTCGGCTACGCCGCATTAGTACGGTGATATTCTTTACTTTGCCTGAGGTCTGAAAATGCATACATGTCAACGTGACAAAGAAATTCCGGTTGCTCGTTCTGTATTACTAAGATTCATATAAAGATAAATTTGTGGTGACAGAGCTAATCAGGAAACTCGTGCGATGGGTCGACACATGGGACTTCCGTTCCGTTCTTTTTGATTAGAAGACTATTAAACGAAAGCGTGCGGTATTTCCAACTGTCTGAGAAGAAACTAGTCATGCAACATTCATCTTTCCTATTTCGATACATTCTTTCTTTCTGACTTTCTGTCCATAAGCAAGAGAAACGTGTACTGCCGAACCGCTTCCCTGTCCGGACGCGCGCTCGGACCTCCACTCGCAGCTTTTCGAAATCACCGTCAGGTGGCTACGGCTTCGCTGGAATCGAGAATAGCGGCTTCCTCGCTGCACGCCCCAACATGCACGGGTGTGGGGAGTCGTCATAACCTAAAAATAACTTGCTCTGCATATTCAAGGTCGCAGCTTGCTCTTGGCTCTATGTACTGCTTCCTCCGCCTACGCCATGTGCCGCACCTGAGCTCAAAGTTCGCTCTCACCACATGTTATTCCGATTTGCAAGTTGCTTGCATGAGCAGGCACACAACCACCCCTGTGGAATTTCAATAATATTACTTAAATGGAACAAATTGCAGTGAAATGCAGATTCATCTCAGACAGGGATTTCTACCCTCAGCGTTAAAGCCTCAGATACCCGCATTTCTGCTCGAATAACAAAATAGCTATGACTTCAAAAATTAAACACATGCTAACAAATGACCATCAACTGACAAAACACACCCATTCCTGCTATCAGAAAATTATTACATAATGCACACACGCACACAGCTGCATCATCCCTGCGTAAAAAAAGCACAGGACAAGGGTACACAAGCTCCCTTAAGCGATGAGGGAAAAGGCTTAAGACGGAGTGCTCAGGAATAATCGCTGAGTCACCGCACATCGCTACGAAACTGAACGGCTAACCCAAGATGACAACAACAAGATACTAGCGGCGGGTAAATCCCTGTCTAAGATGAATCTGCATTTCACTGCAATTTGTTCCATCTAAGTAATATTATTGAAATTCCACAGGGGTGGTTGTGTGCCTGCTCATGGAGGCAACTTGCAAATCGGAATGACATGTGGTGAGAGCAAACTTTGAGCTCAGGTGTGGCACTGACGTAGGTGGAGGAAGCATTACATAGAGCCAAGGGCAAGCTGCGACCTTGAACCTGTAGAGCAAGTTATTTTTAGGCTATGATGACTCCCCACACCCATACAATTTGGGACATGCAGCGAGCTCGCCGCTATAAAAGTGGGGAGGATGTGTAAAGAGGCAGCAGTCTTCGCGTCGCTTCGAGAGTGCGCAGAGCTCGCTCAAAAGTAAGTATTTTTCATCCACGCTCCATGGCGCACTTTTTCTTAGTGTTTCTTCTTTTTTCAGTGCCTAGATGCGTGTTCTGCTTTTTGATCCTCATGATATCGAGGATGATACGCCATTGGAAGAGAATTCACCGTCTTCTCGAGACATTGCACCTGGTACATTGTGTGCTCACGTCGAGCGATCACATCCCTACGTGGACATTTCCTTCCTTCCATTCTTTCAAACTGATAGCGCATTTCGAGGTACCGTCAAAGTGTACATCGCGACGCTGTGCAACCCCTGTAACATGGCGTGCACGACGAGAGAAAAATTACCGATGATGGTGCACAATCTGGCCTACGATTTGGCAGGACTGCTGCGGGAATTTCACCTGCTCGGGTGGAAGCGAGCTCCCTTCATCGTGGCCAGTTCCATGGAAAAAATTGGATCGTTCGAAATTGGCACCTTCCTATTCAGAGATACCATGCCGTACCTGAATTCGTCGCTGGGAGAGCTCGTGGAAACTCAAATCCATGGGGGGCACAGAGGTGTTCCAGTGCCTGAAGCAGGTATTTGGAGACGACTATGCAATTCTGCTTCGTAAAGGTTTGTTCCCGTACAGCCACGTTAATTCTTTCGTGGTGTACGACCAATTGGCTCTGCCGGCAAAATCTGCCTTCCGAAATGATCTCACGGGGGAGGATATAGGCGAGGAAGACTACCAGTACGCGCTGCAAGTATTTGAACGTTTTGGATGCTCGAATCTGAGAGATTATAATGCACTGTATCTGAAAACGGATTCCCTATTACATGCTGACGTAATGCAGCACTTCGGATGACTGTGCTACGACGCGCGGATTGGAATTGCTTCATTGTGCTTCTCTGGCGTCCTATTCCTCGCAATGCGCTCTAAATTACACGCAGGCAAAATTGGAGTTAATCATCGACGAGGACATGTACAGAACCATCGAATTGAGTGTTAGGGGCGGGCTCTGTCAGGCGAGCAGGCATCATTTGCGGCCTAACAACACTCTGTGTAGTGGCTATGATCCCGATAAAGAGGTGTACCCCCATATCATGCATAGATTGCAACAATCTTTAGGGATTCAGTATGATAAAGCACCTCCCCGTTGGCGATTTTGAGTGGGTCGAGGATTTTAGCTCCGTGGATTTTATGCATCACCCCACGAATTCGGAGGTGGGGTACGTGTATGTGTGTGACTTGGAGTATCTAAAATCTATCCACGCTCTAATGCGGTCCCTCACCCTGGCTCCCGAGAAGGCGGTAGTCCCGGAGGAATGGCTCTCGCAATTTCAGCGAGGGCTTCTCAAAGAATTGATGTATCAGCCAGCCAACAGCAAAAAGCTGTTGCTCACCTGCAAGGACAAGGTTGAGTATGTCGTTCATTGTGCACTGTTTGCACTCTACTATAGATTGGGCATAAGGGTGACAAAAATTCACCGAATTCTAAAATTGTTGCCAGACGCGTTGCCTCGGGCACGACGTTCGAAAAAAATTTCTATGAAATCTCAAATAATGCAGTCTTTGAAAGAACGCTTTTAAATAAATTTAGCATAAGAGATATTAGAGTAGCCTTCGATGAGGAGACAGCAAGTCGCCTCGGGAGTCGGGCAGAATGTTGAGGATGGAAATTTTGTCCCCTGATTGCGTCACGTACGAAATGCGCAATGGAAAAGTGCGATGCGATTTCCCCCTGCAGATTGGCTTTACGATTTTAGAACTGAGTAAATTAAACATGTACTTGTTCTACTATGAAACCCTGCTGAGCAAGCTCTCTTGTCCGGTGATTACCTGCTACTTTGACACGGATTGTCTGATCCTCGGCCTATTCTGCAAGGACTACGAAGATCAGTTACGTGCAATTGCCCACGACCATTTAGGCTCGTCTTTCTTCGATCGGAATCATCCACTCTACAGTGAGAGGAATTGCGGTAGGCTTGGTGCGTTCAAAAGTGAAACTGGTAGCATACCCATAAAGGAAGTACAGTCAATTCTCGATTTATGAACCTTGGATTTATGAATTCCCTCATTTTATGAACAGGAGCACGAGGATCCAAACTTTTTACATGAGTTTTTCCCTCGTTTTATGAACCTCAATATCCGAATAATGAATGGAATTTCTGGGAACGAACTAGGAGTTGCCCAGCGTTTTTGCTCTCAATTTATGAACGAATCGTTCTGAGGTCAACAGAAACCTTCAAAGGGATTATTCCATGGTCTTACGAATGACGCCGGAACGGACGAAACTTTTTCCAGGCATTGCACCCTCGGTTTTTATACCGTGGAAATCCGGACAACAAACGGGTTTTCCAGGGACGCATTAGGGGGACCAAGTGTTCCTGACCACAATTTATGAATGAGGTGGCCGCAGGTCAGATAGATTTCAGAGCATACTAGTGACGTGGTCGCCGTCCATGTCAGCTATTGTGCAAACTATATGTTGAATTATAAATGCAATCCCAACCCTCAAATACTGTTCGATGGTGCTCACCTAACGGAATTTTCGATTTATGAATCCCTCGATTTATGAACAATTTTTCAAGAAACCGAGGGTGTTCATGAATCGACGGTTGACTGTAATATGCTTGAAAGCCAAAATGTACTTCATAAAATTAGTGGGGGCAAACAAATTGCAAGAGCTAAAGGGGTCAAAAAGAACATTGTGCACAAACCACTCCTGAATGATACGTGCCACGATACCCTATTCAAGCACACTAGCGTGTCGCACGAACAGGTATCAATAGTGGGAAAGGAACAGTGCATGTACACCATCAGAAATGTCAAAAGAAGTCTGATGGCGTACGACGACAAACGATCCCTCTACAATGATGTCAACTCCTACCCGTATGGAAGCTGCGAATATGGTAAGCTTGAGTGGATGACGGAGATAGCGGGATTTAGCCGGGCATTCTTTCTCCCCTCAGATAATGCAGATGATGAGAAGAAGTAGCGTCATTTGGACCAGTGGAAGGATATGGTACCTCATTCTCTTCTCGCTCGTCTCATGCACGCTGGCGCTGGACACCTACAACTATTACTGCGAGCATGAAGCCTGGAGAAGGATAAGCACACCTACGCGCATGAATGCCCTGGTGATATCTTGGCTATCACAGATTGGCATTTGGTACCTATGCGGTTCGGCATTAAGCTGGACAAGAACGCTACTGGATCGCTGCGCACGTGCCTTCAATCGCTGGACGTGAGCGTCCAGTGTACGTTGAATGTGTCAACTCACGGAGGATGAATTTTTTCTGAGTCACTGTCCCGGAGACGTCTACATGGTCTGTCACTTCCGAGGAACCATGCCCGGCATCAAAGGAATTAACCTCTCCAAGACAGCCATGATTTTTCTAAAACATGTACTCAATAAACGTTGTCTGTCTAAGATAGAGCCGTAGCGGGGTCGCTGGGGTGGCCAATCAGCTGGCTTAGAAGGAGCCAATCAGCGCGAAGTAGATGGATCAATCGGTAATCAGTAGGTTTGGAAGGGACCAATCAGCGCGAAGTGGATGGTCGGCAATCAGTAGGTTTGGATGAGACCAATCTGCGTGAAGTGGGCGGAGCCAAAAAGGGGGCCTGTCAATCAAAGTGGGATCATCTTGAACCAATCAGCGTGAACGGGCGGAGCCGAAAAAGGGGTCCTGTCAATCAAAGTGGAGCCACCAACCAGAAAGATTAGAACTGGCTTGTGTTGGATTAGAACTGGCTGGTGGTGGACCAGAAATTCCTAGAATTGGATTAGAAAAAGGATGTTCTTACAGCGGTCCCCCTGTACTACTCACGTCGTAACTACCTTCGCAGACATACCAGTATTCTCATCCTTACCAGTGCGCTTTTGCCTGGCGTATATCCGTGTATCCGGAACTGTATCTATCACACCTGTGGAATACAAAATCGCACAACAGTTCACGCACCCACCCAGGCACATTTATCATAATGCATAATAATTCTACGGTCGCTTACTTTCACAAAATACAGGTTGATACAAAGTGCACACTAACGCCCCAGCTTCCCCCTTCCGCTGCTGCCAGTCCAACGGTCAACGGTTCAAAGCCCGAGCTCGCTCACGCCCAAAGTTTCGGATCGCTTGCTGGCGGTTGAGGAATGTTACCATGTGACACACACATTCTAAATCGAAGAGAACGAGTTTACTCCAAGAAACGTAGGCTCGCACTTTGTCCAGTTTTTGTAGAAGAAGGAACTATTAAAGTGCAGCTCCGCTGCTGTTCCGAAAGTATGAAGACGTTGTGATATTCAGAACCGTGGTCCCAAGTTCATTCATAAACGCACATTGCTTTCCAAATTTCCATACTCCTTCGTGAGAAATTTGAGAAAAACTACCGGGCGGCGGTTCCACTTGTGACGTCATACTTGGAACTGCGCGGATTGGATAGCCACACCTAGCCAGCTCTGCCTGGCAACCAGTTTGTGTTTACACTCCGTCATGGCCGCTGTATCGCGCTGAAATAGCTGTCACGAGCTATCGGGGACCACCGCACCGTTTTATCATGTTTCTTATAGGGCGTTTATGTTTAATCGCCCGGAGGCGCTCGGAGCGGATATGTCGTCACAGATCTGGCTCGAGAGCGTATGAGAATTGGCTCAGATCCGCCCGCTTTGTGTTTGGATATTCGCTCAGAGTCACCTCCGAGGCAGCTCGCTTCGCTCGGAGCTTGGAGGGCGAGCTCGCAGATCCTTCCCACAATTCCTGAGCTAGAAGATGGCGGCTATTTTGAAATTTTGAGATGGCTTTCATCCAGACAATCTAGACCGCCGTACCACAAGAACCAGTTGTGGAATTAGGGCTTGAAAATGCAAAACTCTCGGACAGATGTCGATAAACTTTATGTAACACAGGCTTTGATGCAGAGTTTGCAGCCAGCGTCGTGATGGACGAACGCGCGAGTGGCCCCGCGTGAACGGCAAGCAAATCGGTCGTCGTCGTTTTCCACACACTACGTGCAACATGGAATGAAACATGAAATGATGTACAAAAAGAAAAAAGAAGGAACACAAAATCAGAAAAACTGACAGAAGCGAAACCTTCAAGCCACTAAGGCATAAACGGTGCCCTACGACGAACACCAACGGAAGCAGACGACACAGCCATATATACTGCGCAAGCGCAAAGCCGTTGTCGCTCGGTCGCGTATGGAATTTAATTTTCTCCTCGCTTTACACCCGACTGATCGATTTCCGGTTCGGTGACGCACTTCCGCTCAGCTCGGGCTCTGCTCCGAGCGAATAAACATAAACGCCCTTATAAGGAATACTTCGTCTTCGAGCACGTTCTCTTCTCAATAGCTTTGGTGGTGCTTTCTGCACGCGCAGCAAGTCCGCGCATAGTGCGCTGCCAAAGCTATTGAGAATGCGTACGAGTACGTCACACGTTAGGTGTTAGGTCTTGTTGGTAGCATGAAGCACAGTGCGGGCACAGAATGTCCGCTCACGACGGCCGTCGTTGCACAACGAGGCCATCCTGTAAGGCTTGTTAAAGAAGACCGGCAAAACTATCTTTGAGGCTATTAACGACAGCAATTATCACGGAACACACTCAAAACATTCACCTTCGCCCATAGATCTCCGCCATCGCATCGACGATTTGGCGTTAGCCAAGCCACGGGCGCGGGCTAAGCCAGGACGAAGCCGGGATTGGTCAGGGTTTTCCGACCACAGGACCGCCGTGCCAGGGAAATTTAAAAAATTGTTTTCTTAAAAACTACAAACAAATGGGTGAAAATTTTTCACATGTATGCTCCCTGTGCGGAAACGAACGCACAGCCCAAGCATGGCTCCATTCTGTCGCAGTCGAAAATCGGCGGAGCTGAGCTTTAAGTCGGGTTTTGTTTTCGTGATGAAGAAGTCTTGCGAAGTGATGGCGCCCCAATCGATACAACCGTGGCGACACACTTCGGTGATCCCGGCGATCCCTGCAAGCGAAAGATATCGGAATGTTGCGAAGCACGTGGCCGCGTGTGTAATCTTCGTTGGGTGATGACAGACGGGGCGAAAAACAAAATAAATTAATAAATAAATTACTGCTTCCGAGAGCTCGCCTCCTTGATTGTTTCTTTCTCTTCACTCTTTGTTTTCAACCTATAGATAATCGAGTTGAGTTGCTGTATATAGGAAGCTGGAAACATTTTGTCACGGAACATTGGAAAAAAGTGTCGCACTCGTATTATTAATCTAAAATGCTTGAATGGAATTGATGCGATACAAACGTTTTTAGAACATCATGTTAAATTCATAGACGGGTAGAAATCCAGTGAACCGGTAGGGAAATATGAAGAGAATTGGCTCAGGACGAGAGCCGCGGCTGTCGTCCTGAAGCAATTCCCTTCATGTTAAATTCATGTTATCCACCGTTTTAGCCACCTAAGAACGCTGTTGACGTGGCACTATACAACAACAAATACATTGATGATGGCAAATTGGGAAATTCGCTACAACTACACTGCCGATATTACAATGTCACCTAATGCAACAACTACAGTCCCGATATTATAGAATTACAGTTTCAAGTTGAAAAGCCTAATATAAGTGCGCCCTATATGACCTGCTCATAAGTGTGTGCTTGGTGCGCCCCCCCTCTCGTTATATTACTTCTGTCATGCTATCCTCACTCGTTCTGAAACCTTTGTCCTACATTTTGCGCGTTACCCGTTCACCATACGTGCATCTGTTTGCCTCCTCACCGGTTGTATAGGCGTCCTGGGGTAGCCAGTCCGACGCTGTCGCGGCTCACATCCCCATCTTTTTCTCTTACTTCACCATCACCATCATCAGGCTATATTAAAAGGGTATAACATAATTGCAAATCGAACCTATTGACATTGAATACGGTTAAGGATATAATGTCATGGTTGTTGAAAATATAGTCCCACCTTGCGATAGTCGTGACGTTGCCCGCCTAAGCGTGGCGGAATCTTGCGATCTCATGCAACTGTTGCAGACTACGGCAACAGTTGCAAGCCTTCTTTCTTGAACACACTATGTAGTTACATGATTTCCAACAGTAACACCTCATCAAAAACGTATCCTTGTGAGTGTAAATGAGGAAATCTTAACCAGAGTTGGAGGCTTCATGAATGGGAATGCACTACTGGATATTGCCTTTTGCTATGATCTCTCCCAGGTCGTCAGGAACTACACCACAATTCAAGAACGTTCTGCTTCAATACTTAGTTGGGGACCACGGTCAGTGGTTACTGTGGAAGGCACACCAAATCTGGCAATCCACACTTGATCTATTCCTGGCGTGTAACACCTTTGACTGAAAATGGGACATACCAAGTACTTGGTGGACTTTCAAATTACAAGATGGTTCTTTTGAGATGCACCATATAAAATTTAAGCCTGATAGACCTAAAATTCAGACATTCTACTGTTTTCCTATAGGGCAGGTCCTTGTACAATTTTAACTAGATCTGTAGCATCACGAAAAATGTTACTGTGGCCTGAAATGTTTTCAAGGCCACTGTAGACATGTGCATAACAAAGTTCGTGGCCAAGAATTTTGCAATATTTACACTCGAAGACAATGAATAACACGACCTTTAGCATCTTAATCGTCGCATAACCAAAATTAGACGGCGATGTAAACTAAGCCTGGTTTGACCAAGGTTCTAAAGGAGGTAATTAAGTTAGGCTAAAAAGAAATATTATATAGCCACGTCTTTGTTGCGTACCCCCAGAAAATTTGACGTATGATTACTCTAAGTATCGAACAAAACAGGAACAAATGACGCACAGCAGAGCACAGATAATATAGAAAATGTGGTGAACTCCTTTAATCACAGATCTATCACTGTTAGAAAAAAAAGGGATAAATCAGGTATAATAATGTTCTGCTTCAGATATATACATTTGAAGGGTATAGAAGAAGTACAAATTTCCTATTTATACCTCCAACCCTTCTCAAGGGTATGAAAGAGGTATAAAGAAGGGCTAACGTACCATATTTAGACCTCATCACCACGCGTTTATATCCGGTACCACAGGAACAGATCGCCAGGGTATGCCTTTCACGGTATAAATGAGGCTGCTATACCTTCCGTTCTTTGTACCTTTATAGTTTTTATACCTTTACTTCCGCAACGGTCCTGTATCACATCATTATTATTTTTTCTTGAGACGGTATCAGCTGAGTTAAACGAATATTCAACTAAGAAACACAGACATCAGTACAGTACTCTCTGAATCCACATGGTTAGTTTATGGCTGTATAATATCGGTATTGCTGGGAAGTTGAATCTAGATGTCCTCACCCTTAGGGTTGTGTACCAGACGAAAGCTGCTCCCGAGCTTGTCGAGTCGCCACCGATATATCAGTATTTCTCTGTAAATGTCTCTCTCACGCGCGATACATCATGATACACACTTGATGGCTGCGCAGAGCGACCTTGCTCCTTGAAAATTTTCGTTGGTTTTTAACTCACGTTTACTTTTTTTTTTTTTACATGGGGAGAAATGTGGACGAACTTTGCTTTCTACTTCACAACCATATGCGTTTGCGTGTGTGTGTAGTACGCGTGTGTGTGTATGTCAAAAACTTTTCTTCCCTCCAAAGGTGACTTTTCTAGTTCGCTCCTATAAAAATGCCTATGCCTAGCTGTGATTTGATACCATGATGGTACTCATGCAGACCCTCATAGGGTATAGAGCTGTACCCCTAAAGGTATGGTATATAGCCCTTTGTTGAGCACTATTTTTTATACCTGTAAGTGGGGTATAATATAATACCTAAGAAGGGCTAAGTTTTTGAGCAGGCGAATATCAACGTTGTCTCAAGACTTGAAGCCCCGAATTATATTATGCCACTGAGGAAGCTACATATCAAGAAGTCTTTGCGGTTTGGTTGGTAAAGGAAAAAAATGGATATGCTAGTCCAGAAAGACTCGGGACTGGCTACTTCAGGACACGTTATGGAGGTCATCTGGGCAAGGCAATATTCCGAATGACTTTCTTAGAAGGTACGCCGAGTGGGTTGCATAATTCCTCCAAATTATTTTCCAGATGTCGCTGGACGAAGGGACTGTCCCAAACGAATCGAAATGCGCTCTTGTAAAACCGATACGTAAGGCAGGTGCCTCGTCCTTGGTTTGGAATTCCCTCTTCTTTCCAGCCGTTGTAAATTGTTAGAGCACCGCCTCCAAATGGCGCGCCAATAGGAGGACTCGGGAGGCGGAGCGCTGAGGCCTCTGCTCTTGCCTAAGAGATGGCGGATTGGTAGCGCTCGGCTCGGGATATGTGAGCCGCTGTCGTCTTCTTCTTCCGGTAGAGCTACGACCTTGAAGCCTCGCTCTCGCGTAAGAGACAGCGCAACATTGGCGCTCGGTAAGGGCCACTGATCTCTATGATCCCGCCAGGAGCATGCGCCGTAGGATCCCGCGCATGCGTTCATCGCAGTGTTGCCACACCTACAGATTTATCATGAGATCTACCTACTTTTTCAAAAATCTACAGATCTACAGAGATTTCTGAAAATCTCATGATTTTTCCCTTCAACGAATGAGTCACTCGACCCAGTGTTTCGCATCAGTGCACAAAACGACAACGATAAAAAACATCAGCAGAACACGGGATTGAGTGCTTTACCCACTATTTTTTAGAACATATTCCTCAGTTAATTTGACGAAAATGAAGCAAAGAAACAGCCTCTCAATGACCACCATGACTGGCCTGCTGCACACAAAACGCATGCTGTTGGGTCAAGCTGCTTCGCCTTCACCGTTGACAAGGATTTGATCGGTGGTTCACGAAACTGGTGGGGTTCGCCGGAGGAGAAGGATGTCTACAGCGATTGAACCATTGGCGAGCCTCAACGCTAAATCAGTTTTCTTGGGTGTTTGCGTGCGCGTTACCACTTTGCCTCACAGACTTGGCTTGACTGCAGTGATTTATCCAGAGCCCCCCCCCCCCCTACAGCCCCCTAACACCCTCTCATATGTTCAGTGACACCCCCCTAACTTTTCACCTGTGTACCCCTACAGGGGGTGCACTTGCAATTTCAGCTTTAAACACATGTCAGTAATGATATGTTAAGCTGTAATGACGTAACTATAATAATAACTCCCCTCCCCCCAATTTTTTGCAGCACCCCACCATGCTTGGGATTCCTGATAAACCACTGCTTGACTGGCTTTGCAGTGAAACCACTAAGTTTATAATTCGCGTCGCGCGTGTACACTTTCATTATGTTTGTGGAAATACTATATCGAGCTTTATGTTTTTGTGGTCCATTCCGACCCTCCCTCACCACTGGTGGAACGAGCGAGAAAAATCTTTCTACTACACGCGATAGGTTATTCTTGCATTCGAGCGCCACAGCCGATGTGAATACACATCTCAAAGTATTAAAATCTACGTGCAGTAATACTTTTTTTGTGATTGTAGCGGACTTAAGTACGGGACATCGCGAACCGAAACCGAAAGTTACAACGCGTAATGCCAGTGCGCCACAGCAATAAATTCCAGCTGTGGTCTTCAACAGTGGAACGAAATAAGCCCTTGCTCTTCCACTAATTTAGAGACGCATGCAGACATTCCCGATTTGAAGGCAAAGCGTTCAAGAAACTGAGTTTTGAGTAGCTACAGATTTTTAGCTCGATCTACAGATTTTTCGGACTCGGATCTACAGATAAATTTTTTTCACCTGTGGCAACACTGGTTCATCGGGAGTGGAAATCTCCACGAGACGGCAGCTTCCGCGCGATGGTCGCAGTCTATCGCAGTCGCATCCTGTGGTTTTCCTAATTTACGTCAATATTCGCCTGGTATCCAATGTCTCATGCTTCCCAGTGACGAGACGGACAGCTTTTGATGCCACGAAGCAATCGGACCGCCGGAGTGGAAAGACGATGTGGTGCCATCGACTGCTCGTGTTTTTAGCGGACATTTGCATGATCGAATTTACGAAGCGTACGCTGTTTCTCTTCAACGTACTGGATAACGAGCTCAGTGTCGTCTGAATCAAGGTGTAGCAACTTGTCCACACCGGAGAAAGAACATCCACCTAAATGGCGCAAAGGTGTGAGTATTTTTCGTTATTGGGGCTAACAAAGGTCTCTCAGTCCGTGTGGTTCAAATGCTATCACAGATTTCAGGATTGCGTGAATGGGTTGATTCTCATCTGCGTGACTCTGAACCTCGCCGCCGCTTACGGCACAAAGAGAGTAAAAAAAGAAAATAGAAGTTACCGAATCTAGTCCCTAAACTCAGGTGGTGCACTGTTGATAAAAGTACGCGTCGTTTAGCATGATCTTAGAAACCATAGTTCAACAGAATATTTATGTAATATGTTGAACATACGTATCCGTTCTTTTCTCTTCACTCAGCTGCTTTCATGTTCACAGGTGACTTCCTTAGCGGAGCCTGAAACCCCTTAGGTGAGACAGCATGATCATTGTAACCCACTATTCAGAGCAGACAAATGCTGTGCACGCTCTTTCCAGATTCCTCTTTAATGCAGTGTCTTGCCTACCATTCGGGCTCTGTATATTGTTCACAAGTTTTTTTTATTACCTTTTTTGTTATTTGATTTACAGTTTGCTTTATCATGTGCAGAAATATGATATTGAGGGGGACATTTTATTGTTTACACTTCTTATCTTATAATCATTGCTCAGTTAGATTACATCATTTGCATTCACCGGAACTGGAGTTGTATACTGTGTTATTTTCTTGTCTCAAATCAGGGCAGCCCATGTGTATGGCAGCTGAAGTCTCACCAGGGTAACATGCCAGGACAACTCCAGCAAGTGCTCTGCAGGACACCTCTAAATTAAAGGAACCTACCTTTGATGCACCATGTCCTCATGAGATTTTGTTCCTGCTACAACTCTGCGCTTTGTTTCACTTTACCAAAAAATAACTCTACCAACCATTATCATACGGGTGTACTGCTGTGTTCAACCAGTTCAACTTGCTCTGGGCATCCTGCAAAGCCGTGCAGCTACTTCAGCCCTTATTTGCTGGTAACACTGGTGCCAGTACAGTTGTTAGATGAGGTGTGACAATGAAAAATAGAACATATCCTGTGTTCTATTAAAAATAAAAATTATGCATGAATAGCATATAATGTGTATATGTAGATGTTAGGTCTTAGTTATTGTACTATTTGAGCTAAATGTCGACATTTCAGCTGTTTGAGCCTGATGCCCTCGTCCTTGACGCACATATAAGTGTGCCCACACCCTCGGAGGAGCCTGCATAGCGAGGACTCTGTCCCAGTGGCAAATGGAACAGTTCTTTCACAAAGAAAGCATATATCCGCCAGAAGACCAACAAGCAGTTTACTTGAGATAGTACCAATTACTTGTCGTTTTTCTAATTGCAAAATATTGGGCATGCTACGTTAGTAGTGGTTTTTTTTGCTTCTTTCCAGTTACCTCAACTGGTTACTTCAAGCTTACGCAACACGATAATATAAGAGGGCATGAAGCAGGCGAATTGGTGTCGTGAGATTGTGTCCCTCAGTCTTAGGGATGTATTACACAGTATTGGAAACCTGGTTGAACAATAAATTTGTTAAACGACAAACACTTATCAGATGTGCAGTGATGATGTGCAGAATACTCTTACACAATACGCGACAGATGCGTGTTGTAGACATGGTGGTTGGCAATGCTAAATGTTCAGATTTACGACGTGCTCAACATTGAATACAGAATACGTGACATGCTCATAAATAAATTCTTGCATGAAACATAATCTCATGCAAACAAGAAGTCCTTCGACGGAAGGAAATACAGCCATCTGTAGAACAATAAATGCAGAGTAAATCAAAATCGCCTGAAGGCGCGAAGCAGCTTTGAATAATAATAGTAATGATGACGAAGAACACGAGTTGAAACAAAGCAAAACAAAACATTAGACCACCCAGTCTTTTACGATAATTTGTTCCAACAAATCGAGCAACAAAGGGGGCATCTTCCAAATATCACAGTCTCACTTCACAAAGCACTTGCTGTGTTGTCAGATTGCCAACACGTAAACATAACTGCAACGCCAAGCAACCACCAGACACTTTCCATTGGTGACGGCGATACAACCAATACACGTTGCGGTGAATCGCTAGAGGACCACGTAACTCGTCAGCAAAACTCTCAAAGCCACGGAAGTACTTGAGTTTCTTGTTATGAACGGCCGCAGAGCAGAGGAGGAATATATTCGATGAAAAAGTACAGCTCACATGTCATACTTGCCAGCTCAACTGTGGCGAACGATTCACACGCAAAAAGCTGTTCATTATAGCACGCTATCCGAACGCCTCCAACAAAGAAAACGTAATGCTTCAACTTCAACCCTCAGACGCGACTAGAAACCTTGTGACCTTCTATGTGCGACTGGACGGCGCCAGCTACAGCGGGCTCGCAGCATTACTTGCCATTGCGCAACACCGGTGACGTAACGGGGAACAGAAGTGCGGTCCGTACAGTTACAGCATCGACGGGAGAATGTGCGCGGGAGAGGAGGAACGCGGAAGAGAACTTTCAAGCGCGCGCTCCTCACAGAATGGAGCGATTTCGTCCGGAAAATTTTGTGGCATATTAGTTCCTCGGCGGGAAGAACAGTTTCCAGCGAAAAAAAGTATGGGGGTTCGGGAAATTTCAGAGTCCCTTTAAGTTGGCTTGACCTGCGTACTCACTGACGTCCATTGAAGCAATGCATTCCACCGAGTTTTGTTAGGATATCGAGTGACCCCGAGCTTTAGAAAGAAGTGACCACACTTAGGTGTTTCTATGAGATGTCCCTCGATAGTGTACAAGTGGAATGGAAGCGCAAAAGCGTCACAGTTTTTTTTTCCTGGGGCACTTTTTGTCGCCTTGTTTTCTTCATGGCAGAATGCATTGGCGTGCTTTTTTTGGCTTGTATTTCGCGAAAACAATGGGTTCCCCAGAAAGTGTCCATATCAAGCATGAAAGCTGAACCTGTCTTCTACGCTTTGAACAACAACTACTACATGAATGATTATGGGATGAGGTGATTCACCGCAACAATTGCGGTACCATACCTCAGTGCCTGTGGGTTAGTACATGAGTAGGATGACGATGAAAAAGATGAGGCATACACACTCGCACACACACACACACACACATGACAGACGCAAATGAGACATCATACACGTGGGTGCGTCGTAACTGATGGGATAGTAGTTCATCCGGTCGGCTACCGGAGATGAAATGCTGTGAAGAACGCATCTCCGCGTTCATGGCAACAGATCTGAGGTCACAGGAGTTCAAGCAGGTTAGAAGACGTCAGGAACACATAAAATGAGTGAAGGCATTGACGGTTCTGCACAGGGTTAGACCAAGGACCCAAGATTGCTGCAAGGCTGAGCGGTTTGTTGTGGAGACGGGTCATTGCACTCAACATTCCGAGGAAAGCGAACTGCGAAAAGCGAAGCGCTGCGCAGCACCGCCGCCACCAGGGGAACGGAAGTGAGGCGAAGGCGACGGTAGCACAGCAACTTGGTTCGGTAAACCACTTTTACGGGGGCTGGAGATATCAAACAAGTATGTCGCAAGCAGTACCTCGTGCACCCATGCACTCTATGCACTGCAGGGCTGCCCTGGAGTCCGTGTATACAACCCACATCCGCGGAGCTTCGTGCAGAGCATACCGCAGGAACGACAAGATGGCATAAAGCTCTGTGGACGTACAGCAAGTACAATGTGCCAGGCGATACCCGTGAGCCACCTGGACCGTTGGAATAACGAAGGCGGCCGATGAATTTAAAGGTGTGGAAGACCAGTCGGTGTAGACGGCAGTGTGCTCAGCGTAGACGCTTACCATCATGTCCAATGCTACGCTTTGAAACTTTGTAGCAACTGTAGGATGCTTCTTCTTCTTCTTCCACCACTAGGAACAGTGGCCACCAGCCACACAGGGCGATTGGCCAGGGTTTGGTGCGGAGTAATCTCTAGTGGCTCATGGGACGACATGTTAGTAGAAGGAAGCCATAGCAGAGGGGAGGGAGGAAGCGGGAGGTACAAGATGTTTCAGAAGCGGCCGCAGATGGTCAGAAAGGCGGCGGCTCTCGACGCTATTTCAAACCGCCATTTTTCGGTGTGGGAGGCTCCAAATGACAGGATGGCGTCCAGGGAGAGGGGAACCCCTTGTCTAGCCAGCGGCTGGGCAAGGTAGCTAAGGCGGGAGCGGTCGTAGAGGGGGCAGTGCAGGAGAAAGTTCTCCACAGTTTCCTCTTGACCGCAGTGGACGCACGCAGGAGAGCGGCTGACACCCGCGCGGTGTAGGTAAAAGTTCAGTGGAAGGGCTAGACAGCGCAGTCGAGTCAGCAAGACTTCTACATGACGGGAGACGCAGCGGTCAGGCTGCCAAGCGTGGGAAATATGGGCGTACCGGGCTGGCAGTGAGCGGAGAGCGGTCAGCTCCAGCAGCCTTCTATACCTGGCCCGCGTGATAGAGGGCAGGGGCGGAAGGACGTCAATGATAGGGCCGGAGAGGGAAATTTTTGCAAGGTTGTCCGCCAACTCGTTGGGAGATAGGCCACAGTGACCAGGAACCCATGTCAGGACCACCTCCGTGATGTGGCTAGGACTCAGGGCCTGCAGGAGCTCGAGCCACTCGCTGGGGGGGGCTGGCTAGGGCAGTGATGACCGACAGGGAGTCGGACAAAAGCAGGATCCTGGGAAATGTAAGGGGCGCCATTCTGAGAGCCAGTATCATGGCGAGGAGTTCGCTCTCGAACACGGGAGTGTAGTCAGGGAGGCGGATGGGGCAATGACAGTCGAGCTGAGGGAAGACGACGCCGGCACCCGCTAGCTGAGCCAAGACCGAGGCATCTGTCGCGACAACAACGTGAGATGGGAACTGGTTGATGTGCGCCGAGAGGAGGGCTTCAAGCCGGGGAGACGGAGCGTAGGCAACGCCGGGCTGGAACGCGTCGACAACTCGCAGGGCCATGGATGAGACCGGACAGATGGGCGGAGGAGGGGCAGTCAGAGAAGTATTCAGCGAGGCTAGAAGGGATTCGACAAAGACGAGCTGCGGGGTGTTGGATTTTCGCCACCTCCGGGCGATCCACTGGGCCCGATCCCTGAGAGACTGGTTCTGTCTGGAGGCTAATGGGCTCTGGCAGAGCGAGAGGAAGGTGTTCACAGTGAGTAGGCGGAACCGAGTCTTCAGAGGGGGAATGCGGGCTTCGGCATACAGCGCCTGGTTGGCCGTGTACTTGGGGAGGCCCATGCACAGGCGGAGGGCTCTCCTTTCTACGGCGAATAGCCTGCTCAGACGGTAGTCGGGGAGGTGCGAGAAGACGACACACCCAAACTCAAGAATTGGCCGTACGTAGCACTTGTACAGGAAGAGCAGGGTGCTCCTGCGCATACCACAGCGGGCGCTGGCGCTGCGGAGGATTGTGTCAATTGCTTTCGAAGCCTTCTGGCTTATGACTTCCACATGATGGTCCCAGTGGAGCATGTGATCATACCAGACGCCTAGGTAGCGCAGCAGGTTGGTCTGGCGGATGGTCTGGCCGGCAACATCCAGAATGATGGTCACAGCTCCTCCAGTCCAGTTGGTCTGGGGGAACACCAGGACTGCAGATTTCTGGACGTTCAACGTGAGGTGGACGGAACGCATCCAGGACGACAGCGCGAGGAGATATTCTTGCAGTTTCTCACGTAGCGTATGCAGCGATAGAGAGCTGGAGAAGAAGGCAATATCGTCCGCATAGGTCAGAGTGAGGATGCCCGGGTCGAGAGGTAGGGAACTCATCAAAATGTTAAACAGCAGTGGCGAAAGGACGGACCCCTGGGGGACGCCCCTCTGCTGCGGATGCGAAGATGAGACAAAGCGTCCATCCGAGCAAAAGAATGCTCGTCCAGTAAGGAAGCCGCAAACCCATGAAACGATGTACGGGGGAATGTTGAGAGCTGCCATACGATGGAGGAGGACGTTGTGTTCGACGCTATCGTAGGCCTTCGCCACATCCAAGGTAACCAGGGCAGACATCTTCCCACACTCACGCGCAAGGCAAATCTGGCTTTCCAGGTTGGCGTGCGCCATCCAGATTGAGCAACGGGGGCGAAAGCCGATCTGGCTATCATTGAGCGCTGAAGAGGCTTCCAAGAAGGAAGAGAGCCGGCGGTGCAGAATCCGCTCAATGGTCTTGCAGAGGACGGATGTCAAGGCAATCGGGCGAATGTTATCCATGGCCAAGCCCCTCGAGGCGATCTTCTTGACTATAACCACCTTAGACACCTTCCAGTCATCCGGTATCCACGAGTGTTCGATGGAGACGTTCGCAATGTTCAGGAGCTCATCTGGATGGGCAGCCCACAGGGACCTCACCATTCTGCCTGAGACGCCGTCCGGGCCGGGAGCCGAGCTCGGGAGAGCGCGCACCACTGAGTCAAGTTCCTCTGCAGAAACAGCAACGAAGCCGGACGACGACGTCACGGGAGGCTGCCGCGCGCAGGAAGTAGAGCGTTGGAAGCGGAGAGCCAGACCCCTGGCGATATCTTCCAGCTGGGCCCTCGCCGCGTCATCGGACATGACGAGAGAGTCAGGGGGGAATCCTGAGGAGAGAGACCTGCTGATATTGGAAACGTGCCTGTGTAGGGCTTTCCTGTTCTTCGGGCCGGAGAGGAATGCGTTTCGTTCAGTGAAAAAGGCCCGCTTTGCCGCAGAGATGGTACGCCTGAACACGGCTTTATGGAATTGGTAATTTTTCCAATTCACGTAGCATGTATTTGCGAGCACCTGTTTCCAAGCGGCCTTGCGGCGCCGGTAGGCCCTTGAGCAATCAGCATTCCACCATGGCGCACAGCCTGACGGCGATCGCTTGTCGATGCAGAATGTGGATGACGCTATCGAGCGGGTCAGCGAGGAGGCAGCACTTATAGCACGGTTGACGGGCGGGAGCTCAGAGCTGCCCTCCAGGAGGCGGGCCAGGTTCTTGTCTTGCAGGGAGTAATTACAGAGGGAGCGCGAGGTAGCAGCGAGTCTTGCCGGTATGACCACTTCAAAGAAGACGGGAAGGTGGTCGCTGTTAGAGCCCGAGGCCAGCGTGCGCCACGAAGATAGGCGGGCTGCAGGCGAATGCAACGTGAGATCGAGCACCGACCTAGCGGTGCCACTCAGAAACGTCGGGGATCCATCATTTGCAACACTGAGGTTATGACGACATATCCATTCCCACAGCTCTCTGCCGCTAGAGTCAGTCTTGGAGCCCCACGAAACATGATGGGAGTTGAAATCACCGGCGACGATGTACCGCTGAGAGACATAAGAGAGTGCACCACTGAGCGCCGAGGGTGACTGGAAGCCAGGCGGACAGTACACGTTGAAGACATCCAGGGGGCCGAAGCGTGGGAGAGTAACCCGCACCGCGAGGGCTTCGCAAAGAGGGGACAGGGTTTGCCACACAACGCGGGCAGAATGCACTAGGCGAAGGGAGATGAGCGTTAAGAGACCTCCTCCCCGTCCCACGGGCCGGTCCAGGCGAAATACCTGGAAGCCCGGAAAAGAAAAGGACCGTCGGGGGGATAGCCACGTTTCTTGAAGGAGAATGAGGTCAGGAGAGCAGTTCGAGACAAGCATGTGGAGGTCGGGTAGAGCTGAAGAAATCGCAAGACAGTTCCACTGTAAGACGCGCAGGCTACTCATCACCCAGTAAGGATTGAGCGACTGCGGCAGCAAGGACGTCGTCACCAGTATTCGGACGGCTACCCTTCTTTGACCGCTTGCCATGGGGCTTTTCGCAGGGGCTGCACCACATTAGCGCAGACGAGGCGTCACGCTTGGAGTTGGAGGAGGACGCATCCATGGCCTCGTGGGACGAGGCTGGGCACACGCGGCCAGGCTGGGCGGAGGCCGATGAGCCCTATTCTAAACTGTCTCTTCCTCGTCCTCTTCATCTCCTTCCTCTTCATATCATTATCAATGACATTGTTAGTCCTCTGATGAGATCATAGTTAAAAAAAATTACATCAAATCAAGTAGAATAACTATTTCTCGCTTTGGCTCGGACATGTTTGTCGAACATCTGTGATGCACGATCTTGAGTTGGTTGAATTAGTTCAATAAACATATTTTCAAGTTCATGTACGTGTATTCTTTGCATGGGGAAATGCGGACGGGAATTCGGTGGCTGTGCGCGGATGTGAGCGAAAATGAAGACGATTTTCGCGCATTTTCAAATACAAAAGTGTACGTTGTCCGAAATAAAATATGTTAGTTCAAGAGCAATTATTTTGCGTTTGTAATTACGTTTCCTATATCAAACAACCACGGTGCTATGTACTCCCAATTTGAATTTGAATTTGAGAAAGCGTTCGTAATAGACGTCACGGCCTATATAAATTTTCCAAGTCGTGAACTAGGGAAAGTTACCTCGGAGTAGTAAGTTAGCGCAATACCTGTAAGAGAAAGGTGCATTCGACAGTAAATGTGCGAAAGAAGACAAACTACTCTATACCAGACAAGTACAAAATACCGCAAAACGGTATTTGAAATAAGATACAGAGTACATAAGCGAAAATGTATTTGAAATACAGTACAAATTACTTACGAATAAAAGTATTTAGAGTAAAATACTAAATACTTGAAAAGTAATTAAGATACTCACAAGATACTTTCGTACTTGGCATGAAGAGCAGCATTCAGGGACACCCCCTCTGAAACCCGGCTTGACCTGATAGCAGAGGACTACGCAAGGAAGCTAAGTTTCCAGGGTGGTGCGTGAGTACGTGAGGAGGAACAGATCTGGGCAGGGAGAGGAGGACATATCTGAGGCGAACAATTCCCTTTTCGCACCCCGACCTGATAACAACACTGATAACACGCCCGGGAGCATTCGCGTAAGATAAAGAATAAGACGTGATGTATAACTGTGGGAACGAGACTTATCGGGAGATTGCCGGATGAAATTGGCAGGTTGGCGCCTGTGATAGCCTTCTGGACGACAAATTGACTAAATGCCAGTTCTAAGAGTGCAGCAAGGACAGCTGCTACGGTCCGCAGACGATACACAGACTACGTAATTTTATGATGATACCGTCATTATCAAGTTGGTATAAAGAGTTATTACGAGCTAAAATAGAGGAAACTGACAAACTGGCGCCAGTGAGTGCCACTTGGGCGACGATTTGGCAAAATGTCTTAAGTATATAGATTGGGCTGGTTGGTGTAAATCCACAAGCGACCAAAGAAAAAACACGAAACAACAACAGAGCGTCTTGTGTGTGATCTTGTCTCCTGTTTGTTCTTTGGTCGCTTGAAAATGAACGATTTGACCAAACGCTACTTCGGAGGCCCTAGCAAGGGAAACAGGCATGGGCCGCGGACTCATAGCTATTAAGCATGGATATACAGACTACGTAATTAAGTGATGACATCTTCGATATCACGTTTATATCCAGAGTTATTACTAAATGAAATGGAAGATATGGACAATTTGGCGTCTGCGAGTGCTGTGGCGATGCGAGTGGTGACGTCTGCGAGTGGCAATGATTTGATCAAACGCGACTTCTTTGGACCAGAGATTTTGGAGCAGAACTAAATAACAGATTTGGAGATAACGCTAAACAAGTGCTACGCGCCCTCGAGTACATTATTTATTTCTCGCTTAAGATGAAGCAATGCTTAGATCACGGCAATCAGGGCTCTCACACACGCGGGCCGCATGTGCATGGCTTGCAGTCAGCTATTCTGTGTCCCGAGGGCTCTTGACCACACCACGCCAATAATGAAGAATTCGGAATGAAACCAGGTTTTCAGGCATTGTTTTTACCCTTGATCGATGTAGTGCTGCTTCTGTCGACGTTAGGAAGTACATTCACATGCGAGCAGTTCTTGTGACTCATGAACCTCAACAAGTAATTATAGCGATCTGGTCTGAAAGAGCATTTTGATAAACTACACTGTAAGTAATACGATAATTGAGAAGTAATAGTGGAGACAAGTGCACAGAATGACATAATCTTAATTATTACACTAAATTTATGGGCTCACAGCATAGCAGCAGCCTCTCCGGATATCGTGCGCGAAAAACTACATACGGAGCACAGAGAGGCGCAGAGAAATAAATTAAAAAACAAAACAAAACAAAACACACTAGATGGAGTAGTTATGTACGAGGATCATTGTGTGAAAATTTTTAATTATTTCTCTTTCCCTGATTTTTTTTTTCTTTTTCACGTTGAAAATGCAAGCAAAATCAACAATACAGTGTGTAAATCGACAATTTCAGTGCCCCTGAACGTTGGGATAATCGTTCATGAAGAACTATGTACGAAGAACTTGCAACGCCTTTCAAATTTTCAATGTCTCATTTGGAAAAGAAGCTAATTTGTTTCTGTTGGTGTGTGAAGTGAAGTTTTTAATTGACGAATTGTAGATGGGAATGCCTAATAACTATACCGCTCAGCTGTTTACGCTAAGGTACTTTGCTATAATTACGGTCCTTTCCAGGGTCATTATCCCCACCCCCCAGGGAGGTGTACACTCCCCCTGAATTTTTCAAACCACTCCGCTGTAATTCATGAGATTTCCCGATACAGCTTGGCCACCAATGCATATACCCATAGATATGTATCTATATAGATATACCACTCTATGGTTCGCTTCACTCGAAATCACGCAGACATCTTATCACGCCGGGTACCGCATCTTGGCTTCTATGAGCATTGATGATAGTGCCAGCCGCAACAACAATGACAAAGAAGAAATTGTCGTTGCTCTTCGGTGCTGATACGAGTTGCGCAACGGACTAAAAGCTGATGCCTTCCGTTTGAATTCAGCATGAGGGAGCCGCGACGATATGGCAAGGAAAAAAACTTGCCAAGATACGGGCCACAAAAGTGAACTTGCACGGCAAATCGCCGGCAGTCCGAACATTTACACGGCAACAAACACCTACGAGCACTGGTGCTAAAGTCTGAGGAGAAGACATCATAGATGAAAATACATATCCGTTACGAAGCCATCTGAATTTCACTGTTCATGGTATTCAACAAATTTTTCTCGAAGTGCAGCACGCATAAAGAAGTCCATGATTCGCTTACACGTCGACATGCAAGAAATGACTCACTGTATCCTTCTGAAACATTGCGTCACTTGCCAACTTCTTTGAGAAAAGTAAAAAGTAACCTTTCTGCAACCCCGATGATGGCAGGAGCAACCAAGTAATACACCACAAAGAGTCACTGGTGTATTCTGCATAGCGAAGCCATTATCAACGACTTATACTAGGCCCTTGTACTGGGATTTTAACAGTGGTGACCGCAAAATTTGGAAAAGGCGCCGGCAGAGCCCTCTAAAACGGGCAAAACCCTTTGTATCATGGTGCCGAGGGCATATTAGAGACGGCTTATGCTATTGCCCTTCCCACTGGGATTGTAACGGAGGCGACCGCAAAATCCGTAAAAGACCGCAGCAGAGCCCTTTAGAACGGGCGAAACCTCTTTAATCATGGTTTTGCAGATTTGAGTTAAATAACTTCGTTGTCGTTGTCGTTCGTAAATAAGGCATGAACGAGGAGGACGATGTGGGCTCTCGGGGACTTTAAATAGCGTGTGAGCCAATGATTGGGTAATATTTTTTGTTTGTTATGTTGCTGTTGTTGAATGGAGCGAAGCGCTCCGACCAGTTCCATAAAGAAGTTTGAAGTTTTGTCGAAGTCGTGGGTCCATTCTTGAATATTATTGGTGCCGAAACCCGGGACGTCGACTCGGTGACATACCGGAACGATCGATTCGAGGACCTGCTGACTTGGGAAATCTACTATCGAAGGTTCATCAACGGCCAGCACTGATGGAACGTCTGAAGGTCAAGCGAGGAGCGCGACGTGGACAGTCAACGAAGATTATCAATGAGGCGACGGCTGCCCTCGCAGACACGGGAACTACGGCACACACGTACGAGTCACTGTTGGAGAGACTTCTTACGACCAGCAGAGAAATCGGTCAACTCGACACGGAGCTGGAAGCGTTGGTGGCGACTGAGAGCCTCGCTGAAGAGTACGCTATGGTCCTGGAATACGAGGATCGCATCGCTCACACGACAGCGCTGTTGAAGGCGAAGATTGCGGAGTTAACGGAAGGTGACCGCAGACCTCCTGCGGCCTCTGCAGTAACCGAAGAGGGAACGAGAGGTAGGTCAAAGAGGATAAAGCTACCCAAGCTACAGCTACAGACCTTCCGTGGAGATCTGGATCGATGGCTCCCTTTCTGGGAACAATTCTGCGAAGCGGTGCACGAAAACGACGATCTCACAAAAAGTGAGAAATTTCAATACCTGCGGACGTTCTTGTCTGGACCACCCGCTGCCGCTATAGCTGGTCTGCAAGCTTCGGAGGCGTGCTACGAGGACGCTGTCAAGATACTAACCCGTCGATTTGGGGACCGGAAAAGGATCACCCAGGACCACCTTGCGAAGCTCCTGACCCTCCCAGCGGTGACGTCACCAAGTGATGTCAGAGGACTTCGACGACTGTACGATCACACGCAGGCTCATATCCGTGGTCTGCGAGCTCTGGGAGTTGCCAACTCAGCGTACGCTGCTTTGCTGGTGGACATCCTTCTCAAGGCACTACCCAGCGACATCACACTGGAGTACTATCGCCGATCAGCACGTGCAACAACAGCAACCGCTGTTCAACAGGACAGTGCATCGGGAGATGGTCAACGAGAAGTACAGCACGAGACCTCGTACACCGAAAAGGAGTTAGAGAGAGTACTGGACTTCCTGCGTATCGAAGTGGAAAGCCGTGAGAAGTCCGGTATGGTCAGAACGAACAGAAACGGGCCACCCAGAGGTGGAACCCTGGGAAAGAGTCTACGGAAAGAGAAGAACGTCCCAGCCGCGGCCGTACTGCAGTCATTAGCGAAAGCCACGTCAAAGTGCATCTTCTGCGACTCGGAAGACCACAGCAGTGGAGATTGCAACACACCCATTGAACTGGAACGAAAGAAGAAGGTACTCGCGACGGACGGCCGCTGCTTCAGGTGTACCGTCAAGGGGCACCGAGCTAAGGACTGTAGGCGAAAAGTCACATGCTTAACATGCAAGGGGAAACACGTGACCTCCATGTGCGACCCTAAATGGTCGGGAAGCTCGTCAGCGAAAGCGAAAGAAGTTGACACAGTTGCCATGCACGCAGCAAGCTCCGATCGAGACAGGGTCAGTGCCACGGTACTTTTGCAGACGTTCCGCTCATGGGTCATCGCTGACAATCAATCCGCATATATCCGAGGTATTTTCGACGGCGGCAGTCAGAAAACGTTCGTTCGAGAAGATGTGTCACGGCAGCTGGAGCTACCGGTACTGGATGAAGTAACCGTGCGACTGAACACATTTGGGGACCCAGAAACGTCAGTAAGTTCACACAGAAGAAGACTGGTCCAGGTGCGTTTGCGGAGCCAGTACGATCAGAAAGAGCATCTGATTGAAGCCGTAGAAATTCCTTTCATCTGTAAGGACCTGGCAGAAGCCACGGCAAATGACAGCTTCGTGGACGCCATCAGAAGGGAGGGCGGTTTCATTGCCGACGAAATGTTCTTCCCAGGAGCGAAAGCCGAAGCAGGAATCTGTCTTCTGATTGGAGCGGATCAGATGTGGAGGTTTCTAAAGTCCGATGTGCGACGGTCAGGGGCGGACGACCGTACAGTTGCGGTGAACACGCAGTTAGGCTGGACGTTCCAAGGTCCCATCGCTGTCCTGTCGTCAGTCACCGGAGACGTCACGCTTACCTGCGCGTTACACGTGGAGGCAAGCAACGAGGAAAGGCCGTTTGATCTCCGAATGTTCTGGGAGCTGGAAGGTCTTGGGATAACAGACGGCGCAAATGACCAGCGCTCAGAGGACGACGCAGTGTGGCTACATTTCCAGGACACCATACAAAAGGAGGACGGCCGATATAAAGTGAGTTTGCCGTGGAAGACTGGCAGTGCCACGCTGAGGGACAACCGGGAAGTGGCTGAGCGTAGGCTGAGAAGCCTGATGAAGAGACTTCGTTCGAACAAAACTCTTCTGCTGGAGTACGATTGTGCGATGAGGAAGTACCTCAACGACGGACATGCAGAGGTAGTTACCGAAGCGGAGCAAGCACCAACAGAGCATATTTACTATATGCCACACCAGGCGGTTGTCCGGGAGAATTCAACGACAACGAAGCTCAGAGTTGTCTTTGATGCTTCTTCGCATGCCCCGGGGAACGCATCTCTGAACGCGCATCTCGAAAAGGGACCGAAGCTAAACACGGAACTACTGCCGCTGCTGTTGCGCTTTCGGACGGTCAAGGTCGCTCTGGTGGCGGACATTGCCAAAGCGTTCCTCCAGATTGTAGTCAGGGAAGAGGATCGTGACGCACTTCGTTTCCTGTGGTGTAACGAAACGCCGAAGGAAGATGGTCAGTTGCCCAACGTGGAAGTCTGGAGAATGAAAAGAGTACGGTTCGGTACATCCTCCAGTCCTTTCCTTTTGTCGGCGACAATACGGTACCATCTAAAGAATGTGGAGGAGCACCTACAGGAAACTGCAGCGCATCTTGCAAATTCCTTTTATGTGGATGACGTATTGACTGGCGCTTCAAGCGAGGATGAAGCTGAACAACTGTACAAGGACGCGAATACCGTCATGAGGGCGGCTGGGATGGAGTTAAGAAAGTGGGCATCGAATTCCCCGGCTCTCAATAGCCTCTTCGCAGATCACGAGCCACGCTTAGAAGAGCACTACGCTGCGACCATAGAAACAGGACTTTTGGGATTACGGTGGAATCGACACACTGACAGCATCAAGCTCACGGAATGCAGCCCACCCAACACCACGTCCTCGGGCAACACGAAACGCTCGGTGCTGCAGCTCTCAGCCTCGATTTTCTACCCACTTGGTGTTGCCAGTCCATTCACGATACGGGCTCGCATGCTCTTCCAGCGCATCTGGCAGCATGGTCTTAATTCGGACGACGAACAACCTGAAGAAATAGCTTTGGAGTGGAAGCGCTGGTGCGAGGAACTGCCGGACATGGCAAGAATCGAAATACCTCGGTATGTGAACCAAGGGGTTGAAGACATTGCGAACGCAATCCAGGTGCACGTCTTCACGGACGCCAGTCAGTCGGCTTACGGAGCCACCGTATACCTGCGCACAGAGGACGTCAATGGAAAGGTCGTGGTCACGCTGATGGTTGCTAAAGCACGAGTTGCGCCGCTAAAAACACTGACCCTACCCCGCCTAGAACTCATGGGAGCTCTAATAGGATGTAGGCTGGCCAAAAGCCTTTTGGGTTCGCTCTCTCACCTTCCCCTCCAGCTAATCTTCTGGACAGACTCGAACATCGTACTCTGTTGGATTAAAGGATCGGCACTGCGGTGGAAGCAGTTTGTACGCAACAGGGTGGCAGAAATTCAAACTGCAACCGATCCAGCTGCTTGGAGGCACTGTCCAGGGGAGCAAAATCCAGCGGACCTGCTCACAAGAGGTGAAAGCATGGAGAAACTGCTACACAGCAAGATATGGTTTAGAGGCCCTGCATGGTTGTCGGAGTCGGCGGAGTTATGGTCCAGCGGCACGCACGAACCACAGGTGAACGAAGAGACTGCAGAAGCAGAACGGATAAAGATACAAGTGCTCTTCGTGGACACAGACACTAGTACTTCCAGCCTACTGAGGCTAGAGAACTACAGTAGTTGGTATTTCGTGTTGAGGCTCACAGCATGGATTCGCCGCTTTGCAGACTGTTGCAGGCGAAAGAAGAGGCGGCAAGGGCCCCTAACTGCTAATGAGGTTCATGAGGCGGAGGTCCATTGGGTTAAAGAGGCACAAAGGTCCGAGTACTACAAGGAGCTGCAGGAGCTCGCAGGTGGGGGCATGGTGAGCCAGAAGTCTCCGATCGCCCTCTTGCAGCCAGTTCTGGACCAGGATGATATTTTAAGGATCTCGGGACGGTTGCAGCACTCGACATTGCCAACGGACGTAAGACATCCGGTGCTCCTCCCGCACGGACACAGAGTCACCGAACTGATCGTTGAGGCGGCTCATCGACGGCTTCTCCACGGGGGTGTGCAAGACACCATAACCGAAGTGCGAGAGCGATATTGGGTACAGCGATGCCGGCAACTAGTCAAAAAAGTTATCTTTCGATGCAACGCATGCAAACGACACCGGGTAAAGCCAGCGTCGGCACCTGTTGCACCACTGCCCAGCGAGCGGGTGACTGAGAACCGGCCATTCCAAGTGGTTGGGATAGATTTCGCGGGACCGTTGATCATCACACCAGCAGGTGGAGGCAACAAGAAGTCTTACATAGCGCTATTTACATGCGCAGTCACCCGTGCGGTGCACTTGGAACTAGTATCGGATATGACGACTCAGTTTTCTCCTGGCGTTCAAACGTTTCACTTGCCGGCGAGGGCTTCCATCGGTTATCTACAGCGACAACGCCGCAACCTTCAAGAAGGCCGAGAAGCAAGTGTGGAAAGCACTGAAAAACCCAGCCTTCCAGGACCACCTCACCACCGTAGGAATTAATTGGAAATATATCGTCGAACGCGCGCCCTGGTGGGGCGGTTTCTGGGAGCGACTGGTGAGAAGTGTCAAGACTGCGCTAAGAAGGACGCTCGGGAGGAACTGCTTCAGCTTCGAGGAGCTCACCACTGTTTTACATGGCGTAGAGGCAGTCATCAACTCTCGCCCTCTGACGGCTGTGAACGATACACCAGAAGACAGAGAGCCACTGACACCGGCCCACTTCCTGGTAGGGAAGCGGGTCACTTCTTTGCCACCTTTCGACATCAACCTTCAGGGGCCGACCACAGACACGCGGGCGTACTGGAAGCTTCATCAACAACTACTAGATTGTTTTTGGAAACGTTGGAGAACTGAATATCTTCTGCAGCTGCGGTCCGCCCATAGTGTCAAATCCACCGGTGGAACGACACCGCTTCGCGTCGGGGACCTGGTCATAGTGCACAATGAAAAGCTGCCCCGGCACATGTGGAAGACAGGACTGGTTGTGGAGCTGTTTCCCGGAAGAGATCGTAACGTCCGTGCGTGCGCTGTAAGATTGACTGATGGGACAGTGCTACGGAGACCAATTCAGTTGCTGTATCCATTAGAGGTTTATTGACTGAGTTATCGTGTGTTAGTAGTTTCACAAGAAAAATGAGACTTCTCATTTTGCCGGGGAGGATTTTGCAGATTTGAGTTAAATAACTTCGTTGTCGTTGTCGTTCGTAAGTAAGGCATGAACGAGGAGGACGATGTGGGCTCTCGGGGACTTTAAATAGCGTGTGAGCCAATGATTGGGTAATATTTTTTGTTTGTTATGTTGCTGTTGTTGAATGTAGCGAAGCGCTCCGACCAGTTCCATAAAGAAGTTTGAAGTTTTGTCGAAGTCGTGGGTCCATTCTTGAATACATGGTTCCAAACAGATAATATCAACAGCTTATGATGCTCTTCTGCAGGGGTCGCAACAGAAGCGACCACAAAATTCGGAAAAGGCAGCAGCAGAGTCCTTTAAAACGTACGAAACCCCTTGTATCATGGTACCAAAGGCATATTCATGACGGCTTATGCTATGCATTTCTACCGCAATTGCGCAAGAGAGGACCGCAAAATTTGGATATGGCGGCAGCAAGGCCTTTAAAACGGGCGATACTCCCTGTATCATGGAGCGAAAGAAAAAGTTATCAGTGGCTTGTGCAATGCTATTCAGCTGGAGTTATAACACAGGCGATCGCCAAATTCGGAAAACGTGGAGGCAGAGCCCTCTTAAACGAGCAAAACCCCTTGTGTCATGCTGCCAAAGACATATAATCAACAACTTATACTATATCATTCTACCGAGATCATAACACAGGCGACCGCAAATATCGGAAAAGGATGCAGCATAGCCCTTCAGAACGGGCGAGACCCCTTGTATCATGCTGCCGATGACATGTCATCAACGGCTTGTGCTATGCCCTTCTACTGGGATTGTAACAGAGACCACCGCAAAATACGGAAAATACGGCAGCAGAGCCCTTTAAAACGGTCGATACCCATTGTATCATAGTTCCAAAGACATATAAGTACACGCAACGGCTTATGCTATTGCCATTCTACTGGAATTATAACGGATGCGGCCGCATACTCCATAAAAGGCTACAGCAGCGCCCTTTAAAAAGAACAAAAACCCCTTTAATCACGGTGGCAGACATTTTACACACATATAAAGACGCGACGGCTTATATTACGCCCCCCTCCTGTGATTGCATCGGAAACCACCGCAAAATTTGGAAAAGGCGGCAGCTGGGCCCTTTACAATGACTCAAATTATATGTATCATGGTGCCAAAAAGATACTATGAACGGCTTGTACTGCCCAGTCGAAAAAAACACCAGACCGGGTCTGGTGTATCCTGGTGTTTTCTGGTGTATACACCAGACCGGTGTGGTGTGTCCTGGTGTACACACCAGACTGGTGTGGTGTGTCCTGATGTACACACCAGCCTGGTGTGATGTGTCTTGGTGTACACACCAGCCTGGTGTGGTGCGTCCTGACGTGCACACCAGCCTGGTGTGGTGTGTCCAGACATGCACACCAGCCTGGTGTGGTGTTCTCTGTTCTCTGGGGCCTCTGTTACAATCCCATGGGATTGTTACAGAGAGGCTATCGCAACGTTCGGCAGCAGATCGAGCCCTTTAAAACGTGCGAAGTCCCTTTAATCCTGGTGCCAGGGCGTACATGGAGAAGTCGCGTCTGAAGAAACCGCTTCCAAAACAGCACTCCAAATGGCCAAGTGGTCCATTCCGTCAACTTTGGGGCTTAAAAATAATATTAAAGATGTCCTAAGCTGATTTTGTAGTATGTATATGTGAAAGTAAGATCACGGGGTTTAAACCCCGTATCTTGTTCCCCAGTTGCACCCTGAGAGGTCGCGTTTGACAAAATCGCTTCCGAACCGGCACTCGAAATGGCCAAATGGCCAATTTCGTCAACTTCGGGGCTTAATATCATTTGATATAAAAATAATATTGAATATGTCCTCAACTAATTTTGTAATATGTATATGTGAAAGTAAGATCACGGTGTTTAAACCCCGTACGTTGTTCCCCTGTAGCACGCTGAGAGATCGCGTTTCGCAAAAACGTTTCCAAAGTGGCACTCGAAATGGTCAAGTGGCCAATTTTGTCAACTTCGGGGCTTAATATCATTTGATATAAAAATAATATTGAAGACGTCCTGAGCTGATTTTGTAATATGTATATGTGAAAGTAAGATCACGGGGTTAGAACTTCGTATCTTCCCCTGTTGCTCCCTGAGAGGTCGCGTTTGACAAAATCGCTTCCAAAACGGCCAAATGGCGAATTTCTTCATGTTCGGGGCTTAATATCATTTGATATAACGATGATAATAAAGATATCCTAAGCTGATTATGTAATACGTACATGTGAAAGTAAGATCACGCGGTTTGAACCCCGTATCTTGTTCTCCTGTTGCACCCTGAAAGGTCGCGTTTGACAAGATCACTTCCAAAACGGCACTCGAAATGGACAATTTTATCAAGTTGTATAGTTTAATATAAAAGCGATATAAAATACAAAACAGTATCATTTGTATATTACTCACTCAAAATAAAGTTGTCTGTTCTGTCAGCCACTTCGAGTTCTGGAAAAAATGACCGTTCTCGTTTCGAACTCCTTCAGACCTGCCGTACAGTCTCAGCGCATGCGTATTACGATAATACTGAGACTTAGTCCGTCGAGCGCCTAGGAGGGGAACCCTGTCTGAGTCGCAACTTTGAAGGCCCTGGGTGTATCAGGATTAACACTCACACATTGTGCCGTGGCTGGTATGTGGCCTGGAGGACGTACTGAACGAAAATAGGCGATGACATTTCCAGAATTTGACTGCCATTGTCGAAAAATCGTAGTCTAAATATGTGCGATGTGCAAAAATCGACGGAATCCCCATAGGCGCAATGCATTAAAATTCATTTGGCCAGGATGCATTAGGTTTATATTCTGCTGGCGCCTTTCATGTCTCCAGGGGTTCTTTACATGGTGTTCTTCTCAATTAGACGATGACATCTTAAACATTTTATTCTGCTTTTCTGTTAATTAGCATAAACGCTGTCTCCCATTGAATTCACATCCTGTAAGGCCGTTTCCCGCATAGCGGCTGAGTAGAGTGACGGAGTGCGCCGGCGGGGGGGGGGGGGTGAACGCGATTTTTGGGATTGAAAGAACAAACACCACGATAGCCTTTATAGGCGTTATTCTCTGTTTCGGCAACGCATTCGAAATAGGGCCTCAGATAAGGCCAAGGACGTAAATGTGCAGCGTTTGTGTGGGGCTCCATCCTGAGATGTGATCATGCGCGCAGCCAACAGTGACTGAAAACAACCCTTAGAAATCGTCTCCCTATATGGTATCTTTCAGAGCTGAAGGAGGTCAGCGCTCAGGTCAATGGCATAGCCCAAAAGCAGGTCCGGAATTCACCGCATTCCAGAAGCGGCTAGACCATCGACCTGAGAGCCACTTCTTGCATGGAAACCGGCCTGAGGTACAAGTCCCGCTTTGTTTCTGGGTCACAGGAGGGCTGTAGGTGATCCCATTCCACGCATGAGTATAGAACATCCAGGAGGATTAACATGCGTCCTGCTACTCCGTACACGCAGAGAGAACAAAAATTGTGAGGTCATCTCTTAACTGCCCTACTCTGACCTAACATCGGTAGGATGAGAAAAAGGGAACCGTCAGGGCACTTCGGAAAAAAATCCTCACGAGACTATGAGCCAGAATGATGAAAGTAATTGAAATACTGAGTAGAAAATACTTAGAAAAAGTATTTAAATTAGATTATAAGATACATTTCTTAAAAAGTAATTAGCAAGATACAAAATACTGAAAAAAGTATTTAAATTACTGTATTTCAAATACAATACTCAAGATACGTACATGTCTGCTCTATACTAGATGCTGTAAGAGAGCGCAAAGATGCCGATTCGTGAACCGATTCTCTTCTTCCGGTTACACATAAAGGAGCGTGAAAGATACTGTATCTTCACGGGTATCTTCATGTGTAACGGGAATCTCGACAGTGTAAAGTGAGTCTCGAAAGAGTAAGGCGAGCAGAGTAAAGACGAGCAGGAGAAAGTAAAAAGAGGGTGATAGTTGCTCTGCATTTACTCCTATTTTTCTTAGAGCCTACACGATCTATAGGTTACAGGATTTCCTTATCGGTCAGTTCCCATAAGGAGCGTCTTATCGGGAGTTTTACGAGATTCTTTGTAATGGCAGATAAATTTTTAAATGTATTTTTGCAAGACTAGAGGGTGAGCATTACTCAGTTTAAACATTTCAAAGTGTATGTTCATCTTTAGGTCCGGAAGGCAACCAAGACAACAGGACGAATAATGCTGAATGTGAGGAGCGAGTTGCTACGACGTCATCACACTCCCATGCTGACATGGGGTCCTTATCAGATGGATTGTCGCTTTGGTGGGTATTGCTTTCTGTGTAAGAGGACGTTTCGAAACAGCCTACGGGGAAAATGACTCTTATGATGATCATAAAGCTTAGGGAACGCGAAGAGATACTTAAGGCAGCTAAACTGTTCTGCTCAGTAGGCTCGTTTGGCGTATTGAGTGGCCCTCCAGTAAGTCTGGAATACTCCACGAGGAAAGAGTGATGGTCCATAAGTTCCCCAGGCAGCACACTAACTTGCCCATTATTGTCGGAACACTGGAACTACCGGTGATATAAAGGACAACGTTTTCCATTATTCATCCAATAATTGTTGCAACATGGTAATATTAGAACAAGGTTGGCAAAAACTGGTCAATATTGACTGGTCGTTGGAAACATGGTCGCCATATATCCAGCAAACAGGCGATATTGGCTGAAGATGGGCTATGTGGTCTACATATAGCCGTGGACTAAATAATATTGGATCGAAGCACTCAATACATCCGAATGTAGCCGGCAACCAAACAATATTGGTCGAAAGCCGGCAATGTGGTCTACATATAGCCGTCTGCCATCGAAAACTGTCCGAAAACTGGCAACATAGTTTGCATATATCCGTCTGCCAAACAATATTCTATGAAAGTGAGAAACAGAGTCTACTACTAGTGTCAAATTCACCCTGTACAACTCGCTGTTCCTGTCTCACTTGAACTACGCCCACTTAGTATGGGGCACAACCACCATCACAAATAAGAACAAAATATATACCTTACAGAAAAAGGTATTACTTGCGATGTGTACTAACAGTTGTGTGTCCGTACAGCTGACTTACCTAAGAAATATACCATTAGAAATATATTTAAGTATTACGACGTAAGGTTACTTGAGTGTCATAAGAGGAAAACTGCAAAAAATATAACGAACATCAGCAGATTTGGCTCTTGTATACCGCTGCAAATTAAAATATATATGTTGTCTGCTTACGTTTCCTGTACGTTTGCACTTCATTTCGACTCCGCCTGTGCGTGCAAACTGTTCGATTTTGCAACTATTCGCTTCGGTTCTAATTATTCGATTCGTATACACATATCCATATCGGCTATTCGTTTCGTATTCGCTTCGGCCCCATAGCTATTAGCTTCGTATTCACTTCGATTTTCATACCAGTATTCGCTCGTGTCAAATCCTGTATGAGGTTGGGGCGGGACGACATCAAGAGTAGGAGGGCGCCTTGCTGCCGGTGAGGACGACCCATTTCCCAGGTGGCAAGGATGTCGAAGAGTTCAGCCTCGGCGGAGGACATGTGGTAGGGCAGCCTGTAAGCCTGTTCATGGTCTGTATCGGTGACGTAAAAGGATGGGCACGATGCGTCAGGCATTACGGAGGTATCGGCGATGATTTGTCGGCAGTGGGATTGAGAAGAAGTCAGGTGGGTCAAAGCGAGTTGTGATGTGATGTGATGTGATAAAAATGTGATGATAAAGAAAAAATAGGGATGTGATGAAAAATGAAAGTAATGATGAAAAATTGCCATCATGTTCATGGGGATGTAATTTTCGATGAAGTCGAACTGGCTACCCCAGTACGCTTACACATAGAACGTACAAACTGATGATGAGGAAACAAACAGATGATGACCAGAGAAGAACAGAGATGATGATTATGATGATGATGGAGTTCAACATGTAGTCCAAAAGTTTCGACCAAGCGAGTTGTTGAGCCACCACAGGGTCAATTGCCTGTTTTCGGGGAACGTCCGGGATGGTAGCGTAAATGGGAGGCTGTTCAAGGGTCCACGTTGCTGGCGCAAAACAAGGAGCAGATGTCGAGGACGGGAGATAGTCTCGTAAGCGGGCAACAAAATTGGTTAAAGCGGACGCAGGGCAGCTCACAGTAATTTGGCGAAGGTGATGAGAAGGTTGGGTCAGACAGCAGGTGCAGATGCGGTGGGTGGCTGAGCCTCGCAGAATTGGGATGGGCTGTTTCCTATCTTTGCCAAGTACGGAGCACGTTTATGTTGTTCGAGGGACTCCAAGACAGACACGGAGACTGGGGGCTTGGCGGTTGAGGAGCTCTTGTTCTTGGATGGAGTAGTATTATTCCATTATGCACAACAACCACCTTTTTCTAATCCAGTAGAAGCCAATTCTAATCCAGTTCTACGCCAAACTTCAGTTCTAATCCAACACAATCCACTTCTTATCCAATACAAGCCAATTCTAAGCCATCTGATTGGTCGCCTTTAGCTCCGCCCACTACCTGTTGATTGGCCCATGCTAAGCCCACTGATCGCTGATTGGTTGACCATAGCTCCGCCCCATTATGCTAATTAGTTGGCCGGCTCCGCCCCTGCTTCACGCTGATTGGTCCATTCTAAGCCTATCGATCCTGATTGCTCCTGCTCTCCACATTTTCTAGACTTCTAAGCCCTCTGATTGGTCGAACCCGTCCCCATTCTAAGCCTACCGATTGGCCCTTCGCGTCGATTGGCCCGTTCTAAGCCCACTGATTGGCTTGCATAGCTCCGCTTCTGATTCCAAGCCTGCTGAGTGGCCGACTTCATTCTAAGCCTACTGAACATAGCCTTCACTAATGCTCCGGCAGACGGTTCTAACCAAATTGGGCGGCTCTATCTTAGACGTCAAAACTTACCTCGTTAGAGGCCAGATGCCGCAACTCTTTACTAGCTGCGCCCACTTCATGTTGATTGGTCTGTGGTGGCCCGTGTGTGATGACGAAGACGTGCCTCTGCCGCCAGGCGCTACGGCGCTGGCACGGCAGTTCTACCGGCACCGTCCTAGCGTGAGGCCACGTCCATCTGCCTGCTGGGATATTCCATCATCGCTGGTCAGGACTCATGTAGAGGAATACCATCGTCCTCTACTTTTGGTGACCCGAACAACGAACACCATGTTCGGCGCAGTTCAGCACAGTACCATCCCGAATTCCCGCAAGACCGGATTCGAAGCCATCACTGAAGGTCCGGTGCACCGTTCTTTCGAAGAATCGCTAGGCGGCGACGTCAGTCCACCGCGGCTCACTCATCGCAACGCCCGGCCACTCAACACCATTTTTCGCTCATCCACACCACTCAGTTCACCATGGTCGCACACATCACATCACGTCGCCATGCGCTTCGTGAAGGCACTTGTTGGGCTTCGCCCAGCGGAACCTTCTCGAGCATCATGCTCCCATACCGGTCACAGTACGCCGCTGGCGACTGAACTGCCCCATCCGCATCGTCATGACAGTCCCAAGAACCCAGCCCGCCTCGGTTTCCCATCAAGCTTCCGTAGACGATGCTGGCAGCTCATCCAATTGCTCTCAAGAGGCACTGGGCCAACGTTTCACCGGGGACCCGCATGGGGGCCACCGAGTTCTACTCCCGGTCTTCCCGTGCTTCGCGATGGTGCTCCCCGCCACTCTCCTTGGCGACACTACGAGCTCACCACTCACGAACCGGTCACGGTTCTGTCACCTCATCCTGCATTACGTTGTGCCTACCTGCCTACTCTTCTCTCCGCTTAGCCCGCCCCTCGAACCCTCCCGGCCAGCTCTTGTCTGCACCATTCATCCCGCTACTTCTGCCAACTCATCAGCAGACGCAAGTGCAGCCGACCCTGTTCCTCGTGTCACCCGTCTTCCTCTTCTTCATGCGTCGATGCAGACCTCAACCACTAGCTCTACACCGCTCCGCGTCTGAGTGGGGGAGTGATGTGGCGGCCCAGTGTGTGATGACGAAGACATGCCTCTGCTGCCACGCGCTACGGCGCTGGCACGGCAGTTCTACCGGCACCGTCCTAGCGTGAGGCGACGACCATCTGCCCGCTGGGACATTCCATCATCGCCGGTCAGGACTCATGTAGAGGAAGACCACCTCCTCTACATGTCCGTTCTAAGCATACCGATCACTCTCAACATTTTCTAGACTTCTAAGCTCTCTGATTGGTCCATTCTAAGCCTACCGATTGCCGACCCCTTCAAGCTGATTGGTCCACGCTAAGCCTACTACTTATATCCGGTCGCTTCCACTCATCTGATGCGTTCATTGTGAGATGGTCACTCAGCTCCCTCGGTACACTCCAACTGCTGTGGTCACTCACCCGACTGCTTATTAGTTCATACTTCTACCCGGTCACACATCACTAGTGCTCCCTCATAGGCTCCAACTGCGATCGGTCACGTCCACTCATCGCTAGACCCAACTGCTATTGGTCCATCGAACTGCAAGCCACTCATTAGTCACTCCCTCTAATCTCTAGATACGATAATATAAGTTTAGCTGGGGATATTGGAACTTTTACCTTAAGATAAGTTTAGCGGGTGTCATTGGAACTTTCTACCCAAATGGTACACAGTTATAGACGGTCACTTCCAGTCACCGCTAGAGCTCCCTCATACGCTGGTAGGCTCCAACTGCTATTGGCCCATGGTAACTGCACGCCAATCAGCTCCAAATTACCACCCGGCTGCTCATTGGATCAAAATGGACCTTTTTGCACAACGCTTCTGCACATGCTCTGACGGCGCCGAAGAAAGTTTCCTACATATACAATAGATGGCGCCGGATGTATGGTTACTCGATAATTGCACCCTCTTTGCACTTAAGGCTGAGGCTGGCGCGCGCCGGTCGTGTTTACCTGGGCAACCGCGACGCGAGTGTGAAAAAGGACCATTCTATCTGCATTGGTCACTCATTTCTATCGAAGTGCTTATTGGTCGTACTTCTAGTTAGAGAGTCAACGTTAGAAGGTTAATCCAGCCATGTCACGTCGAGACTGGGAGGTACCCGGGTTCGAATCCCGGTGCCGGCTGTGCTGTCTGGGGTTTTTCCTGGGTTTTCCTCAGACGCTTTCAGACATATGTCGGCACAGTTCCCCTAGAAGTCGGCCCAGGACGCACATTTCCCCAGGGCGTCAGTCGTGACGTTGCCCACATACGTGAGGCCGACAACGGCAAGCCCTTTCACCATCACCACCACCACCAAAAGGTTAATCCGCTGCTGAACATTACAAAAAACATCAATAAAACAGCTTGCATCAACATGCCGCCGCCTGAAGTCCTTCCTGCTGTTCACACTGCTCATAGCGACAGTTGCTTCGTGGTGCTAACGTGAGATTAAAAAACCGTGTTCAGGGTACGATGTACACATCTCAAAACACACTCTATCCACCTACATAGAACACGAGTAAAGTTGACTTCAATTGGTTGCCTGCATGCGTTACGTGAAGCCCATCCCTGGGAACAAGCTTAGGAACGTCTTTTCTTATAGTGTATGCTTTACACTTCAACATAAAAATTGATTTCAAAGTTTATCAAGCAGAATGGCAAAGAAAATCCATAAATGATGCTATGCAGTGAAGCGCGTTCATTCTTAAAACCTTAAGAACGAATTTTGTCACAGATAGTGCGCTTCAACGCCCCTCCAACAAAAACATATCGATGTGTATTAAACAGAGCGCAAAAAACTCATCGTGATGCTATGCAGCGAAGCCCACTAGCTCCGTACGCGTTCGAAATCAAAAAGCTGAGCAGGAAGAAGCACATGATCGAGAAAACATCGATAGTTGATGCTGTGCACAGAAGCTCGTTTGAGAGAAAGCGATTTGAATGTTGATCGATAAAGAAACCCTGTAGAGCAGTGAGGCTTAGGATCGTTTTTGTTTTAGAATGTGTGCGTTGCACTTCAACATAAGAAATTAATTAAATCAAGCAGAATGGCAAAGCATAGTGATGCTATGCGGTGAAACTCAAGATTGTTTCTCTCACTGATACTTCGACGCTCCAACGCTTATTAAACAAAGCGATCGAGTAAACCCATACTGGTTGGTGCTATGCAGTGAAGCTTCGCACGTACTCAATCTTAAAAAGAAGAAATGTACTCAACCCAAGCTCAGTATCAAGAAACACAATTTAACATCGCCTTCAGAGCTCTCCCACAACATAGTCAGCGTAAATTTCATGCAACACACCTCGCACGCGTTCCTTCGAAACAGTACGCACGAGCAGTAAGAAGCACCATTAGAAACATAAATTCAGGATGATCACACAAAATGTGCAAAGCTCGTCGCATTATGAACAAGTTCATCTCAGAAAAATGTGCTCACCTTAAGAGAATCACAGTTACAAATATGGCAGATTTCATACCACATAGATTCACAAAGTTGTCATGCGACACCATACAGCGGGGCAGGGAAACACGAATTTCGGGCGCGTGGACAGCTCACACGATTTGAGCTTGCCCATGCCCGCGCAATTTTTCACCTCACACGCCGCAGCTACACACACAACACAATTTTGAATGCATAATCTGCGTATGATCGCTACGGAGGGGCTCAACATACACCGATATAGACACATCAAAATATCGCGCACATGCCAGGTTTACAAACCTACAGGGTGTTACCCTATAAAAGTCTACCCGCGTCGGCATGCCGTGCTCGCCAATTACTCAATGCAGGCGGTACAATGTGTTGTCTACGTATAAACCTCATAAGGACATTCATCCATGGCAAATATCGAAGTGATTGAGCACCGTTACGCAAAGTTATAGCGCAAAACGTGAGGTTCCCGTAGGCAAAACAGCCAAGATGGCGCCTCTCAGTAAGCAGACGACATCCCTTTTGGGTGCCGTCTGCTGAGTACGTCGGCATTTTTCGTACCTCACGTTGCTTACTTCGGAACAAAATACGACAGTTACACCAAAGCGAAATGAAAACTGCCGTTCCATCCGGCTGGCAGGATATGCGACACGTCGTCGTCTGGGGAGCAGCATGGCAAGTGCTCTTCTCAACGCCGCCATCTTGATTGTTTTGACAACGGGAATTTCACGTTTTGAGTTATAACGTCGTGTTGCGGCGCTTAATCACTTCGAAATTCATCAAGATTAAAGGTCCTTATGAGCTTTATATGAAGATCGCACAATGTGCCACCTGCATTGAATAATTGGCGAGTACGGCATGGCGGCATGGGTAGACTTTTATAGGGTAACACCCTGTACATCACACCCCATGTCAACAAAGAATAGCTCAACTTGCCGTGGTGAGTGCCAGCCGAACAGAAAACTAGATAGCAGGAATACACGTGCATAATTACCCCTCCCGGTCTGTCCACCGGGCCCCAACATGTTCAGTGAGGGCATCTGTTTGATATTAATGCTCGCTTGTTTCCGCATACTCCCATGGTTGTAAATCACGTTCTTCGAGAAATGGGGTCATCGAGGATGAGCCGACTGCATGCCACAACATGTTCTAGCTATCTGTTTTATATCAAAGCTCCCGCAGTCTGGGGTTGTAACTCATGTTTTCCGAGCCATCGAGCTTTCCGCCACTTGCATTAAAACGTATACCAAAAGTAAACTGTTCTGCCTGATCAGACATCTCTATCCGAAGAAGAAAAAAGTCCCAACGAGCTCATGTCAAAGCGGACCACCTGTTTGACATCATGGCCTGCTCATTTCCACACGCCAAAACAAGCTTTCTGTAACCAAAAACAAAGGGTTCGCTTATGCAGTTGGGTTTCCAAGGAGTTCCAAATCGAAGACCTTCGCCGCTAATATGCGCGCGTGCCACATATCACGGGCTGTTCCTATGTGTTATGTTTGTTGAAAGCCGGTGCGGTTCAAACTAGTAAAGATGTCTACTCCCGGCAATTGGACTATGTTCAGGTTCCTATGTGATTGTGTAAACAAAATCTGACCCAGCTACGATACTCCACCCCTGTCCCTAAAAATAGCTAACTCCAGGGGTGCTTTATATAAAAGTTGCGATATATACAACTCATTTGAGTTCCGTGAAGCCACTTGTTCATGTTATATCCGACGGTCGACTCTGGATCAAGCGCACAAGGAGGAAGGTACGTCTTACTATTGTCTTCAAGATGAGGAAAGTTAGGTAACAGTTTTTCTGATTTTCAGTTCATTCGGTGTCTGTAGAAACTTGCACTGAGAAGTCATCAAGTAAGATATGTCATCTGTTTTCGAGAAGCTGTATAAGCTAAAGAAACCTGGTGATGGGGACATTCAGAAAATGAGCATTGTTCCGGAGAATGAAAAGCTGGACGTGTTGGACTTACACAAGGTGTACACTGTGTACGGGAAGGCGGTATACGTGGAAGTCCTGATGGAAAACCATAAAAGCGTAAAGGTGTACCTACCCAGTCGTTTTAAATGATTCACAGATGAAGATTTGCAAGAAATGCGCGAATTACCGGATCTGAAACTAGAGAAGAAGGAGAGATTCATGGATGGAGTCGCATCGCCCGAAATAATCTTTACTCACGCGAAGAAAGGGTGACACGTCCCAACGAGACCATCGAAAGTCTGCGTGTAATCATCAGTAAAAAAAAAGATTCATGTATTTCCTGTTTTAAGAGAGAAAAAAAAGCTTAGTTGTGTGATTCGTAGCAACGGATAAGGAAGCTATATAGATATGATGATATGATATGGAGCTATACAGAAGGATTATAGCACGTACTCATCGACTAAGCCAGTATAGTTTGTGGAGAGCTATATAGAACAAAGAATACCGCACTCTATTACAGCTATTTTATATCATATACCAAACGTAAATTGTTCTGCGCGATCAAACAAGTCAGAGCAATATGGAAAGAAGAAAACCGCTCCCCTTTTTACACATCACGGTGGTGCGTGCATGCTAGCCATATCATAGCTTGTTTCGTGCTCGTGCTCGTTGCGTGCTCAAACAAGTTCTGGCTTTTAGTAAAAAAAGCTCCTGTAGAAGAAGTTTTTTGGAGTTTGGTTTCCGGGAAGTTCCAGTGGGGTTATCGAAATGTTTGTGTGCAACATCGATTACCAGCTCCCTTAAATGATATGGCACCAAGTGACATTGATATCATTACTCTAAGCAATGTAAACATTAAAGGGACTATGGCATCCATTCCGGTCGATTCCGTACCACAATATTTCTCGGTGGTCTCTGATAAGCGTATATGCTGAGTAATCTAATTAAATACATCGAAAGAGCTGACGACGGACAAGGGAGTCCCTCTCTACCAGCTCTCGACAAAGTCTTGAAAACGTCATTCCCAACGGGGCCAATGAGAGCGCGCCTTCCCGCACAGCTGATCGATGGAGTCTGAGTCGAGCATCTGAAATGCGAGGCGGCGAGCAGACAGCCAGCGTCCTGAGGGAATCGTCGTAATACGAAAGTGACGTCGTGTCGCTTCCAAGGGATTCTGGGGATTACAGCGTTGAAGAAATTGTGCTATATGACGACCCTTACTCCATAGACCATCTGCCACTTGATCCTACCGCAGGTGAAGGTGCAGGCAGTGAAAAGGAACCGTCCGATGGCGACGACACTTTCAGGTAAGCCTATCATATCCGATCGCTCATGGTGATTGTGCACTGTCGGGCATTTTGACATTTGTCCACTTGGAAATGACAGACGCAAGGGAGGACAGACAGAGGGAGCTGGCTGGTTTGCGCAACCATCTTTTGTCGCGATGACCGCCGCATGCGTTATCTCGAGCCACTTGACAACAAGTATAGTGTCAAAAAACTTCTTACACGTCGTAAATGGCGTAATTTCATTCCAGTTTGATTTCGAGCACATGGATAACGCTTTACTAAAAGTTTGCTGAAAAGAAATAAATACTTTTCTTCTTTATTATTGTTCCACACGGGCGCCTCCGTATTGCTTCTGCACAAGCCGGATTTATGGTTACTTTGGCATAAGAAACCGAAGGCAGATACCGGGATGTGCTGTGCACTGGATCAGGACGCTGTACCCATCAACTTCATATACTGGATAATACGTGTAACATAAGTGTCAAGTGGGCCACTGTACAATGCAAACCAGGCATATCTTGCATTGTAGGAATCATCGTCATTGTCATTGTTGTTTTTGCATGTTCATGAAAGCTGGTTTGCTATTGAGAAGACGAAACTGTGTACACAATCAAAATTATATCGATGGTTCCTGCTTTTCATAACCATATGTGGTGACAAAATGTTGCAGTGTGAAGTCACAAATTATTGAGCGGTTATACTGGTAATACCGTTAGTCATATGTGTGTGCACTGACAGTTTTGACAGGTTTAACCCCTTGTATCAGTTCAAGAAGCATGTCTCACAAGCAGTGTAGACTTGTAGTCGATATTACAAGTACAGTGGAGTGTGTAAATAATTTTCATTGCAAATCATTCTGGAGTACAAACCAAGGTTATCACACGACGAGGACAAGCACTGATACTTGTGTAACACATATTTTGAGTAGCCTACTCAGCTTCACCATAGAGTGGTTTCTTTTGTAGCACATTTTTCACCTATGTTTGAAGAAAAAAAAGGAACTGATGCTTTTGCCCTGAGCATGGATTTATGTTTCATTTCTAAATGTAGGATAGAGGTTAGTGCCAATGTGTATGTTACAGTACAGAAGTTGATCGCGATCGTCGAATAAATTGTCGATGAGGAAACAAACTCATGCGACTCAGTAATATCCACAACCAACAAACAACTATATATTGTAACCAAAGTAGGAATACATGAAGGAAACTCTTGACGACAAAAACTGAATACAAGTGCGAGCTGCTCGCGCGAAGACCAGAGCCCAAGTTCCCCCCTCCGTCACGAGCATTCCTCGTTCTTTTTTCTTAGAAATGGTAGCCCCTCCCTGTGACCAGGAAGTCGGCCACCTTCCCCATTGGAGGCTTCGGACCAGATTCCTGAGTCATAAAGGTGTCGAGTAACAGTGACACAGCGCTGTCTGCTTCCCAGTGAAATGGTCTCTGCTGTTTCTGAAACTTCGTTATTTTCTTTAACATCCTCCTCCCGATTGAGCTTCGCTCATTTCAAGAGGATACAGGTGTTGCACAGCTCCCTCCTGAGTCGGTGGTCGTTGTGCAATTGTACATCGCAAGCTCTAACGTTGTTGTCACGCCCGCGATACAGGTCGCAAATTCTTCCCATCTTCCAATTTAGCTTAGATGCGTTACTGTCATGAACAATCACCACATCTCCAATTTTTTATATTGTGGTCTCCCTTGCGTTTGTCCAGGTGCGCAGATCGCAACTGAAGCAGATACTCGCGCTGCCATCTATTCCAAAAGTGCTCGACGACACGTCGGCGATGCGCGAGACGGCGTCTCATATCCTCGGCGATGTTTGCACGAGGAGGCATGCGTAACGGTAGAGATGGAAGCATGGAGATGCGCTCACCGATTAGAAAATGCGCTGGTGTTAGCGGTTCTATCTCCATCGCTTCGGTCGATATAGTTGTCAATGACCTGGAGTTGACAGCCGCCTCAACTTCCTGAAGGATAATAATAATAATAATAATTTTATTTCACCAATGACACTTGGTGGGGGGATACAGACAAAAAGCTGCAAAAAACTGCAGCTTGACGAGGTCTGACCCCCCTTTGTACACTCGACAGATAAAGCAATGACAAAACAGCAAACCAGACAATGCAAAGCGAACAGCAATGACAAATAGCAAACCAGATGAATCACGGAGTTAGACAATGGTAATGAACACAATGCATTAAGATGCATAAAACAAAAAAGCTATGAGAACACACGAAATAATATGACTATCCTAGTGAACATACATTGCCTTTATTGAGCGAATTGAAAGACAGCTGATGTTAATGTTGTTTTGGATATGGGAATTAATATGTCGTGGAAGATTATATGAAACCAACTGTGAGCCATAGTTAGTTCGTGCACACGGTGTGAAGTAGGGCTCATTGTAGCGTAGTGAATAAGAGGTTAATCTCATGGTTAAATTGGCTAGGGCTAGAAAGATGTGATTATTTTGCTTTACTGAACTTGCATATGTAATGGACATACGGTACTTATAGAGATCCATAATTCTGATTATGCTAAATTTCGCGAAGAGGGATCCTGTTGGATGTAAAAAGGGAACGTTTGCTATGTGACGAAGTACCTTCTTCTGACACAAAACTAACCTTTCAAGATTTGTTTGCGTTGTCGTTCCCCACACTAGGTGACAGTATGTGAGGTGAGGGTAAACCAGTGCGTTATAGGTCATAACTTTTGCCTTAGTTGGAAGGACGTTTCTGTGTCGACCTAGAATGCCGATCACGCGCGATATTTTGTTAGTGATGTAACCGACGTGCTTGTCCCACGACATCGTATCAGTGAACCAGACGCCCAGTGACTTCACCTCCTTGACAAAAGATATCGTGCTTGTACCGACAACAATAGATTCGGAACAGGAAATAGCCTTATGCGGTGGGTGGAAAACAACAGCCTTGGTTTTAAGGGGGTTAATTATCAAATAATTTTTAGTAGACCAGGTGTAGAAGGTTGATAAGAAGTTGTTCACCTTTGTTGTTAAATCTGTGAGACACTTTCCTTGCAGGAATAGGGCGGTGTCATCAGCATAAGCTACTATCTTAATGTGGTTTGATAAGGCAAACATGTCATTCACATAGATAATGAAAAGCAGTGGCCCAAGAATGCTCCCTTGTGGTACACCGGTTGTGATGTGGTGTATTCCCGAACACTGCCCCTGAATATCAACAAACTGTTTGCGATGCTGAAGATAAGTGCGTATTAAATTTAATGGAACACCGCGGATACCGTAGTGCTCAAGCTTTAAGAAGAGAACACCGTGATTCAGTAAGTCGAAAGCCTTGGTGAAATCGATGAATAGACCTAGGGTAATGAGTTTTTCTTCGAACCCGGAAAGGATATATTCTTTCTGGGATAGAAGAGCTAGTTCTGCGGAGCGTTGCTTTCTAAATCCAAACTGAGAATCGGAAAGTATGGAGTTCTTTGTTAAAAATGATAAAAGACGGCTATGGATTAATTTCTCTAAACCCTTTGAAAACACTGGTAGGATTGATATGGGCCTATAGTTACTGAGGACATTAGGGTCCCCACCTTTATGTAAAACGACCACTTTTGCAATTTGCATGTCCTTCGGAAACACACCGGAATAAATTATTTCGTTAAAAATAAAAGCTAATACAGGAGCAATTATATCGAGAACAAATTTAATTGGGCGGATCTGAAACCCGTCTTTATCACAACTACTAGTATTCTTGAGATTTTTAAAAATTGAAATGACCTCCTGTGAATCTGTTGGAAACAGAAAGAAACCGTGGTCTTGGCGTGGAACGGAGTGTATGCCAGGATAATGTGAACTTGTACCTGTAGAATTGTGTAAGTTTGACAGGGATGCAAAAAAAGTGTTAAACTCTCCAGCTAACCGTGCACCAGTTAGAACCGTTCCACCTACGGCCAACTCCTCGACAGGGCTGTTTTCCTGACTGTAAATTGATTTAAGACGCTTCCATGCAATATTTGGCTTAGCAGAAACATTCTCGAAAACTGAATTGTAGTACAGCTTGTTTGCGCGACGTAACTTCGAGTTTACATTGTTTCGGTATTTTTTAAAAATAATTAGATCTTCGGGTGACCTATTTTTTATGAACTTTCTATAAAGCTTATTTCTAATATTTAACATTTGTCTCAGTTCCTTTGTTACCCAAGGTTTACGAATTTTTGCGGAAACCCTGAAAACCTTAACCGGAAAATGCTTATCGTATAGTTTACGAAACTCATCAAGGAAGCTTTCATACGCTTTCTCCGAATCCTTCTCTTTAAAAATGTGTTCCCAGGATGTTAGTAACAGGTCATTTCGAAATGCCTCAAGCGACGACTGCTGAATGGATCGGTGTGACACATGTGTCTGAACCTTTGGTCGTTTGCTAAGTGACGGTATTGCTACAAAAATAGGCATATGATCGCTTATATCCGCGCTGATGACAAAGGCTGTGGGATCGAGTTCATTTGTGATGAACAGGTCTAGTGATGTCGCCGAGACACTGGTGACCCGGGTAGCAATCTCAATGACATTACTGAAACCATTTGCATCCAAAAGTGTTTGAAAGCGTAACTGATGAGTGGTTCTAGTGAGCATGTCAATGTTGAAATCGCCTCCCATGACGAGGGTGTAATTACTGTGAATCACAAAGGAAAACAGTCGCTCAAGAAAATCTAACATAGGTTGAATATGGCCATCCGGCGGTCTATATGTAACTGTGAATAAATGTTTGTCACTTTGTACTGTCAATATTTCAAAATCGCTTGTAGAACAGGTAAAGTCATCTACAATTTGGCAATGAAACGAGTTTCTGACAAGAATTGCGACACCTCCTCCTTTCCTTCCGATGCTGTTAAGAGGGAATAGGGTGTATCCTTGCAAGAGATAGTGATCCTCACCAGAACACCAGGTCTCTGTGAACATAATGACATCTAGCTGGTCTAGGAAGTAGTCAAAGAGGCAATCTAATTCATCTTTCTTGTTTAAAAGAGACCTGGCGTTTAGATGGAGGCAGTTTAGATGGGGAGTTTTAAGGCTCTGTAGAAGATAAGAAAGGCGGGAAGGTGGCACAAGCCGTGTCATGGTCACAGAAAAACGCAGGTATCAGAGACATGCTAACAGACTCTAGCAAGATCCAGTTCGTCCCTTATTTGTATTACGGGGGATCCGTCCTCCTTTCGGGCAAATATTTTGCCTTCCCGGCTCCAAACATATTTCCAGTTGATTTCCTTCTTCTTTGCGACAGTTTGGCCCAACAGCTTTTTCAAGGTTGGACATAAATGCTCATTTATGAATACAGGATGTCGTACACTATGACCAAGTTCTACAGTTGTTAGCCGTATCCTCCTTGCCTTGTACAGAAACTCGTCGCGTTTGTCCCTTCGAGTAAACTGAACGACAATGTTGCTCCCGCCTACACTTTTTACGCTCGGAACACGGTGGCATGCTAGAATGTCTTCCCGTGACAAGGGCTCTGAGATCTTGTCGCCGATCAACCTTACAATGTCGATAGGGTTTTCATTTGTCTTCAACGGAATGCCCTTTATTTCAAGGTTAGAGCGTCGGCTATATTGTTCAAGATCCGTGATTTTTTTCGTGTTTTCTTTTACTTGTTTTTTGAGGGTATCACAGGTTTCGTTCAGCATTTTATTTTGTTCTCTGAGTTGAGCGTTCTCAGTTATGATTTTGTCCATTTTCTGGACAACCTCTTCAAATGTTTTGTTGAAGAAAATCATGGTAGAATGAAATTCAGCTAGTTCTTTTCGGATGTCTTTCTGAAATGAGTCCTGGAAATTTTTCCATTCAGACCGTAATTCTTTCTTGATCTCATCGGTTAATTTCGTTAATTCTCTCGTCATCATGCAGTCACTCTTATGTCAACCGACTCACACTTAGCAGCAGCAGCACAAACGTATAGAATATACAGAAAGGAAATTAACTGACCTGGAATATACAGATAGCACGTTTAACAATTTGCGTCCTCAAACGAGCTGCTGCTGCCAAGTGAAGATCGTTGAGGAGTGTGGGTCGCTTTTGTAGGTGTATGGTTTGCAGATAGCCAATGGTGTGCTCGCAGAAGAATCCAATTGTCGAAACAGGTTGATGCCCACGGCGACTTCCGATGCACTCAGCGCAAGTCTGAGCGGTGGAGACGATGTGAACACGTGTTAAAGATAAAGTGCAAAGTCGACCTGGAATATACAGATAGCACGTTCAACAATTTGCGTGCTCAAACGAGCTGCTGCTGCCAAGTGAAGGTCGTTGAAGTGTGTGGGTCGCTTTTGTAGGCGTACGGTTTGCAGATAGCCAATGGTGTGCTCGCAGAAGAATCCAGTTGTCGAAACAGGTTGATGCCCACGGCGACTTCCGATAGGATAGTCTCCAGTTCCTTATAATTTACCCGTGATCTGCCTAAAGTCATGCGGAGGCATGTTTTTACGGTACGAACCATACGCTCCCACCCCCCACCCCACCAGGCGGCTCTCTCAACAATGAACTTCCACCAGGAGTGAACAGAAATCGCGCACGGCTGGGCTGCTCAGAAGCTCCCATAAGCAGCGTATGTCTTTCGCCGCTCTTCTAAATGTCAAAGCGTTGTCTCTGTAAATGACTTGCTGTAACCCTCTGCGTGATATGAAGCGATGAAATGCCATGACAAAGTTCGTAGTCGTCAAGTTTGACACGATCTCAAGATGCACGGCTCGTGTCACTGCGCACGTAAATGTGGTTATGTAACTCTTGATCTCTCCGTCCGCTGTCTTAACATAGAGGGGTCCAGCAAAGTCAATACCCACAATAGCAAATGGGTCTTGCTTGTTGATTCTGTCACTGGGTAAAGACGCAATGGGTGCTGTTGCTGCCTTTAACTTTTGCTTGTGACACAGGCTACATCTCCGAATTAAATTCTTCACAAGTTGACGGCACCGTGGGATCCAAAAGCGGTGTCTTATGTCGGTCATCGTCTCCAATACTCCGCCGTGCAGTATACGCCGATGTGCACTTGTCACGAGGAGCTCCGTGAAAGAATGATCTGGAGGGAGTACGATTGGGTGTTTCAAAGCTGCTCTCATTTCTGCGTGCTCGAGTCTGCTCCTCATCCGTAATAACCCCTCATCGTCAAGGAGAGGGTTCAGTTCGAGCAGCTTGGATTGAGGAGAAACTGGACATCCCTCACGAAGCTTTTTGACCAAGTCAGCCGGATTGCAGTGACCCGAACAATGTCGCCATCTCGATGGATCTGTCAGTAATTGGATCTCCATCACTCGGTTGCTTACGAAGGGTTTCCATTTCGATGCGGGTGAATGTATCCAGCAGAGTGCTACAGTAGAGTCCGACCATAGGTAGCACTGAACTGGTCCTTGAGCGATGATTCCTGCCACGCACTTCATTAGCCTAGCTCCCACCAGTGCACCCATCAGCACCAATCGAGGTAGTGTCAGCCGTTTAACAGGAGCCACACGAGATTTCGCTGCCAGTAGGTTTACGAAGACGTGTCCCGTTTCTGCTTCCACTCAAAGATGAACTGCGGCACCGTAAGCGCGCGGACTTGCGTCGGTGAACACATGATCCTGCAAGGTGTATCCCGTATGCTCGGCAGTACACTCTAAATCAGGTAACGCATATGTAACGGTTAAGTACCGCTTGGCCAAGAGGTACATTTTTAAAAAAATGTACCTCTTAAAATTAAGAGGTACATGCGCCCTCACATGCGGTACATGTAACGGATAGCGCGCAGCGATTTAGGCCTACCCGTCGGGGTGGTTCCCCTCCTCCACGATATATTAACAGCCCCAGGAAGCTACGCTGCACGATAAATATAACAAACAAATACCTTTATTCGAAAATTATATCCATTTCAGGATTGATGCTTGTCCATCGCGAGCGTGCATTGTCATGATGCACAAACGCCGAACACACGGGGCACAACGTATATGGATGAACGATGACCACTGCGTCTCTCCTTCACCACTGCAGCTGCTCTGTGGTCACGCTTCTTTATCTCTTCCACACCTTTGGATAGCTGTTCTTCCCCAACTTCCGTTTCTTCCGCAGAACGTAACACCAACCACAGTAGACGATTGACTCACCCATTTACGACATCGCTTGACGTAACCTAGGAGAAAATACAATGTAAAAAAATCCAACAACCGAAATAGATTGTCTGAAAAACATGCCTACTTGCTTGTGTAATCCAGGTGTAAAATGCACTCTCGGCTCCTCTAATTCACGCGTCAACGTTCGTGCATGAAGCACAAAGTTCGTTGTCTCCGTCCCTCAGTCGTTGTGTCCAGCCTGCCGGTGATCAGGACCACTGGGAATCAGAGCGAAGATGAACGAAAATGCGTCGTGAAGACGAATAATTACTTCAGAGATATAATACGCACCTTAAATGACTTCAATCTTGAACGCGTCGAACGAATTTCTTCGAAGACCGAGCAGACTCGTCCTCGCTCCCCGACGTTTCAAAACAAACTGATTTGCAGCGGTTGCAAGAAACGAATTCTTCCCAAACATGCGATCCCTCGCGGTCATGGGTTCTAGTTATTGCACTTCTTTGACAGAATGATAGTGCTCATCCATTACGGCACTGCTGCATAAGGGAATTTATAGACTGGTATTCGGAATCACACGAAATATTTTTGCAGCGCATGGATATCGTGAGAAGGCGTTCGTACTCATGCGCCGGAAACACGCGGTACACATGAGGTACAGCTGCTATAGATCGCGCTTAAAAGGTACCTAGCCGGTACGGATGGGTCTCGGAGCCCTTGTACCGTTTGAATTTCGCAGTGGTCGCGGACTGTACCTTCTGGTTGAGGACTGCACCTCATGTGTACCGCCTGGCCCAGGTGCGGGTCCTCTTTCATGCGGTACATATCGGGTGTCGGATTTAGAGTGTAGGAACAACGCACCGCGGCACACCCAACAAGCATAGCTTCTGAATGTCGTTGCACCAGGCTCTCCGTTCTGCGCACAAGTCACTTGGAAGTTCGTGGTCTCAGTCGACTCCGAGCTCCCAAAGTTTTTGGAACAGCACTTTTACTCGAATTACGAACGGCGACAGAAATCCCAGGGGGTCGAATATTCTGGCGGAGGCCTGGAGGACGCACCTCTTTGTGTTTCGTTGGTTTATCAGGAACTCCATGATGGTGGAAGGGTTGAGTTGTCTTCGTCTCTGTGCTAAACAACTCAAGTACCTTCGTCTCCCCCTTTTGTCTTAAAGTTAGTATCGGATCTGTTGGTGGACCAAAGACGTCTTCAAGCTCTCTACAATTGAACGACCATTTGTCCTATATCATTCCTGCTCTCTTCATTATTTCGGTTGCATCAGAGTGGATTCGTCGGGCCTCTTCCAATGTCGCAGAACCGGTACGTACATAAACGTACATAGAAGTGTTTAGCGTAGACGCGGTTTCAGGGAACTCATCTTTCATCTAGTCCAGGTGATGCGAAAGAGTGGCAGCGAGAAGGAAAGGGCTCCCAGTTGTGCCAAATGGCACTCTAGTCATTCGCCATTCTTCCAGCTTGAGTTCTTCGTTGTTGAGTGCAGGGGAATTGGCGAACCACAGGAATCGAAGGAAATCTCTATCTTCCTGTTTTATACCTATCTGCAGAAACGCCTTCCTAACGTCTGCTGTTATGGCGATCCTGTAAAGCCGGAACTTTAGGAGAAGTTGCACGAGGTCGGGAACCATGTTGGGTCCCTTCTGCAGAAAGTCATTCAATGATCGTTTCCCCTCCGCATGGCTCAAGGCATCGAAGACGACGCGCAGTTTTGTCGTAGATGAGGACTCACGAAGCACAGGACGATGTGGCATGTAATACATATTCCTTGCGTTCGCTTGATCCACAGGAGGCGGTACCCTTTCCGCGTGCCCGTCTTCCAGATAGGTTCTTATGGCTTTATCATACCGTTCCAGAAGAGCGGGATTGCGAAGCAATTTTTTCATTAAGCCCTGGAGTCTGCTGTATGCTACTGCTCTGTTGTCATGCAAGTATCCACTTGATTCCTCTTCAAAAGGGAGGTTCACGTGGTAGCGTCCGTGCTCGAATTTGATGGATTTTCCGAAGCTGTCTAGCAGTTCCTTGTGTCCTTTGTCTTGTTTTCCATCCTCTATAATTCTAATGTGTTCGGGGTCCCAGAACCGCCCTAACGCCACTGAGGTATCATCTTCAATTTCGACAGCAGTACGCATACCAGGGAATTGCTCTGGCTTGAAAGCGAGCTCTTTGTCGTAGTTGGTCCTTGAAGCGTCCAGCCCAAGGTTGTGTTGATGGCCACCATTGCATTGTTTTGCGGATTGTGCTGAACATCAGTCTTTACCAGTTTCCACAACTGGTCTGAGCCAATCAGCACGGAAATTCCATTTGCGGTGCCTCCATTGGGAAACATCACTCTGTCTACGAGGTTCATTCCACGTTCGTTCAGCTGCTTGACGGACGCGTCGTTCGCCGGAATGGCCGCCATGTCCTTGCAGACTATGGGGGTCTCGATAGCTTCCAAGACGTATTCGGATTGATCAAACTGGCTTCGAAGCCTCAACTGTACAACGTTCCGCCTCTGTCTGGGTGTCGACGTGTCGTCAGCGAATGTACACATGCGGCGATCAATCTTTCGGATGAAAGGCAAGTTAAAGCTCAGCTCCGCCGATTTTCGACTGCGACAGAATGGAGCCATGCTTGGGCTGTGCGTTCGTTTCTGCACAGGGAGAATACATGTGAAAAATTTTCACCCATTTGTTTGTAGTTTTTAAGAAAACAATTTTTTAAATTTTCCTGGCACGCCGGTCCTGTGGTCGGCAAACCCTGACCAATCCCGGCTTCGTCCTGGCTTAGCCGCGCTCGTGGCTTGGCTAACGCCAAATCGTCGACGCGATGGCGGAGATCAATGAGCGAAGGTGAATGTTTTGGGTGTGTTCCGTGATAATTGCTGTCGTTAATAGCCTCAAAGATAGTTTTGCCGGTCTTCTTTAACAAGCCTTACAGGATGGCCTCGTTGTGCAACGACGGCCGTCGTGAGCGGACATTCTGTTCCCGCACTGTGCTTCATGCTACCAACAAGACCTAACACCTAACGTGTGACGTACACTTACGCATTCTCAATAGCTTTGGCAGCGCACTATGCGCGGACTTGCTGCGCGTGCAGAAAGCACCACCAAAGCTATTGAGAACGAGAACGTGCTCGAAGACGAAGTATTCCTTATAAGAAACATGATAAAACGGTGCGGTGGTCCCCGATAGCTCGTGACAGCTGTTTCAGCACGATACAGCGGCCATGACGGAGTGTAAACACAAACTGGTTGCCAGGCAGAGCTGGCTAGGTGTGGCTATCCAATCCGCGCAGTTCCAAGTATGACGTCACAAGTGGAACCGCCGCCCGGTAGTTTTTCTCAAATTTCTCACGAAGGAGTATGGAAATTTGGAAAGCAATGTGCGTTTATGAATGAAGTTGGGACCACGGTTCTGAATATCACAACGTCTTCATACTTTCGGAACAGCAGCGGAGCTGCACTTTAAGTATTCGTGAAACGTCTTCTTTCACGAAAGTCCGCTGGCTGCCACCGTCAATGATGCCACGTACATAGTCGTAATCACTCTCAGTCACAGCCCGCGCTCGAAATGTTTGAAGAAGAACATCACAGTCGAATTTAGGAACTGTGTTCTTGTTAGTAGGAAAGAGGTTGATGCTTTCGACTTTGTCTTCTTGTTGTAGCGCTGGTTTCCTACGCGATGGATCGCACATGGTTGTGGCATGGCGACCTTTGCACGTTGCACACGTGATTTTCCGACGGCAATCCCTTGATCTATATCCTCGCCATGTGCCAATGAAACATCGCATGTCCCGTGAGAGCCGGTTTCTTTTTTCCTCCAAACTCAATGATGCCCTGCAGCTTTCGGTTGAATGGGTCTGTGACTTGCAAATGCAACACTGTGGAGTCTCTTTCGCACCGGTATGGAGCACTGCTGCAGTAGGATGTTTCGTCTTTCCATCTGGGCGCTTGTCGTATCCATTTCTGCTGATTCAGAGGACAGTCCCTCTTCTACTGATGCCTGAGCAGCACGAACTGCCTGCTTAACACTTCGGTGATAATCAACAACGATGTCAGGTGGCAAGGCCTTCAGGAGTATATCGCACATCATTGATGAATATATGAGAGGGCTTACCCCGAGTGCCTCCAGACCTGTAATATTTCCTTGGACGTAGTCATACAGGCGCCTCAGGCCTTTCATGTCACTCGACGACTTGACTTGGTTGAGCAACCGCAGTCCTGCGAGATATTGTTGCTCAATTCTTTTCTTGTCGCCAAACCTCTTCGTCAGTATGTCAATGGCGTCGTTGTAGCAGGCTTCGGTGGTCTGAAGACCTGCCACCGCCACTGCCGCTTGTCCAGTCAGCCGAGATCGAAGATAATGAAACTTCTCGGTAGTACTAAGCCACGGATTTTCGTGCACGGCACTGCGGTATTGCTCCCAAAATGGTTGCCAAGGCAACATATCGCCACTGAAGGTGTACAAGTCTAATTTCTGCAATTTTAACCCGCTTACTTGCGGATGTATCTTGTTCGGTAACATGCATCCTCTGGTTAGATTCGGGAACAGGACTCACAGTCGTTTTCATGACCTGTTGTGGGGTCGTTCCGTTTGTGCCTGTAGTCAGTTTCTTAATTGCACACTTCAACCTGGCAAGCGTATGTAGTGCTTGGTCTTCATACTCGGCAATTACTGCATATTCCTCTAGAATTTTCTCACTGGAAAGCAGTTGCTCTATATCTTCATTAATCTTGTCTAGCTTACTGTTGCTAGCCTCTAGTCTTTCCATGAAAATGGCTAGCTCTTCTACAGTGACATCAGCTCTCTCAAGAGCGGAGCTCACCTCGTCAACGATATTGGTGTTCCGCCCTGGCTGTGCAGCACGCTTCGGCTTCAGTCTCTCCAAGATGACGCCATCTCATGAAGTACTCATGATTCTTCCGTGGAGTATTCCAACTGTGGTTACTCACTGATCAGTCCGAGTCACAAAGTCCCGGGTTTCGGCACCATAAATGTTACAGTATAAATTGTCGATGAGGAAATCAAGTCAGGAGACTCAGTAATATTCGCAACCAACAAACAACTGTATATTGTAACCAAAGTAGGAATACATGAAGGAAACTCTTGACGACAAAAACTGAACACAAGTTCGAGCTGCTCGCGCGAAGACCAGAGTCCAAGTTCCCCACTCCGTCACGAGCATTCCTCGATCTTTTTTCTTTGAAATGGTAGCCTCTCCCTGTGACCAGTAAGTCGGCCACCTTCCCCATTGGAGACTTCGGACCAGATTCCTGAGCCATAAAGGTGTCGAGTGACAGTGACACAGCGCTGTCTGCTTCCCGGTGAAATGGTCTCTGCTGTTTCTGAAACTTCGTTATTTTCTTTAACAGTGTATATTACCACAGTTTTATCTCCCCCTGTGTACAAGAAAGCTTTGTGAACCTGATACAAATATTAAACGTGTGAAACAAAAGCCGATTACATTATGTCAATAGATTTTATTTCCCCCCGTTCTTGCTATCTTTCAGTTGCTGTGTGGAGAGCTGGCATTGAGGTTCATGTAGACAGGGCGGTAACAGCCTCTTTCCTTCCATACAATATACAAGCAGTGGAGATATGAAGCTTGAAGTGCTGAAAAAAGGAAAAAAAAAATAGGACGAAGAGAAAAAACTATAATGCGCATATCAATGCCCAATACCACCATAATCCTAAACCCTCGGAGTGTCCTCTGTGCACTGGAACTGTAACTGGAATTGTAATAAAAGTCGCAGGTGTGCATATATTTGATTAGATGCCGTTTATAGCCAGTTGCTAAAATTGAACTTTAAAAAGTTCATTACAATCAGCAACACAATTCAGAAAATTGTTTGCAGCTGGACCAAAAACAATAATGTGCACATTGGTGGGTTCATAACGCAGTTTTTGTCTCTGCATAAAAAGTGGTGGCCCTGGAAAGGGCCTTGTTTTACATTAGTTTCAATATCTCGTTCAGTGTGTGACGCAGGTGGAAGCCTCGCTTCCGGAATCTAAAAATTCACAATATAACAACATCAAGCCTTCACGGTATTTGAGCAATATATATCACTTGCATAGGCTGATACTCTTCGATAGGCTGCCGGTTTCACAACATGAATATTCACTGTGACTCACATGATTCACATTTCATTCAGTGTACAACACCTAGCTTTCCTAATAAACCGAGCTTCTCAGACTCACCACCTGAAGCAGATTCCATCAAGCTGCTTGTCTCCACCTTTGATAGAAATAGAGCACTTGATATTGGAAAAGATAATGCATAAAAGCGTAATGCCGAATGAGGCTATTCTGTTGGAAATCTACCTTCTTGGCTCTATCTGGCAAAAATCATGGTGAGTCATGCTGGGTTACATGAACAAGGAAAAATGGGATAAACTTTTTCGGTAAGAATATAGTAGTGAATTTGAATATCACAACCGGAAAATTTAGAACGATATCGTAAAAAAATTACGTGGTGTGTCAGTGGGGCCTAAGGGGGTCTGGTACATCACTGCCGGCCGCAGTTTCTGCATATTCCGATGTACATTTGCAGAAACGAATGGCTGAAAGAGCGTAAAAAAGTGTACTGCCGTACATACCTCTTGTTATGTTGTTGGGACTTTATCCCTGAACAGCAGAACCGACATCTCATGAGATACTCTCCGCTTTATTGTACGTACTTTCACCCCGAGTGTTCCTTTACATTGAGTCATCTAGATCTCGCGCGTCTCGACGCCGCGCTGTCTAATCTTACTCGAGCCACACTGCGTCCCCTTTTCGTTGCCGAAAGAGATGTCAGTAAAGTCAGGTGAGAGCAGAAAATTGCCGTTGTTTGGTATGGCATACCCCAGCCGCTGTAATACTTATTCCAATAATTTTGCGGTTACTGAAAGGCAAACGTATCCTCTAAATCCAGCTGCAAAAATATATTGCACTATTTTAGTAGGGTGAACGCAGCGAATTTTTCTCTGATCCCAGGTCTCGCCGTTGGGGCCTTGCACTCTGACTCCACTTTCGAGCGGCACGCCATCGCACGTTTCCCATTTCACAGGGCCTTCGGTCTCCCTGATGCTAAACTGATTCCCGCCGCTGGCGCTTATTTGTGGATATGTCCACGTCGGCATTCTTATTTACGTGCAACCCCTTTATGTGCCGTTGCGAGACCAACAGATGGCGCCTGTCTATTATGCCGCAGCGACTAGAGTGGAGTACTGACTGACGATATGTAGCTGAGTCTAGCAACAACTTTTGAAACAATTTTGTCAATTCTGCACAGGGTGTGCGCCTAAAAAAAATATGTACTGGGAAGTGCTACCAAGTGGCTCATTGCTGGAGGTGCCGTCTTTATTACAGCCGCGAAGAAGTAACGAAAAACTGTCCGGCTACATTGCATAGGTAGCATATGCATCCCCTGAGCCCCATCGCCGTCTAATACAGCTGGGCTACAACACACTGTCCATGGCCACCCTCCTCGGTCCCGTCCCTCGGCCTACTCAGTGGGCCATCAGCACAGCCCTGCTCCGCTTCTTAAATGACTCTGGCCTTGCGTCTGCCCTCTGACTGGACGTTCTTCGAACTTTCCTTCGTGCCTGTGCTGCACTGCACTGCGTGCCTGTTTTTCTGTCATCTTTTCCTTTCTTTTATTTCTTTTGTTTATTCACAGTGCCTTTTTCTTTTCTTTCTCGGAATAGCAAGCTGGCAATAGCCTGACTGACATTTCTGTTTTCCTTTTTTCACTCTATTAAACATATCCCCCCCCTGAGCCCCAACATTATTATTATTAACCCCAACACTAATTATTGTTATTATTAACATTATTAACGACAAGGCGAACCCTTGCCGTTAGAATGCGTCCCTCATTCTTGTTTTATTAATATATGTCAAATAGATGTCATGATAATTTACATCCCAGAAAGGCATGGTACACTGCAAAAAATTTCACCGTAAAAAAACGGGCAAATGCAAGGAAAGTTGGCAAACATTGGCAGTTTTTTTTTACGGTGGCCCCGTATAAGTTGTGCCCGTGAAAAATACTGCATTGGCCAGCAATTTTAACAGGCATACGCCGTGTAGCATTACTGTGCTGTGGCCGTCAAAAAAACTGTATTGGTCGGTAATTTTAACTGGCATATGCCGTATACCCTTATCGTGCTGTGCCCTGGAGCCCCCTTTTTTTTCTACATATAGTCGTAGCAATGAGAGCAGTTTAAGTAATGACCATGCGTAACACATTGTGATGTTTGTCACATTGGGATTTATTTTCTATGTATACGTAGTGATGAAAATGCGCCAATCACCTCTGGCTTCAAAACCCTGCAAAGAGAAAGGAAACTGTTAGAGGGAGCAGAGCAATTGACATGCGGTTATACTCACCGTTTATTTTTTCAAAGGAAGAATATTCGAGGGAACCATGTGCACCCATCAGTCAGCTCTGGAATCAAAACACTGCAAAGAGAAAGGAAACTGTTACATGGAGCAGGGCAATTGACATGCAGTTACGCTCACCGTTTATTTTTTCAAAGGAAGAACATTCGAAGGAACCATGTGCACCCATCAGTCAGCTCTGGCATCAAAACACTGCAAAAAGAAAGGAGCCCAGGGAACACATGGTAGACATCCAGACCTGTTCTAACCCTAGACTTTAGGGATAGTGCCCATACTAGAGGTTGACTAGACGTCTAAAAGTCTTACCATTATTTAGATGTCTAAAATTAGTGATTTACAAGACATCTGGTAGACATTTAGTAATTGACGTCTTATTGTAGACGTCTTGTAGCTGGCCTTGTATATACCACATATTAGAAATCATCAAGATTTTGTCTTGTTAGGTTTTTAAGAGGTGTGAACACGTTCACACATCAAATAGAGTCACTAAATTATAAGAGGTGGTTCTAAGCTTAGCCTTCAGACTTACAAATCTGAAGTTCAGTTGTTACAAAACATATGCAGGAAACTGAATTACTTGATGGCAGAGTTAACATAATTGTGTTGTTTAAGTTGTCCGTGAACCGGCCTTGGTGGCTGAGTCTGTAGTGTGTTCGCCTTCTGATCCCGAGATCGCCGGTTCGAACCCGGCCAAAAACACCCGCAACTTAGTGCCAGCCTGCCAGGATACAAGTTGCTTTAGACATGCCATCTTCCGCAAGGGACATTAAATATGGTGCGTTGTGTGGTGAGCTTTCATTGCACATTTAAGGACACTCAGGTGGGCAATCGACAGACCCACTGCTGTGGCGTCGCTCATGATCTCAGTTGTCTCACAATGTAAACCCCAATTATTCTTAAGTCTTCCATGCTGGTATCTGTCCACAAGGGTCACCACAAGAAATCTAAAAAATGTAGCCAAATGCAGAAAGAGAACTGGAATTAGGAGCGTCACCCAAAAATAAGTTTCTCGATATTGTTATTCAAAGGAAACACCACTAGGAGAAACTGAATGGTGTAGTAGTTGGGTGTGACATCCCAGCACTGCAGACGTTGGTTAATGGAGTGCCGTTCACCTATGTGTCAGGCATTCAGGCATGGATGTAATATTTCCGAGTACGTCTGACTATCCTAGTAAGTAAGAGCTATCCTACTTGTCGTTAAAGAAAAAGAGTGCTTTAGAGAATATCCACTGACAGCTAACACCTGTTTATACAAAAAACACTTTACAGGCATTGAAATGGTGTGTCCTCTATACAGGGTCGTGAAAATCTGCACAATGAACAGTTCAGTGGGAGATCAGCTATAACACCGCGAAACAACGTTTCTTTTCTGAAATTCCGAGAATTGTAAACGGAGACTGGCGGGTCACTGGTACTGCACTCTGATACTCATGGGAACAAATTTCCTTCAGCTTGGTCAACGAAAGCTATGCGAGATGGGGGCCACATTTGCTCGGTAACGTTCGTAAAGAGCAACGAATGAACGCAGCTTGCATTTTCCTTCAATGGTATCAAGACGGCCAAAACGAATTTCTTGGAACCATTATTATTAATGAAACGTGGGTGCATTATGCAAGTACTGAGACAAAATACTATAGGAAGTCATGGTGGGTGCCCGGTGAAAGCATTATGAAGGAGGTCAAACTCGCGTTTTCGTCTGGAAAGGCTATGGCGACAGTGTTTTAGGACTATCGTTGTGTGCAACTTGTAGATTACCCCACACGCACAATCACAGTAAATGCAGATGTACTGCGAGATCCCGGGTAAGCTTCAAACTACAATGAAACAAAAACGCACAGGACTTGGAAGGGTGTAGCGTACCACGTCAACGCTGTCTGCACTCGTCTTCGAAGACTCGGGATTTGTTACAGAAATTCATTTGGAAATTTGCCAAAGAGAGAAAAAGTACACAAGTGAGCTGGTGCAATGTTGAAGTAGGAAGCATCACCTTGAGCATGAGGAGAATGAAGTATACAGGAGATTCACAAACGTGAGTTTCCTTTTCGTGAGCAGTGAGTGTGAAGCAGCAAGTACAATCTGTTTGCAAATGATCATACTGAGGTAATAAAACTGGACTGTGTAACAACTTTCAGAAACTATGCATGAATGGACCATATTAACTTTGTCCAATTATATTATGACCAAATGGATAGTATGTAGTCTTTCATGCTATGTGAGTTGTATGCCCATATATTGTAGAAAAGATCAGTCAGATGAAGGCAGTCTGACTGAGGTACGTAGATAATTTAAATAATGTCCATACATATGATGATCCGAGTTTTTTTGTCTCACTTACATGCATATATATAGCATCCACAACTAGAAGACATTACCAGAATCTAAGTGCTGTGAAGTAATATTTTATTTTACTGAATATATATCTTTTTTCTTAACGAAAGCCCGCATTTGTTGGGGGCAATGTTTCTTGAACTAGCGTTCCTGATGGCGTTACCGTTGCTGGTAAATGTAAATTCTGAACGTCAGTAACTCCCCTGCAGAATACTACGCTACACCTACTTAAAGAAATCAGCAACTAAATTATTGAATCACTGAAACGTCAATAAAAAAGTCGACGACTCCGACGAATCGTTCAGCGCAGCACTATAAACCACTGCTCCACAAACACAGAAGCACTTTGCACGTACTGTGGGCAGCAGATGGCAGATGTTTGTTTACTGCACATAACATTTTCCCACAAGCTACACAGCTGCAGCAGTAAAATGGAATCTGACTTGACTCAGGGATTTCAGGACCCTTCAAAAAATCTTGAAACTGACCATGGTATCTCTTTGAAACCGCTGAACAGGCAATACGCTACATATTAGGCACACCTGTAGCTCAGTAGCAAAGGCACTGATAAAATGTTTGCAAAAAGAACAGCGATTTTCAACACACACAGCACCAAAATACGACACTCGTCACTCCTCGCTGCAACGACGATGGCGATGGCATAATGATGATGATGTTGGTGTCACTTCCGCTGGATTGGCATATGTGTTATTTAACATTTAACCTCCCAATTATAATGAACGGCCACGGAAATTAAAGAATATTACAAAAAATAAGTACTCAATAAGCACGAGCTAAAGCAATGGCAATGACGTCTGCCCGTCTACCCAATCACCATCCATCCACCCAACCAGTTCGAACCTGTTCAGTTTCAATCGTTGAAACTTCAAACTTTCCGGACGCGCAACGGGTAGTAGTTGGGTCTTGGCGGCTGCACTCCACTGGTTGTTATTCCGGGACCATCCACATTCAACTGGAACGATTCTGGAAGCAGTCCAGATTTTTGCCTGGGGTGCACCACCCTCAAATCGCAAAGAACAGGATGTGCGAAAAAAACAGTACTTACCTGGATACCTGAGTTCACGAGATTTACAACGACCACTTCGTCCTCCCTCCTCAACGATCGTCCGCGCACGATGTTCGGCGTCCGGCGGTTGTGAATGACGGCAATGACCCGTACTTGGCTTGGCCTTGCCGCCGCATTGAAGTTTTTAGCAGGCGCATGATGATGGCGCCACCGTTTTACGTAGTTTTTGCAGTATTTGTGATTACCGTAACACGCCGTCGTCAGATACTATTAAACGCCCGTAGAAATCACAGTATTTTTTTACAGTGTACCTATGCAATGTAGGCTGGCAGTTTTTGTTACTTCTTTTTGCGGCTGTAAGCCAGCAATCAGCCACTGGTAGCGCTTCCCATTACATAATTTAATTTAAAAAATTCACACGTTGTGCAGTATTGACAAAACTGTTTCAAAACTTGTTGCTATACTCAGATACATATCGTCAGTCACTACTCCACCCTCAATCACTGCGGCATAATAGACAGGCGCCATCCGTTGGTCTCGCAACGGCATATAAAAGGGTTGCACGTAAATAAGAATGCCGACGTGGACATGTCCACAAATAAGTGCCAGTGGCGGGATGCAACAATGCAACAACAGGGAGACCGAAGGCCCTGTGAAATGGGAAACGCGCGAACGCGTGCCACTCGAAAGTGGTGTCGGAGTACAAGGCCGCAACGGCGAGACATGGGCACAGAGAAAAATTCGCTGCATTCACCCAAACTAAAATGGTGCAACATATTTTTGCAGCTGGGTTTAGGGGATACGTTGGCATTCCAGTAACCACAAAATTATTGGAATAAGTATTGCAGCGGCTGAAGTATGCCACACCAAACATCGGCAATTTTCTGCTCTCACCTAACTTTACTGACATCTCTTTCGTCAACGAAACACGTTAAGATGTTTTTCTATATATTGAACGATAGAGGAAAGATTGCACATTAAAAGCGTACTTCATTTACAGATATCTGACCTGCCGCCAAGGAGCTATGAACGCTAAAAAATGTGCAATTTAATTTTTGTCATATCTGCTGACTTTGGCATATTTTGTTCAGCGTCCCTGTAAAGTGACACCGTTTTCACTCCGTACAGATATACTAGAGTGCCCAGACTTTACGTGTGCTAGCTATGAGGGCTGTGACGCGAATGAAATGGCATGAGTAAGGCTGCAAAGTCGCGAGAAAAAATCACGTCGCGAAGACGGCGCCACCTTACCCCCTTTCCATCTGTGGACCGGTTGATCGTAGGGAGCTCCAGGAGCCTGCTTTCGTCTTTACTTGAGGTCGTTTCCAAGATATATTTTTTTTTCACTGAAATCAACAAATGTCACCGGCGGACCTTGGTCGATTTATAATGGAATTACCCACCTGTCATTTTGCTCAAGTTGAGCTGTGATATCTTGTTCACCTGCTTCTGTCATGATTATATCACCATGGGTGTCCCTCCTCTGTAGCGCAAAATTGTATAGCACTGCAACTGCCATAATAATAGCAGTACTTGTGTCCAGCTTGGTACACAGTTTGCTGCGAAGGCATGCGAAGCGTTTCTTCCACACCCCAAAGCGCGTTCCACAGGATTTCTCGTTTTTACATCTGCTTTATTGTACCTGTAAAGACATGAAGGAAGTGAATACCATATCTCATATTGAACACGTACCAAACAGCACTAGTTTAAAAACAGGTTAGCGTAGGCGCCACCGGGAAGTCTGCCCAGCTGACACCCAAGATGAACGTTTCGAGGGCATCCTATGAATCACGTGTTTCATGCGAGTGATCACGAAAATCGTGTGCAAATTTGCCTCACAGCGTCAAACACTGATTTCCCGACGCCCTGATTGACCTCTGTGTATAAAAAAAGGGGGGGGCGTTGTGCCTTGGCCCCCTCCGGCAGATTGAAACTCCCCAAACAAAACAAAACCTCCCGGGGTGTTCCTGTGGATATCCCTTCACGGAAATTCTGATCTCCCTGGGAGACAGACATTTTTCCGACGGACGTCCCCCACATCTCCGAGTGGCCACGGTTCGGACTTCCCACATATATCCGTCGTCTGTCCTCACAGGATGTTACATGGAGATGTCTGGACATTGCACGGACCTACTTATGTACATGCACACGTTGTGTGGATATACAAACATCCGTAGAGGAGATAGACATTTATCCTCAGTTTTCGTAGAAATTAGCATTTTTCTGCCTGCCATTTTTTTTACCCAGCCTCCGCACTTTTTAATTTCTGTTGCTCCTCTTTGTTTCCCGTACATACCATGACGGAGAACGAACGCAACGTTTTAATCAAAAAAAATATATATACAAAAGCTCCGACAGGACCACCCAGCCCCAGAAGCTCAATTCCAATGGCAGTGCCATTTCCTTCCAAAGAGAGAACAGATACCATGTACTGCTTGCCTCGCGAGCATCCCCATATATCAGATACCTTCTCGCCTGTGAATCAAAATGATGGGTGAGTTGTCTAAGCTTAATTCGATTACGCACGCATACAACAACGAAGTGAGAAATTGCTCGGTTTATTAACTCGCTATCAAGACAACGTCTGTGTTTCCTACTGGTTTTGGTTAGAGACATTCATCTGGTACATCGAAAGTCAAACTTCCCAGTGCTACATTGCCACCCGTTTCTCTCTCTCCCGCAATAAATGATCCGTGTAACATCCCGACAGGGATCTAAGTTGGACAATTCTTGAAACAGCCGCGACCGGACATCCTGTGGATACAGATCCTGGGACGTCCATGTAAGAGGCTCCCAGCGAGATCCGACGGATATAGATTTCCGGAGATGGACCTTGGGATCTGTTTCGGACGTCCACAGGAGAAAGTGTTCTGTCTGGGTCTCCGCCTATGCAGGTTAGGATGTGCAACATATCTCTTTTCACTTGCAGTTTCTGGCGATTGAAGAGGGGTTAGCAGGTAGGGGCTTACATGCATACCCTGCATTACCAAGTATGATCCCTGGATACTGTTTCGTGCGCAGAAGGCTTCCAAAACGACTGTTTTCCAAGATTCTACTATCGTTTGTACAGCCAGGCCAGCTAGCAACAGCGTCAAAAAATTCAAGATGGGCAAAGACGACCTGTTTCCCATTTAACCAATTACCAAACTAAAATACAATAGAAGTTAGGAGTGCACTATAAAGTTATTACATAAAACAATTGTACAAAAATACAATTGACTACACATACAGGGTGTCCCAGAAAACGTGTCATTGAATTATAATAAAAAAACTACACCACCTAGAGTCATGCGGTCAATGGCATTTGTTCTTACTGGGTTTTTGCCACCTCCTCATGTGAATATCGTGTAACGTAAGTTTAATTATGTAATTTTTATCGAGCTTAAGTCGGGAGTTTGCCTAGTAAAGGTCACTTTTTTACCTCACCAATGTGAAGAGCGTGTCTAATTTAGTCAAATTAATGATAATTGACAGGGATGTTCAGGAGCTATCCCATTGGAAAAAATAGCTGAACATCATGCTCTACAGAGGTCGCACAGAATAGCGCACGATAAATTTTTCAGCGCAATCTTTGTCAGTCCGACGAAAGGAGGTTGCAAACCCAGCCCTGCCCGACATCGCAGAAAGAGATAAAACAGGCACGGCTTATCACGTCCGAGTTTTGCTGGGATAATGCTTTCCCTCTCCATATTTTAGGAACTGTTGCTTTTTCTACTATCACTCTGTGGGCTGGCTTCGGTACCTCCTTTCGACGCACTGAGAGCGATTGCGCTCAAAAAGTCATCGCGCGCTATGGTCCGGTGCTCCGAAAAGCATGATATTCGGCTATTTTTTCCGATGGGATAGCTCGCGATTATCACTGTGAATTATCATGAATTTGAGTAAATTCGGCACGCTCTTCATATTAATGGGATAAAAAAGTGACCTTTACTTGGCAAATTTCCGAGTTCAGTTCGCAAATATTTACATAATTAAACTTGGAGTACATGACATTCACATTAGGAGGTGGCAAAAGCCTAATAAGAACAAATGCTGTTGTCCGCATGATTCTAGGTGGCGTAGTTTTTTTATTATAATTCAATGACACGTTTTCTGGGACACCCTGTATAAGTACTATCTTCAGGAGTGCTCGTACATTCCTCACTTTATTTCTGAATATTGTCTGCATTGAATTTGAGAAGCTCGATTGTGAAACACGCACATGTAGCCGACTAACTTTAAAGCAATCACGTTGTCTTCAGTCGCCGTGGGACTGTGGGGTTACACACACACAAAAAAAAGCTTGTTGTAAAGATGAGTACACCACATAAAATAATTTAAGCTACATGGTTTGGGATAAGCTCTTCCTATTGCGACCTGCGATAACCATGCGGGATACTTTCAAATGTGCGCGTTGTGAAGCTGGAGAAATCTGCACAATGAACCTGTCTGCCTACCTGGACATTGATAGAGAACGTCCCCTTCCTGTTGCGGAATACTTGAGCCATTTCACCGCCCGGACTCGTAATAGTAACGTGCGTACTATCGATATATCCGCTTACGCCGGGAAAGCCAGCGATACAGTGGAACTTTGCTCTCATCGATGCGATTTCAGTGCGCTTTGGCAGCCGCACGAACTGCTCCCTCAGACCAGCGATGGCTCTCGCCATTACAGCAACGCAGAGACTCACAGTTAGTCGGTTGGCTCACTTTCATCAGGTCACCATCAACAACTTGAAGCCAGCCCATCAAGAAGTAGCGCAGGGCAAGTAACAATTGCTGGATGGCCGGAAAAGGGCAGCCATGATTGTCAGTGATCCTCCTGACGTCCAGTAGTCGGTAGAGTTCATGATCAGACTAGTTCGATAAACGGTATCTTTCCTTGAAATCACATTCGTCGTACCGCTCAAGAGGGTCTTCCCAGTCCCCAATAGACTGTATGCAAAAAAAAAGAAGAAAAGAAGAAAGAAAAAACCAGAGATTTTCGCCATGTTTGAGGCGCCGCCGCGGCCCGAGCGATGCACACGACTCTCGTGCATCAGTTCTACCGCGTGTCATGTCTCACACATGTGCTGTTTGACTGTGTTATTTACGTGGTGAGAGGAGGCGTTTAGAAGGGAATGCAATGCAGATGAGAGTGCTTCAAATACCTGCATTCCTTACTGCATCGAAAGCACTCGCGGAGCGCGGTCATGGCTCTGCTGTCATTGCACTGCTTTGTCATCTCACCACAGGGTATATTTAGACAGTTTAGTACAGCACATTTGAGAATTAGTGTACTGTGTACAGCAGAAACATTTCGTACAAAACGGCAACTATCGATGGTGAATTATCGTAAAACTATCGACCGTATCTCGTATCGATGCATACTGCTGATAGTTTTCCCATGACTACTACGCGTTTATGTAGTTTCCTCTCAGACTTCTGCTTCTTGATTGTGAAGGCTAATGGCACTGCAAAGTCCTAGGGGATAGACCTTTATACTTGGCACGTTTGGGACAATATCAGCCTCTTTGAAGTGTCGTGAACACACCTTTGCTGTCTCAACACTGAACTCGTCTTTTCTCTTGATGGCCAGCCTAGCAGCCATTTCTGTCTCAGGGAAACTGTGGATGGTAACTGTAAAATATATATTATGTGACGTGTTAGCCCAAGTATGAAGTGTTCTCACACTAAACGATTCAAGAAGTGCGAGTGCAGAATCTGAGGCGAATACCTGAGGCAGACTCTCTTTATGGTAAACAGTCACATGAAATCCCGTTGCAACCTAAGGTGACAGTTGTGTGGGATGCTAAAACAAAAACTCCAATGATCACATTTCATACAAGCGCTAACAGTGAACATTACAGCGGGTTTCATGTCAACTGCAGTCGTACTAAGCGTTTAGTTTGTACCAAATGCTTCTCCCTTATAGAGTGCACTAACTGTGGTTCTCAGATGGGGTGTACTAAATTGTCTAAATTTATTTTGGGATGGGATAACAAAACAGCCTTGCGCTAGGTTAACGCGCTCACCGTCTCGATGCAATCAGTAGTCACCACGTTGACTGCTGTCTTTTATTATTATTATTATTCCGTGTTAGCGGCGCGAAGCTACTGTGCCTATGAGTGGCGTACAGATGTGGACAGATGTAGAGAGGACAGCAGGAAGGAGTGGGGGACAGGGGGGTTAGTATGCGTCCTGCGCCGACTTCAGGGGCTCACCGCTTTCGACACAATCAACAACACAGGCTTTTGAAGCACTCTTACTTGATTTGCATTTCCTTTTGAACCCTTCCTCTCACCACGCAGATAACATAGTGGGACAGCACATCTGTGCAGCACAACACACGATAAAGCTGTTTTACGAAAGCTTTGTGTATGGCTCCAGCCGAGTTGGGCGCCTCAAACATGGTGGAATTCCGGTAGGTTCCAGTGAGTGCTACGAGATGGCACTGGGTTTTGCATACCGTCAGTGCCGTGTATGCCAAAGGGAGTCTGGTCATTAATGCGACCTGCCTATACCTGGAGCTCCATCCACTTTTTGAGCTCTCTGGCCAATCACGAGCCAAAATACAGTTCGCTATTAATCCCAGGCTATCCAAGCTATATATTACCTGTATTCACTGGATGCTGACATTTTCGGTAAACTGGATTGGATTAGATTGAATATGATATCCCCTGTGAACCTACCAATATAATGAATTTTGCGTGTACTTTTAAAGGCGCCATCCCGATGGACAGAGGCATGTCGGGAAGACGGAGAAGGGCAGAAGTAGCAGAATTGGCAGAAGTGCTTGCTAGCAGAACTGATTGGCCGGCTGACCTTTTGGAACAGAGTGCCGGTATTTACGTATTTTAACTATGAAACATAACAAGATTGAATTAAGAATGGGCAAAGGTGTGTATATGAATGAAAGTGTGTCATAAGATGCAAACTTTTGGCCATCCGTAGTGTTTTTCTTGCTATATGCTTGTGATCGCTATCTTTGCTAGGCCTAACAAGGACAACAAAACATATTATTTTCAGGTAAACATCGACACTGGAGGGTAATTTAAAAGTGATTTGCAAGATAATTGCACTTACGGAATGAAATTGAAGTAATTTGTGAAAAAAAAATCCTCATGAATCCTCGCTTCGCCGTTCCAAGCTACGCCGCCATTTTCGGGAAAATTTTGGTGTCATGGCGGCCCGCATGGGAAACAGCAGCCAATAAAAAACGCTCAATTTGATTGACAAGTCGAGCCTCTTTTTTAGGCTCCTCCTAATGGCCAGACTCCCTTTGGCATACACGGCACTGCATACCATCTATTCGTCGCACGTCAGTACGGGAACAACACCGTGAAGGTAACGCTTCAATCGCTCGACGCGAGCTATGAAATCAGACATGTCCTCCATGTTTATTTCAGCGCGGGCGTCCCTCAGGGAACGTACAAGGAGCTCGCGAACGCACTTGGCTGGCCCACGCCCTTAGGGCGCCCCTTAGGGATACGGGCGCTTTGGGAAACGAAATTCTCCTCCCCCAGGGCTGGCTCTTACATTGGGAAACCTCAGGTTTGGCTGGGAATACGGGCCATAGGCTACATTACTAACAATGCTAACCGAAGCTTAGGATTTATTAAACGACTTTTTTTTCTTGTTGTTGTAGGAAAATTTAATACGACGTGGAACGGTCAGTACATGGACAGCGCCTCAAAACAATATTTACAATTTATGAGCTATGAGGCTATGAGGGGCGATATATGCATTGCTACGCTGATACAAGAGGGATATGCACTATTTACATTCGATGGAGCATGAGACCAGTGATGGGAGTGATGAGTGATGGGAGGGGTACTGTTTACGGAGGGACACCTCGCACAGACACGGAGCCCCCTAGCACCAAAAGCGAAGGGTGGAACCGCCACCGCTGCAGAAACTCGTCGCCGCCGAGTGCAAAGAGTTCTTGTTGCAAGCTATTCGTCACGAGAATGCGGAGTTGACGAACCAGCAGAAAAACGGGGATGTTCCGCCGCCGTTGAGCGACAGCCTTGCAACGGGCCTTCCACAACACTGCAGCGCCACACGCAGTGAATAGCACACTCAGCCTGTTTGGGCGCCTTTGATCACACTGCACGGGACAAAGCACATTCGTGCAACGTCTAACCAAGTGCCAGAAGATGCGGGAAATGCGGCACTCGAATAGCACGTGGCAGTTTGTTTCTGCCCTGCCGCAGTACGGGCAGGCCTCAGTTGATGTGATGTCCCACGCATGCAGCCGGTCGCGTGTGGGAAGTATCCGCCAGGCAAAGGACCAAATGATGTCGCGCAGTTGACCAGGAAGCCACGGGCCAACGAACGATGTCCAAGAGGTGCCTGAAGCATAGTCCACCCGTCTTCTAAGGTTCTCAGTGGTTGCGGCAGAGTCCAGCAAAACTAGTTGGGTCATCGTTCAAGGCGAAGTGGATTGCAAACTGGAAGCAGCGGGGAGCAGAGACGAGACCTTCTGATAGTAAGCCCGAACCGCCGCGTGAAATCGGTGAGGAGCTGCACGATGGCCATGTTGGACAGCGTCCCACCAGAGGCCGAGCAAGACTTTAGTTGGAAAGTCCGCCGCATTGAGAATTCGCAGTGTGGTGCTGAGCGCAATGCCCCGGTCCATCAGCCCAACATCGGGAAGGTTGACTCCGCCAGCAGACTGCGGGAACGAAAGCATGGTTCGCGAGACTGGTCCCCTTCGCTTCTTCCAGAAGAACGACGAGAGGCATGAATGGATGCGCGTCACAGCAGCGTGTGGGGCGATCGAAACATGACTGAGACGCCACACGCGCCCGAGTAGAACACTACGCACCAGGTAGGACCGCTCGTGATACGATAGTTCATAGTAGCTTGCAGACTCGCATTTCACTTGCACCTCTTCGAGAGCCGCTGACCAATTGTCAGCAGTTAGCCCGCGTGTGTTAAACACCACACCAAGGATCTTAAGCGATGAGTCGCACACGAACGGCAATGACATATACAGCGCCGGACTACCGAGTGGCATACACTTCGTCTTCCGATAATTCAACGCTCCTCGAGAGACGGCCGCGTAGGATTCGTATACGCGCATAACCTCGACTGCTGCGCTTTCGTCACGCAGAAGCAAGGTTATATCATCCGCATATGCGGCCACTTTCCATTCCCCAGAGAAGGGGTGGAGAAAACCACGATTTCGCTCAGCTGTGTCGATGTTCCACAGTAGGGGATCTATTGCCAAGGTGAACAAGGCTGGCGAAAGGGGACAACCTTGCCGCACACCTATAGACACCGAAAACTGTCCGGAAAAACGCTGGAGGAGGTACAGGCTGCTCCGGTGATTACTGTACAATTTCTTGATGACACCAACCATCCACTCTGGGAAACCGTACACCTCCAGCACAGCGAACATGTAGCTGTGGGCGACACGATCGAATGCCTTCTTTTGGTCGAGAGACAGCAGGCAGCCGTTGGGAACGGTCGGGGCCACGTAGTGCAAGGCGTCCCGCAGACCGGATAAGGTGTCGTACATTGTGCGTCCCGGCACGGAGCACGTCTGCGAGTGGTGGATGACTGACGGGAACACACATTGCATCCTGCTTGCCAGCACGGAAGTTACGATCTTATAGTCACAATTGAGTAGTGTTATCGGTCGCCAATTTTCAGGGTTAGAAAGGTCACCGGAGTTCTTGGGTAGCAGAATAATATGGCCGTATTCGAAAGATGTCGGGAAATCCGCGCCGCCCAAGCAGCTACATAAGACTTCAAAGAGGAATGTTCGAATGTGTCGCCAAAACGTCGCATAAAACTCAGGGGGGAGTCCGTCCGGCCCAGGACTTTTTCGGGACGACGCATCTTTTCTAGCATCACTACAGTTCAAACGTACACTATACAAAGCCCTTATCAGACCTAAGCTTGAATATGGAGCATCTGTTTGACACTCTGGACAGGAGGCGCCTAATCAAATAACTGAATCAGTTCAAAACAGAGCCATACACTTCATATTAAGTAATCACTCACGTACAGCCAATATAATCGAAATGCAACCTACATTAAACTTGCCATTACTTTCACTACGCCGTCATATCACTCGCCTCTGTCTTTTTCGCAAAGTATACTACCAGAATGAAGTACTTCACAGCACCTACATCCCATCCCCCCACTATATCTAATCCCGATTGGACCATAGCCAAAAGGTCTGCATACTATTGTGCAGAACTAACGCATTTTTTTAACTATTTCTTTCCAAAAAACATCAGTAGAATGGAATCGCCTTCCTGGCAAGCTCACTGCTATCACTGACACCGCAGAGTTCAGAGATTCGCTTTGTGTTCATGCCCACCGTGGGTCATAATAGCAATGTATAACATGTGACATATAATGTCCTGGTACATATACAGGGTGTCCCAGCTAAATGCGAACATATTTTAAAACAATATATATATATATCACTTTTTCCGAGATGACATCAACTGCATTATAGCATATGCTGAAGGGCACTCCTTAGCAGGGCATTAGCAAACTCCTAAGGCAATGTCTTAATTAACTTTCGATAATTAACTTTTTAATTATAAAAGCTACGAAGTTGTCCCAATGAGAACATCTGGTCCCCTTGGTCACCTGATACCGGAGCCGTTTTCAGAACAAAAATCGGTTTGATAGATCGTACGCAAAAAATTCGTGAAGGAACACCATTTATTTCTTTATTTTGTTCATTCCCCAAGAACACACTGTCATCCGAGGGCTATCCTAAGGTTGTCAGAATGTCATAATACTGCCACTTTGGCATATGAGATGACATCCCCGAGGCTGTCCCTCGCCCATCCTCAGGGACCAATTTAGGACAGTTTAAGTACACATGGAGGACAATGCTTTCCCTCAACTCCCTGCTTTGATTGATTTGATTTTGCTATTTCTGGCACGCACATCCGCCAAGTGCTTGCAAAAGTTACATGAAATTGCAATGACACCAAAGTTACGGCAGCATTTTTATTGTTTCATTGAGAAACAGAATCTTGTCAAGGACACCAAGTCTGAGAAATCCTCGTATTGCCAACTGTAGGGTGGGACAAGCTTAACCTTGCCCACTCCGAAAGGTACTTGAATTCGTATTGCCAACTGTAGGATGGGACAAGCGTAAGCTTCCGAATTCTCTTCCGAAGCCAAAACAGATACCATTTGTTGCTTATAACGCGACCCACCGTAAATTCGAGAGTCCTGCTCGCCTGCTACGCAAAACGAAGGGTGAGCTGTCCATGTTTCTTTCGATTACACAAAGGAAAAATATCAAAGCGAGGAACTGATTGAAGTATATTAGCTCTGCTTCATTCCAAAGTCTATGTTTCTTACTCCCTTTGGTTTGAGACATTCAGGTAGGACCTTTGAAAGTCAAAAGCAGTGCGACAGAATGGCGCGATTCTGTTCTTTCCACGAGAAATCCTTCATGCATCATAGACAGTCATTACTTTTGGCGGCATGGAATTGTACGCTGGGCCACCCTTTATTTAAGAAAAAGTTCAGTCAGGTCCTAGGATCGGCCCAAAAACAAAACAAATGTGTTAAGGGGGTCTGAGCAGGTAAACTAAACAAAATAATATTTCTCGTCCCCCTAGCTACCACCAGGGACGGGCACAGGACGTACCTGAATGGCTCTTCACGGACAGTCAACGAGTGTTATCCTCAGGACGTTCTGGGGATACACCTCGAAGGACGAGGACACGATGACACTGTGGGGACATCCTCAGGACCGTGTGTGTTCTTGGGGTTGCGCATCTTCGGAGACGCGTATTTTCTTTGTTCTCCGCGTATTTTGTTCTCATTAGGACAGCTTCGTAGCTTTTATAATTAAGAAGTTAATTATTGAAAGTTAATTGCCCATTGATTATTGATTGTTAATTAAACATTGTCCTAGGAGTTTTCTAATGACCTCCTAAGGAGTGCCCTTCAGCCTATGCTATAATGCAATTGATTTCATCTCGGCAAAAGTGATATATATATATTTTAAAAATATGTTCACATTTAGCTGGGACACCCTGTATAATGTATGTTGATTGTTATGTAATTAACACATTCTCTATAACCTGTTTTCGCTTGCACAACCACTCCCCTCTTCAATGCTGTAAGTCATGAGGGTAATGAGGGTCACCTGCTTGATGACAATACAGAATGTAATTGAAATAAATAAATAAATAAATAAACAAACAAATATAGACTTTTCAGAACCTCGTTTTCGGGTACAACTTCCCGGTTCTGGCATTAAAGGAGTACTGCGCGACCATAACATGCATTCGTTGAAGATCAGCATTTTGGAAGACCTCGAAGAATGGACTACAATCAGTCTACTTTGCCAGGATGTTTTCAAAATATAACGAGTCGGAATTTGCCGATCCTAGAGATTTGGGCGGGTGTATACTCTTTGAACTCGTCAAAAATAACCGTTTAAAAAGAAATCGTGAAAAATATATCGCCTAAAATATACGGTTACAAATCTTCGTTAAAAAAAAACGCTCTGAAATATGCTGTGAAAAATATACCTTTAAAAATAGTTGTTTCAATATCTCACATCAGAGATTGGCGCCTCGGCCACGTGGGGTAAATGGTAGCCAAAGCACACACATATTTGCGAGATTACAGTAGCGATGGAAAACATGCAAAAAATATGCGTTGTGCGTGTCTGAACGTAGGTCGCCCGGAAATGGGTTCTGCGTTCAGTACGTCCGGCCGTTCACGCTTTTTGTTCAAGGATAATGTTCAATGGGCATTATATCACCGCTTGTTCAACTATTTTAAACCTAGGTTTTAGAAAGTAAAATCCGCGGGTGGCACAACAGTCAATGACAAAAAAGAAAGCAAAGCCGGGAAGGTAATAGCCGTTTCGTTTGGACGTCACTTGACCTCCTTCCAAAAGGCAACAAAACTGCAATCGGACACTATAGCAAAGACACTTGATGAGATTGTAACCTAGCAGATTTGGATATTTTATTTTAAAAATCTTGAATGAGAAACACGAGCATAAAGAGTACCTGAGCATGAAAAAACTGAGAGTTACTCTCAGTTTATTACATATTATACTCATTGTTCTCTTCTCCTTCTGTGGCGTTTGCTTGCAATGATGGCCTTCATGCGTCCCGCGCATCACGTATACCGAGATGCCCGTGTACCGAGATGTCAATGTAACAACAAGAACAAATAGATCATGACTATGGCCTGGGGTGATTCACCGCAATGTACCGATGTCAATGCAGAAAGATATCCGTGTACCGAAACGTCCGTGTACCGAAATGTCCGTGCACTGAGATGCCTGTACCAGAATGTCCTGTACGGGTTCATCGTAGGGTCAATCGAGCGCAGAAAAGGGTTCGTCTTGGCAGCCTGAGAGCTATTTGTGCAGTATCGGCGAATGTTTAGCCGGCAGACAGACGTGGTCATGATGTGGGAGGTCATCCAGTGGCCTGTGTTTTGTTGTATTTGCGTTTCTTATTAAGCGATTTAGGGATTATTGATTTTCCATGTCTTGACGCCATCTTCTGCAGCTTGCGATAGTGCATCGTGGAAGTACTCCTGTTTAGTCTTTTGTAGTAAGACAGAGAGTGTGTTACGGTACTTCTTATATTTCCTCACTTCTCGATTTCGTGCTTTACGACGCAAGAACAGAAAAATGAACTATAGCTGGGAACATTTCCTTGAGTATGAGACGAGAGAGAACGCACAGCGACTTCTCTCGTCTCAGCTCTCCCATACGCAAGGAAATGTTTCCAACTAGTCAAATCCACATGCTCGCTTGCCTTTTGCTCCTCTGTTCAAAGAAAAATTAAAGGCGGAGAAGTATAGCACCCAGTTTTGTGGGGCCGCAGATATGTCGATCATGATGTCAACACATTTTTGTGCTGCACGGATGCTGCTCGGATGCATCAAACAGCACGGATGGCTGTACACACACGAGCTATTCGTTATTCATTATCCGCACATGTTATCCGTCGCTAGGTTCACTCCTATTCAAAATGGGCCGCGTCCCATCTCCCACTTGCCCCTGCTTTTTATTTTTTTCCTTGTTTTTATTTATTTATTTATTTGTCTTTTTTCTTTCTTGTTTATATTTCTTTTTCTTTTTTCTTTCCTTTCTTTTTGTTTGTTTAGGGAATAGCAAGCAGGCCTGCTGCATGGCTGACCTGTCCCCTTTCTTTTTTTTCTGACAATAAATCCCCCCCACCCCGTCGCGTAGGCATACACAGACACGTGTTCATCCACACGGTACCATTTTTGGAGATATTTTGAAACCGTTTATGTTTAGTGATATATTCTTCAGCGATTTATTTTTAATGGTAGCGATATATTTCTAAACTGTGTTTTATAAGCCGGTTATTCGGTGTCAATTATTTTTCCGCGAGTTATTTGTGAAAATTTATTTTAACACGTATATTTTTTAACGATATATTTTTAACGTGCTCTAAAAGTTGCCCTTCATTTGTACTATACATGGTAGCTGATAATCGTGGACAACACGTGATGTCCACCAAGACGAACCAACGAGGCGGGACAAGCGCTGGCAAGGACTGCATTTTCATTGTGAACAAAAATAAGATTTTAAGCCTTCATTACGGAAGGATAACTCCGCCACGTCAGGATCGCGTTTTGATACGCATTAGGTTAAAGCCCCCGGACAGATTTCGTCTTCCGGAGGTTCGAAAAATTTGGTTGGCTGAAGAGTGGGAAAGGAGTATCAGTGATGAAACCAAAATAACATGAAAATTAGCTGTCTGGACCAGCCCGCTTTGTGAAGCGCTCTCCGTGCGTTATCGCTATCTCTGAATGACACACAGCGTCTGTCTTCTGTCGCCCGCAAAGAAAACATTTTCGTAACCTGATCAAGAGGTTAAAAGTATTTCTACGAAGGCGACATCCGTCCCTTACAACTATGGTTGTAGTGTGCACCTGTTGGCTCGTTCGTGCGTTGTTGTATTCAGTCGTAGGGTCATGGCGCAGAAAATGTAAGGTGCTTGAAAAATTTGTTGCATACAAATTCGCGAAGATAGATAAGCTTCTTTGGGAAGAAAACAAATAAATTGTGTTCTGATAATGACATCATGTCATTCAATTGCAGCGTACCTTTCGACTTTAGCGTGTTGTATTGCATCGAAAGTTATAAAATCCTAGCTTAGCAATGTGATAACAAAAAACCTTGGGCTAGTTGGTATACATACGACATTATGGAATGCGCACAAAAACAAGGACGAAGGAGGGGGACAGCACCAGCACAACTCACAACTCGATTTAATGTGACCAAGAAGCAAACACAGACGCCGCGGCTCCACCTGCAGAAAGCAACAGCCTCAGTCAGAGTCATCCCATAGAGAGATAAGTGGCTTCCATGCGCTACTATCAAGGAAGAAGACCTCCCTCTCCGATAAGGCCACGGACAGCTGACTGACGTACCGTGTATTCACATGAGCGCCTTTTCTGACTGCGCAGCGACTGAAGGAGGAGAAGGAGGTATCAGCATAATCACGCAATCATCCAACCATTGGGTCGCGGGCGGAGCTTATCGCACAGCAGAATCTATGAAGCGCGCACGTTTTTATTGTATTTTTGGCGAGATATCAAAGAGCCTTGTGCAACATCACTGCGCTCAGCAGCTCCGTCCGTCAGAAAGAACCACACGGATAGTTTGTTCGCGGGGCACAGAATCTGACGACTGACGCGCAGAAGGAGGACCGAGCGAAAAAGAAAGCCACCCTCTGTTGCCAATGTTACAAGCTCTATTATTTTTTATCTAATACACCAGGTAGAGCAACACCTGATCTTGTGGAAGCTTGCCGATGAGAAAAACCGAAATGTACCAAGGAAACATGCCATGTGGGGAAAGATCGCTCTTGAAATGGAAAAAAGACACCCGGATGTCGAAGCAAAGGTAGATCTGTACATCAAAACACTTTTTGGGTCCCCATATTCACGGCGCAGTCGTTGTATCAGTTGCTGTTAATTAATAATAACGAGTTGGCAGCATTCGCGTTCCAAACCAAAAGGTATCGGCTCAGGACGCTAGCAGTTTGGTTTAAAAACGAGAAATGTGCGAGCAGTATCGCACGCCGGGTAAGACAAAGGGGGGCAAAATTTTATCCCCAAGCAGGCCACAGTGGGGTCACGCACAAGCCTACATGGTAGCACCCCGGGGTCGTCATCACGTCATGCATTGCATTCGCGGGAGGCCACTGTGTGCATACGTCGTGTTCTGACAAGCACCAACGAGAACGATCAGTTGTAATAAAGGGAGTCAGTGTTCCGCGGTTTCACTATTCTTACGTGTTTCCCATTCATCGCGGCCACACAGTTTGGGAACTGCCACAGCGCTTTAGAGTAATGTGCTTTACCCCTGGATAAAGCTATAGTGCTGAAGATGTAACACTTACGTGATGGCGTCTCGCTTTGTCATGACATTATTTTATAATTAGTCACTAGGGGAGCTTCCTATATAACGCGATATGCAAAAAGTGCCAATTCGTGAATTTCGTTTTGTTCCATAATTTTATATGTATGTATGGGACGGTAACGTATCCCCACCAAAAAAAAGAGAAAAAGAAAAGAAACAGGAAAGATCGTAAGGGTTGTTTGAGTGGGTGTGAACTCTGCCTCGTTATGCCACTGGTATACGCGATGAACGTTTTACTGGGAATGAGTAGCAGACACAAAAACATGGCCTATCCAACGCCTAAAGCAATGGGGCCAATGAAACGCAGGAATTGGAAGCTACCAAAGCTAGCCAAGCTCGCCGAAAAAAGCAAGACGGATGGAGGATAGAGGATGAAGGGTGGAGATGCGTTGAGGGTGCATGAGTTCGTCGGGGAGAGCAAAGTATTAGATGGGCCGTTGAGCAAGATCTCCCTTCTGCAGAAAGACGACAAGGTTTCTTGCTTTAGCGGAACGTGCGGCAGAGGGACCACCACAGACACACACACAATTGACACAAAAAGGTGTACGCTCCACTCTGTCCTCCAATCAGAAGTGAGAGCCCTATCATTCACGGCAATGATTGGCGCAGAACCTGCTATGCGGTGAAGCTGTTTTTACTGTGTTCGAAAGGTGCGACCTTTACGCCACAGCCGTCTCTGCTTTACACCACACTCAACACCGTCAGACTGCTGCGGAGTCACGGTAAAAAACGACGACGCACAGCTTTCACAGTACTCTCTCCTACACTCTTTCTCGCTCACTCTTATTTACGAACGTTTTATGCACTTAGAGGCATGTTTAAGCGCACATAATTCGAACGAACCTGTTGCAGACGGGTTACGGAAAGACGACCACTGGCTAGTATACTGTCCCGCATATTGGCCTCTATACTCTCCTTCTGCGCCTTGCTATGCGGAACAGAATGTATTTAAAAGTGGCCGCATCGATTCTCAAAACCTTGCGGTAGACAAATGGGTCCTCGTGTCGTAGCTCCCGTAGAAGGCTATTTTGCAGACCGTACTCTTTCCTCAGCACCCATTCATTCGTCCATAGCTTCTCTAACCGCTTCTTTTCGTGGCAGCATTCACTATCGTCAATGAGAAAAGCAAGAGCCAGAAATTTTCGCTTTCTTTCGTCCATTGTGTACCAAGCGCCGTGCACATAAAATTAATGCTGCAACGTTCAACCAAGGTATATCTAAACTGGTAGCGTAAACAAGCGAAAATACCAAATCAGACCTATCGGCAAAGCCACCAGCAAGAGGCACGAGCGATCCTGGGTGTTGACAGTAGAGGTACGGTCGTAAACACAAAAGTCCGTATTCACCAGCCGACTTGAACCATTGGTTTAGTGACGTCGGGTTTAAATCGATCACGTGATCTCTCCGGCTATGAAGAGCGGTTGACCAAAGGAGCGACCACAACGCATGCGCTCTATTGACATTGGCACGAGATGGTTGAGGGGAGGGAGAACGTAGCAGACGACAGGACTGTGAAGAGGAAGGCTCCCGTTTGTTTTTTGATTATGATGTTAACGGAAGAAAAGTTCAGGCGGCGCTGGCGCTGCTGCAGGTGGTTGCGGATCGGGGTGTCGGTAATCGTCGGTTATGCGTTATGCCTACCTCTGTATTTGTTAATGACAAGCTCTTGATATGGCCGCTAAAAAGAGAGCGTTTGCCATGTTATTTGAAAGGCAGCAGTAGGTATCCTCGCGCAGGTGACCGTTGTGCTTTTGTCGGTGTTCGGTCGTCGATTGTGGATGCGTATAATAACGTCATCCGCATCGACCATCGCTTTTTTATCGTCTGTTGTGCGGCCAGTGTGGTGAAGTGCAACGATCAAGATAGCCTCTCGATTGATGGGGCATTCCAGTAGAGTCTTTTATACGCTTTCGAGCCTGATATCACGTTGTACAAGTGCTTGATCACTGTAGGCTATGTAAACAGAAAGAACACTGATGCAAGGGTGACCTTATCCTGCAGGTGACTCCCATACGCATAACTCAACGTGGTACTATCAAAGTGTCACAAATCTGCAACGCGTTAGACCATCTCTTTGCTGGCTGTGTTTCTTTGGAGTGTGACTCCTACGGAAAACGTACTCATGGTGCTGCCTTGTTTACGTCCTCGTCATGTGTGTGTGTGTTTCTTTGTTTGTTTAGCGCTTGTTTTCGTCAGTTACCCAGGGCGTCCCTGCTTGTGAGCGTGGAAGTTGCCAGTGTCGTGACCCCCTGTTAGTGCGGTGCTGTGCTTACCTCTGATCTCCTTTATTTCAGCATATAAGATTATTGTACAAATCATTAAGCACTAAATTGATTGTTCTGTTCAGCCAACAAAGATACATCATTACGTTGCGACTGTCTTTTGCTCTGATGAAATTTCACACAATGGGAACATACCTAATGTATATATTTGTCCTTACGTGTCATCTGCTATGATGCACTTGACATCACAGACGTAATAATTGCAAAAATAAACGGCCACACTTTAACGCCATTACACTGCATCCGAGCCATTCAGAATTTGTAGTTTATTGAGACTGTGTACACAAAATACACATGTTAAAATGAACCAAATACCTCGTAAAGAAGGATATCTTATACCGGTTTCAATAGTGGTGTTTCAAGGATGGAGCAAACAGGAAAGGACCAAAGAAAACACACACAACAACAGCTGCAACATCAGCCACAAACAAGCCTGTGCTGCCATTTTGTTCAATAATTGTGTTGAGCTTATTTGTTCAAAGCCATATATTATTCAGGAAACACTTTTACACACCTGGTTGGGGACTTATCTATTTTTCCATGCTCATTCTTTACAAACTTCTCTCTCGACTCCATACTGGCATTGTAAGCAATTTCACTGGCATTATCATCGCACCATTACATGCCAAACCATCACCACCACCAATGCCTAAAAACTCCCCACAGCTCATGCCATGCTATAATACGGCTGCCAACAGCACATCATGCACTAAACAAGGGTATGAAGGCGGGGTAGTTGGTACAAATTCATTCCGCAGCAAAGAGACGTGGACAGAAGGACGACGACTGCATCATTCACTACGATCTTTGAAATCACTCCTTATTCAGGCTTTTTTTTAAATTTACAAAATAATTTGCATAGCGATGCAGTTACAGTTATCACTTCACTCTTACACAGATCACTCAACTTTGACTGTGAAATGACATAAGAGGCCTGTGTGATGCCATGAGAAAGGTAGTCGCCATTGTACAATTGTGTAAACTTATTTAGGGAATTTTTACTTCAGCAGCTCTTCACCGCTTTCTTGACATTTTTTCTAGTTTTCCAGTCATGGAATAGTTCTCAGACTATTCCCAATTTTCCATGCTTTACTGGATTGCAGACATCCTGAAATACAGACGATGATTCAAGCAACTCAGCAACTGGGCGTTTGAGGCTTACATGTTTGTATCATCTGTAATTGTGGCCTGCTTCGACTAATTTTCGTTTACACAGATGATAAAGCTATGAAAAATTATTGCACAGGCTGCATTTCTGCACTGTGTGGTTATGCAGTTTGACTGCGCACCTTTGTACTGAGAGATTGTGCTATTTCTTGAGAAACAACACAGTGGAATACTACAGCAAGGCACACCAAGAGATGCTCATGCGAGCATAAAATCTCAGTGCTACAGCAAACAGCAGCACTGATTATTGCCTGCTCGCTTTCTATATTGACCTGTATCATACCGTAAGGGGAAGTCTGCTGTGGAAAATTGGACGCAATGCAAATAAGCTTATACAAAGAAAAGGATGCAACTTGAAATCATGTGCATCTTAGCTACAATGTGCTGTATTACTTTTATTAAAATTTACATGATTGTATATCTTTCTTCTGCAATTTTAGTTATTTTTTAGCCACATTGGTAGTTGTCACTTTGCAGAAGCCGACATATTGATCCAGTTGTGTCAGCACAAATCTATGCAACTGAACAGTTCAATGTAGTGAGCATGGTGTACTGTATCATCAAGGACAAAGCCTGGGAGCAGATTTATGGGACACAATGCTGAATTCGTGGTAAAATAATGTAGATGCCTCTGCATGACTAACCACCTAACTTCAGTAACGAGTGGTGGACATGCAGAGTCTTCAGGCAACTTCTGGTAATTAATACATGTCATATGGGAGATGGTTTGCAAGATACCAGCACCCAAAGCAACAGTTTCACAGATTCTGGCCATATGCATTACGTTGGCACACAAGAAGAGCATGTAACTACTTCGGTCCACTTTACTGAACTTTAGCACCCCTAAGAGTGCCATAGAAAATGTGGGGGGAGGGGGGGGTTCTAAAAAGAAACAGTAGTAGTGTCAATTTCCCATTAAAAAGAAATGAAAAATTCCACACACACAACCACAAGGTTTCTGAACCTATGGTGAAGCTAGCTCTTACACAGACATGTTTTTTGTGGGGCATGGCATGGTGTGTCTAAGCTAATGCCAGTCACATATTTGAATAGCAATAAATTTGTATAGCAATTATTTTCTTCACATATGGCATTGAAGACCAGCTTACCTGAAACAAAATCCTTACCTGAAAATAATCAGGTTTGACACATATACAATCATATGTCACAGGCATTTGGTGCCAGTCATGCAGTGAAAGCAGTGTGCACGAGACGCCACATATTCTCGTGGTGATGATGTGAAGGCTTTCCAACAGTAAATGTATGTACGTGGTATCTTGTATTGCAACAGCATTCAGGCACTGTTTCGAATGACAGATCCATAGATTTTAGAATCATTTGTCATGATGCTGATAACACATTCTTAGTTACACCAGAACTTCGTGACCGTAGTATGCCGATATTCTGTTTATTCTCCACTCACTGCTGTACATTTATGGGTGGAGTGCGAGTCAAGGAAGAGGAGAGCTGGCGTGAAATGAGAGTACCAATGTACAGGACATGTCATACAGCAAAAACCGTGGACACTTAGCATGCACCTGAGCTGTTGCAAGGAGAACAAGTTGTAACATAATTGAAGGTAAAGTGATGTACTACACATATGGGCATATTAGCAGGATTTGGTTTGGTTCACTATTTTGTAACTCAGCTATTCAGAACACGTTGAAGACATGCACAACACAGCCAAATTAGAGGGTAGAGTTTCGGGTGTGTTGTATGTTGTTACCGTCAATAAATTTTCCTATTACAATTAGAGGTATTGTGGCATTTGCGATGAATAGAAGCATGATTGCAATGTGGATGCAGGTGGATAAATCATGTGGCATGATTCCATAGGAATGTGTTTTTCGATTCTTAAGATTTACCTCAACAGGATCAACGTGGCTCCAACCACAGTTAGCTCGAAAGAGGGGTCCCGACGTTTCGAAGCCCAACCGGCTCCTTCTTCAGGGGTGACGAACTAACAGGGCTAACTTTGGTTGGAGCCACGTTGATCCTGTTCAGTTTCTACCCAACCAGGCACACCTGTGTCAAAAATGTTCATGTTTAAGATTTACCTCTACAGGATATGAGGCTACACAAAAAGAGTGCACAGATCACACCAGTGCAAAGCTGCAGTGCGTCGAGTAATTTTTAACAGTCCTGCTCACAAAATGATGCAGAACAGCATGCGTACATTTTTGCTTGAAAGAAAAGCCTTGAGCTTCAGGAGACACAAAAGGGACACCATTTTTTGTTTAGCGCTGTATTCACACTGAACAGATGAGCACATGGATAAACTCTGTGGCCATATGACAGCTATCAACGACGTAAAAGGAGGAGAGCTAGTGTAACATGGGTGCTTGTTTACCCTGCTTTACTACTGTCGCCTATATCCACACTGAACACATGAGCACAGAAATAAACTATGCGGCCATACGGCAGCTGTCAGTAACGTAAAAGAACGATAGCTACTGTTAACATGGGTGCATGTTCTTCCATGTGCTTGTGTGCTCAGTGTGGATATAAACGGCTGCAGTGGCTGGACAAATCTGTACCCATGTCAACGCAAGCTAACTTTCTTTTAAGTAGTTGACAACTGTCATGTGGCCATGTACAATTTATCCATGCGCTCATGCTGCAGTATGGAGGAACGACATTTCCATTTTGATGTTGCATGAACCAGCTGACTCCTATTATAATTGTCAATACTATCTATTGATGAGTCTGTAGCCTATGTTTTGTTATATTCATCTGGAAGGTGCTATATGCAGTAATTGCAGTTGATCTAATTTTCATCTTTAAGTGCAGTTCAATGGGAGCAAGAGAGCTTCAAAGTTTCTGTACACATTGCCCTTTATTCCTGTGCAATTCAAACGTACTGCAGTACGACACCTCAGATATATTGGTGGAGTCAGCATGTGGAATGTAGCAAGGATTTTTTTTTCCTTGTGCGCCATTGCTCACTTATGTTCTCATGTGACCTTGACAACTAATTGAGCAGGATATGCAGAGTGCACGCTTCTATGAAAAAAGTAATCCTTGTGGAACTACGTAATAGCCTTTATTGTCTGAATATAAACAAAAAGCTCACGAATACAAAGTTGTTGTGATGAATGAGTCCATAGCAGAAATTTTCAAGAGAGGATCTCCAGAATATATGTGCTTATACAATGCAGAAAAGCTGTCAGTGATTGGTCATGGTTATGTACCTGCAATAGTAATGACGCTTCCAAAAAGGTTTGCAGCCTCCTTTAGCACATTGCTGTGTAGTGTCTTTTGCAGAAGCAGCCCTACAAAAGCACATCTACTGTTACCAAATGACAAATCAATATAGAAGTAAGCAGCTGTCCCTTTGAAAGTTTTCTAATGTAGCAGTGGCAACACGATACCTGGATAACATATTTTTATTGGTCTGTTCTGCTGTGGCATGCGGAAATAAGTAAAACACACATTTCAGTTTCATCTATGCTTGCATGTGAATCCAGGGGAAATGGGACCTCCTTAGCTTTTGCTCCGGTATTTTCATAATCGGGGAACGTAAAATCTGCTCAGATTTCGTGTTCAGTGTAGTGCAACAACATGCAATATCTCCATGCCTTGATAGTACCCACACAACAGCCGCAAGACGCTAATGCACTTTATGATCAGTCCTATCAGTGATCAGTCTCTGGAGATTAGACACGCTGCGAAGAGATGACAGATACGGGGATGGTTGATAAGCATGCCAGTGGATAACGCCCCCAATTTCTCTATCCGGGCTCGCAACAAACATCTAGCACGTTATTGCTCTTACTGTACAATGACAGGGGTGCTTACAGTGTGTATCACAGGAGATGACGCTCATAATGAGCGCCAGCACTACTTATGCTTTGTTTTTGAAGATGCACATTGACGTTCGGCCATCCGCACGCTCTCTCGGTCCCTTGGATTGGTATATGGATTTTGTCCAGTGGCACATGTCGATGTCACTCTCTTTGACCACACTTTGACGGTGCTTTTTACGTTTGTCATGCAAAAGTTCAGCGCCTTCTAAAAACAACAGCCGCATTTCGTACCCCCGGTCAAGCGTTACGCCGTTTTTGTTTACTAATCGTGCATTTAAAACGATTCTGCTTAATTTTAACAGTTAACTTCGAATTAGTGCAACATCACCTACCGCAACCAATCTACGATAGTTTTTTCAACACACACGTCCACAGTAGTTGCAACGTATACTTAGACCGATGAAACTAGCCCCTCCCCTAGTTTAAAATACGTCCCATTCAAATGCATGGGGCTTAAACCACCAGTTTAAGTAGCTTGGGTGGATGATCGAAATGGAACATTTGAGGCAAATATTCGTCCCATTGTGATCAAATCTGTCTCCTGGGCGCTTCTAGTAACTATATTAATCGAAACTTACCCAAGATTTGATGAAAAATTCTTCGTGAACCGGGGATTAGGCCCACCGGCTACCATCGCTTCTGGCAGACTCTGGTGAAATACGCATGCGCTGTGCAGGAAGCTCGCTATGTGCGCCGCCATAGGCTTCACAGCAGCAGGTGGTAGAGCATGGAGTGGTGATCCAGGATTGGCGAACGAAAGTCTCACGTGATTAATTAAAACCCGACGTCACTAAACCAATAGTTTAAGTAAGTTGGTGAATACGGACTAAAAACTTTACAACATGGGCGTGGCTTGTGTGTGTACTAATAGGTTATTCATAATTTCAATGTAGAAAAAGTTTTTGTTTCCCTGCTCGTGCACATATACGAAATCATCTACCACCCGAGTACATTTCCGTGTCCTGCTCCTTTTGCGCATGTGTCACAGTGGGCGTGTTTATCCGTGCATCTCTGTATCCGTGCATTGTGTCCGTGCATTGTAATACTGAGTTGGTGCACCTTTTGGGTTAAACAGCAAACGACGTTCACATCTCGAAGCTGTAGACCAAGAACCACTTGTGTGAACAGATAAATACAATGCATCCCCTGTTGCTGGCCCCGCGAAAAAAAATTTCGTCATGGGACGAGCGGCCATGATAGCGTGAGTGTTAGCAGGAATCAGCTGTGCACCAACGATGCAAACGTCTAATCACTATGTGTACGTGTACCTCTAGGAGAGAAATGTAACGCAAGTGAATCTTCGTAATTTCTGTGTGGTCATCACGATGCCCTTCAGTCTGGAATTGTATAAATCTGTGGTAACTCTTATGTATTTCGAATTGATATGTTTAATTAAACCGGATGTGATTTATTTTTCGGTATTCTCGTCTGGTGTTGTTGCTTGGGTGAGGGAAAGGGTATACAACACAAACAAAGTGCGCGAATGTAAACGTGCCATGGCTAATTATGCACTACTTATTATTCATAGTGCTGACGTCATTTATTTACAATCGTAGTAGTCCGCTCAACGGATGGATGGCGCTGACCGTCTCTATCATGGCGCCATTCTGAAGACACAGGGGCCTATGGGAGTTGCGCTACCTGTTTAGATATACCTTGGTTCAACCGCAGCGCGAACGTTATCCCCGGCTTCCCCAGCATCTGAGCCGTCAACACATTGGAACACTATCTGTGTACGCATTCCAAAAGGGCGTAGCCTCAGCGCCTTATCATTTAGGCCTCTCGCTCCTTCAGTCGCTGCGCCGTCAGAAAACACGCTCGTGTGAATACACGGTAACACCCATCTTCCTGATAGCATAGGCCTCTACAATTTCCACTGTCAAGGCATTAGGTGACACAGCAACAACAACGGTATCTTGAAAAAGTCGGATTTCACCCACATCTACTACAATGCAGAGCCAGATGTCCGGAGGGTGTGCCACCCAAGGATGACGCCTGCTCCCTAAGCCTAATATTGACACACCGACCCGCATGGCCTATATAAAATAGACAAAAGGAGAGGGGGATACTGTAGACCACACCTAATCTACATGACACAAATGGCTTAACACGATTGGCACCCACATGGGCTTCCGTGCAGGAGCCTTGGCAATCACAGATAACCTGCCCACCTTTTTTAGGTTATGAGACACAGAGTGAACATACGGGACGACGAAGACTTCTTACGCCTTCTTTCTTCACGGCCAAGAATCACAAGCAAGATTGCCCCTTGAGGTCTATCGTGTCTCAGCGGAGCACCTGGCAGGAGGTGGTCTCCCTGTACTTACAGCGTCATCTCTCTGCTGTCGACCCCCCTGACCCATTCCTGGTTCGTGGCTCAAGTGAGGGCGTCGAAGGGATACAGGCTATTGAAAGTGGAGGAGTGAGACTAATGTCTATTGACGCTGAAGGTCTTTATTATTCAATATCTCATGAGCCGCTTTTCCAGGTCACCAGGGACCGTGTTGATGCACATGGGAGCGTTAAGTTCCAAAACAGTTGTGGCACCACCGTTGAGGGTTTTCCGGAGCTGCTGAAGTGCTATCTATCTTTCACGATCGTTACGTATGGTGCTGGCTACTATGTGCAAAAGAAAGGAATTTGCATCGGATCTTCAGTCGCGCCTGTACTGAGTGACATTTTTCTAACTGAGGTTAACATTTAGTTGTCGGGTGTGTTGCCTACGGTGGTGGGGGTCAGACGGGCTTTCAGGTACGTGGATCTGTTGTTTTTGTCGCTGGATGTTTTGGGAGAGGTGCACGTCAGTGAGGACTTTGCTCGACAAGTGATTGATGTGTTTCATCGCTTCGGTGCTGGCTTGAAGTTCACGGCTAAAGTTGCTGCAGAAGGGGTTCTCAGGTTTTTGGATCTTAGTTTGTGTGCCAGTAAGGATCTCTTGCGCTGGTGGTTTTGCCCAAGGTCGAAAAAGGCCTTGCTGCCTTCAGGGAACTCTAAGGTTGTAAAAACAGGTATTGTCAGGTCAGAGGTTGCAGCTCTTAATAAGTCATGCTCGCACAAGGTTGCTGAAGCGTACACTCAGCAGTGTGACCGCATTCTTCAGAACGGGTAACCTGTGTCTTTGCTCCAGAGTGTTTGTGACACATTATTGAGGATGACTAAGGAGCAAACTGTTATTGACCATGAGGAAGAGTAGGCGTAAGAAGTTTCTCGTCGTCCCGTATGTTCACTCTGTGTCTCATAACCTAAAAATGGTGGGGGAACATTTGGGGTTAATGTACTTTTTTTAGCTCCCTTTAAGCTGAACAGGTTATATGTGATTGCCAAGGCTCCTGCACGGAAGCCCATGTGTGGTGTCAGTCATGTTAAGCCATTTGTGTCATGTAGATTAGGTGTGGTCTGCAGACAAATCAGACAGTCCGGAAGACAAAATCTGACCCGGGGCTTTAAAAAATCATTTGACGTCACCGGATTTGCCCGTCGAATGGTCAGCGAAAGTATATTTGGATATTTCGAGCGTGGCAACAGGAACGGTGCGTCGAACGTTTGAAAAGTCGCAGTGAATGAAGAGAAAAACAGCTATTCCCAAACGATGCGTCGAGTGGCAAGAGAGGATCAACTGTGGACTTAGGAGTGTCAAAATGAAAAAAAGCTGTATGTTTGTATGTGTGAGAAGAAAAGTAGACAAGCTAGCTGGTATAATGGCAAGGAGAACATTTCCCTGAGTTTGGGGAGCAACTGAAAGGGACAACACGTACAAGTAAAACTCAGCTGCACGTATTCACCAGTCCCACTTAGCCACTGGTTAGGTGACGTCTGGTTTAAGTTGATCACGTGAGCATTTCGTCCGCCAATCACGAACAACCACCCTGCTGGTCTAACCCGGCTACCGTGAGGCCCATGGCGGCCTCCATGGAGTTTGTGTACACAACGCATAGGCCTAATCTACGCTTCGCCGGAAATTTTTCGGCGAAATACAGGTAAGTTTTGACTTGGAAAGCTACTAGAAGCGTTCGTAAGGCGAATGTTGTTGTACTCCAATCAATATTTGCCCACAACGTCTCATTTCGTTCGCCGTTCAGACGACGTAAACCCGGCGGCCTAGCGATTGTCTAACTCCCATGTATTTGCATAGGACTGATTTAAACTAGGGGTGGGGGTAGTTTAAAGCCGGTCTACCGCGGAGCAGCTGTGAATGAGCCTTTCGAGAAACAACCCAAAAATAGTTTTTGCTGGACACTGTTGCCTAGTTTTCAAGTCAAAATTGCGCAAATTAAGCAAAAAGAACGTTGTGAGGAACCCGTGAGCGAAGTAAGTGAAGTAATAAACCCGCCGATAAAAAGTTAATGATCGGTATGAAGTGGAATTTTGGAATCCGCTCTCCTAATTTAGGACCAACATCGTCAAAGTTAGTGATGCCAACACTAGCAGCTAGACACAAGTCACTTTCCGATCCAAAGCTGACAGGAGGTCGTGCACAAACAGCTGTTACCTCCAGCAACAAAAACGACGCTGATTGTGCGTTGTACTTTTAATACAGCCCCTAGTGCCTCTGTTACACACCACTAACAATAGTTTGTGCTGTGTTGCCGTTGCTGATTCTGATTGATACATTTAACGACTTGCTGCACACTACAGTGATCGCGGGTACTTGTGAACGAGCTTTTTGTTCTTAGATTACTGTTAAGTGTTTCCTGTTAAAAATGTATCCATCATGTTTGTCTTCTAAACTAAACGGAGGTCACAAGAGGGAGGGGGGTTCCATGGAGGAAGTTATACCTCCATGTGCCTTACAGCTATACAGCGGAGTATGGTACATGTTACCCAGCATGTAAAGGCACAAATATCAAGCACGTAGCTCGCCTTTGAAATGTGCGAGTGACATTCCAAAAGAGTAGCATTGAGAGGGTACCTGCAGATATATGTTGGATGTCCCAGTGCATTAACAAGGTACAATATTTCAGATCTGACTCTGGAAAGGGCACCATATGGAGGAAGCTCTAGATCCCCTTGGAAGCTTGATTTGCTTGCCCAGAAAGATGCAAGCCCCATAGGAAAGCACTATTGCGTTCTGTCATTATGAAAGCACTATTGCGTTCTGTCATTATGAAAGCACTATTGCGTTCTGTCACTATGAAAGCACTATTGCGTTCTGTCACTATGAAAGCACTATTGCGTTCTGTCATTATGAAAGCACTATTGCGTTCTGTCATTATGAAAGCACTAATGGTTTTTGGAAATCGCTATGAGCATGTTTCTTGGCACAATTTTGTGCTGGTGAGATCTGGCTATGCTTATCGGCTTCAACGCAGGGCGCTGCTGTATATGTCGACTGGGAGAAATTTTGACAAAACAGCGTGTGTTTAGGATATCAGACTTGGTTATTCGATAAAAGTACAGGTAGAAATATCCCGCAGAGGCATACAAGGAAATATTGCGAGCAGTGTTTTGTGTCAACGAATTTGTATGGACAAATGAGAGCCTTCACGGGGCATATAAACACAACACTAGAGTGTCAAGCAGCCCATGTAGTCATGACGTCGATACCACTGTCAGGAGTGTGCAGATGCTGCATGCAAATTTGTGAGCCTTTTGGTTCAGGAGAAAATCCACAGAGAAGTGAAGGTCTTAAAATTCTATAAGGACGCACATGTAAGTAGATGTGTAGCTAGAATGTGTGCTCTACCGCTTCCAGCACACCACACCAGAAGGGGAGGGCAAATATGCCAACAACCAACATTTATGCAATGATGATGTACCGTAATATTAGAAAATATTCAAGGTGACAGCTACTTGCTTTTATGCTCACATTTATCATCTGCTAACAGTAGATGTGGCTTTGTAGACTGCCACCGCAAGACACAAAACACAAGAAACCTGGCTGCAGACTTTATCAAAGCAACATATTTCTGGGATGCGATTACTGCCAATACAAGCCCATGACCATGATTCACACAGTGTTCCCCTTTACTGTGTGAGTAGCACTGTGTATGCCCCACACTTTGTTTCTTTTTTTCCTAATTATCTGTTATGGGCACAGCAGTGCCTCTACCTCATGCTTTTGAATTGTTTCTTTGCATTAAATCAATAAAACTTGTTACGCATTTCCACAAGGATTATTATTATTATTAAGGATATCAGCTATTAGTTGTGAAGTACAGATGTTTGTCCCATGCCACATGCTATGGAAAAGAAATATTTACTACATTGTGCATGGAGACACAACTCCAATGCATTGATAGTGCAACAGAGCGGAATTCTATTAGGCAGTTTAGCATGAAAAGCAGAACCACTAGCTGACACTCTTACTGGCACAGGAAGTACAAACACTGAACAGTTGAAATTACTGCTGTACATTGGACATGAAGAGTGATTGAATACCGGAAATGCTGTCTCTTACACATAACGAACAAATAGAAATCATGAAAAAGGAAACTGTGATGGAAGGACATGTAGGGTTTGTCTGAGCCGGTGCAAAGAGAACCAGTAACACAATTACCAGCACCGTGGAAAATATGTAGATCACAGGGACCTGTTATTGGTAATGCTATGTTTCCACCTTGTACTGCGGTGCACAAGTACATCAATCTGTCTGAAACGCAGCTATACTGAGGACAGTCACCACGTGGCAGATTGACATTTGTATTGTCTGTGCTAAATCATGGGTATCATTATGGTGTGACTGCAGATGTATGACAGATCACATAATCTGAGAACACAGGCATGCTCATTTTTTTGCAAGATTTCCTGGCAAATCTCACATGCTATGCATTGTTAATAGCTGTCATAACACTGACGTCATAACATGGTGGCGACACGGATGTCAACGACACTCCAGCTTTACACTGGTGTGATCTGTGCACTTGTTGTGTAGTCTCATATGCTGTAAGGCAAATCTTGAAGAATAGAAAAACACGTTCTTGTGTAATGAGGTCACAAGATTTATTAGATACATCTGCATTCACATCCACATTGCACCCATGCCTCTATTTATCATGAATGTCCAAATGCCTGTAATTTCGTTCTGTTGTGTCTGTCTTCAATGTGTTCTAAATAGCTGAGTTCAAGCAATAAGTATAGAATAGTAGAAATTGTAGTAATACTGCGTGAACCAAACCAATGGCCATTTCTAATATGCACTTCACTTCACTGTACTTTCAATTATGTTGCAACTTTGTTCTCCTTACACCAGTACAGGTACGTGCTAAGTGCCCACAGTTCTTCCTTTTTGACATGTCCTGTATATTACCTGATAGGAACAGGTACTCCCATTTCGTACTAGCTCACCTCTGCCTTGACTCACACTCCACCCCTAAATGCACACCAGTGAATGAAGTATGAACGCAATATGCGCATACTAGCGTCACAAAAATCTGATGTAATTGAGAGTGTTGTTATCAGCATCATCACAAATCATTCTAATATGTATGAATCTGTCACTCGAAAGCCCACAGCAGGAAAGAGTGCCTAGATGCTGTTACAATGCAAGACATCACGGCACTTATTTACATTTGGAAAGATTGAAGCTTCCTTCCTTCACATCATCACAAGGAGAATATGTGGCACCTCAAGCGTACTAGTTTTATTGCATAACCGACATAAAATGCCTGTGACATATGATACACCTTCTTATTTAGTTTGTTTCAGGAAAGCAGTTCTTTAATGCAATACGTGAAGAAAACTAATTGTCGTACAGATATGTGGCTGGAACGTGACTAACCCTGCTTAAATGCATGACAAACATGTCATGTCATGTCATGTCAGTAGAAACCATTGCTTCAGGAATATTGTGGTTGTGTGTGCGGCATTTTTCCTTTCTTCTAAAGAGGAGTTTCGCACTACCTCTACCTCTGTTTCTTTTTGTAACCCTGCCCCATCCCACTTTTTTTTTTGTAATGCACCCTTATGGGTACATAAAGTTCAATAAAGTGTAATGAAATAACTATATGCCCTTCATGTGTGCCAACATAGATATGTTTGCCCAAAATTTGTGAAACACTTGTTGCTGTTGGGTGCTGTTAACTTGCAACCCCCCCCCCCCATACGTCACCTATTAATTTCCAGAATACACCAGCTGAAGACATCGTATGTTCATCACTGGCTATTGAAGTTCGGTGGTCAGCCATGCAAAAACATCTATGTTATTTGTCTGCATATTAAGCAATATCCCACATTTCTGCTCCCAGACTTTGTCCTTGATGATACCGTACACCGCGTTCACTACACTAATATACTGTCTGGTTGTGTAGCTTTGTGCTGACACAGCTATGTCGGCTTTTGCAAAGTTACAATTGCCAAAGTGTCTCGAAAGACAACAGAAAGTGTGGAAGAAAGATATACAATCCTGCATTTCCTAAAAAATAATAGCAGCTCATTGTAGATAAGATGCACCTGATTTCAAGTTTCATTCTTTTCTTTATATGAGCTTATTTGCATTGCATTCATTTGTTCATTGCAGCCTTCCACTTACTGTCCATTACATATCAATACAAAAAGCTAACAGGCAATGGTCAGTGCTGCTGTTTGCTTTGATATTCCACGGTGTTGTTTCTCAAGAAATAGCACAATCTCTTAGCACAGAGCTGTGCAGTTTATAACTGCGTAACTACACAGTGCACAAATGCATGGGGCACATGCACAAATTTTTCAGAGCTTTACCATCTGTATTTCAGGTTGTCCACAATACAGGACAGTGTAGAACAGTCAGGGACCTATAGCATGACTTAAAATCTAAAAAAGAAAATTCTCAAGAACGCTGTATAGAGCTGCTGATGTAATTGTGCAATACCTTAATTTGCACAATCGGACAGTGGCAGTTCTCAGAGCAGCCTTGCCAAAGGAGAAGCAGAGGTCACACGGGCCTCTCGTGATTTTTCTGTCAAGTTCAGCTATCTGTGTCAAAGTGAAGTGACAACTGCATCACCATAGAAATTCTTTTTGAACAAAAAGCCTAAATTAAAAGCCTCAGCTGGCATATTATAGCATGTCATCAGCTGTGGGGAGTTTTTAGGCATTGGCGGTGGTGATTGTTTGGCATGTAAAGGTGCAATGATAGTGGAAGTGAGGTTGTTTACAATGCCAGTATGAAGTCAAGAGAGGAGCTTATAAAGAATGAGCACAGAAAAATACATAAGTCCCTGACCAGGTATGTAAAAGGGTTTCCTCAATAATATATGACTCTGAACCAGGGCCCGTGGTAGGGGTGCGCGTGGCCTGTTTCACACCACCAGGAATGAAAAGATAAGAAATGGTAAGATTTTCGCAGTGGGAGATTTTAGCAGTACGGGAAATGGCAGCAGGAGAGAAGGTGCGAAATCCTCGGTATCGCTTGCAGGGTTGGCGGATTTTTCTTAAAAGTGGGACTTTTTCTCATCACATGACAGAATGGCACATAACACATTCTTCTCTCATTTCTGTTTTAGACAAACATCCCGCGTTCGATTAAGTGCATACTTGATATTTAAAAAAAAGTAATCTCTGGTTGAGGGCTTTGTGCGCGGGGCCTAAGGCGGTCGCCTTACTCGCCTTACCCTATCGCCGGCCCTGCTCTGAACAAGCAAGCACAATGCAAATAGCAGCACGGATTTGCTTGTAACTGATGTTGCAGCTGTTGTTGCATGTGTTTGCCTTTGTCCATTGTATGTTTGCTCCACCCTTGAAACAACACCAATCCTGAGATAAATAAGACCTTCTGTACGAGATATCTGATCCATTTTAACAGCAAAGAGAAGATTGTTTGTATTTTGTGTATGTGGTCTCAATAAACAACAAACTCTGAATGGCCCGGATATATTGTAACGACACTAAAGTGTGCCCTTTTATTCTTGCAGATATGGCGTCTGTGACGTCAAGTGCGCTCAATATATGACTGTAGGACAAGTGTGTACATAACCATTATATTAAGTTCCAGCGAGTGACAGTTACAGCACAGCCAGTGTTTGTTAGCTGAACAGAATAAATCAATTCAGTGCTTCATGATTTGTACAAGAATGTTATATGCAGAGATACGCAGATAAAGTAGGTCGCAATTAACCATAGCACGGCACTGATAGAACGACAGGAGGTCACGACACTGGCAACTTCCACACAACTCACAGTCAGGGCACCCTGGGTAACATAACGAAAACAGCGCTAACGCACAAACACACACACAGGACACGGATGTAAACAGGACTGCACAGGTCGTTTTCCGTTGTGCGCCCGAACAAACGCAGCCAGCGGAGCGATGCTTTAACGCGTTGCAGATTTGTGATACCTTGTAAAGTACCACGTCAATTTCTTGAAACCATACCACTATAAAAGTTATGCGCGTGGGAGTCCGATGCAGGGTATGGCCACCCTTGCATCCATGTTAATTTGTTATTGCTGTTTACTTACAGGCAGCCTACCGTCATGATGAGCCTGCACACACGCTACGCACATGACACCAGACTTAAAAGCGTAAAAACACACTGCTGACATGCCCCAGCGATCTAAAGGCTATCTTGATCGTTGCAATTCACCACACAGGCCGCACAACAAACGATAAACAAGCGATGGTCCATGGAGGTGCAGTTATTATACGCCACCACAATCGACGACCGAACACTGACAAAAGTACAACGATCGCCTCCACGAGAATACGTACTCCTGTCTCTTCAATAACATGTCAAACGCGCTCTTTGTACGTTGTTTTAGCGATCAGATTAACAAACACAAAGGCAGGCTTAACCGCCGGCTACCCGCGCACCACACACCATCCCGCAACCACCTGTATCAGCGCCAGCGCCGCCTGAACTTTCCTTTATCAACCTCGTAACAAAAAAAAAAAAAAAAGAAAAAAAAAAAAACGGGCGTCTTCCTTTTCGCGGCTTTTTCGTCGTCTGCTAATTTCTCCCTCCCCTGAACCATCTCGTGACAGTGTGAATAATGCGCATGCGTTGTGGTCAAAGGGCTTCAGAGCGGAAGAGATCACGTGATCAACTTAAACCAGACGTCACTAAACCAGCGGCTAAGTGGGACTGGTGAATACGGGCAAGCGAGTTTTACTTGTACGTGTCATCCCTTTCAGTTGCTCCCCAAACTCAGGGAAATGTTCTCCTTATGTGTGTGTTTGTGTGTGTGTGTTCACCAAGGCAGAGGTATAAGTGACATGTAAAGGGGAGACAAGAGGGTAAATGTGAATGAAGGTAACTGATGTAAAATTGAAATAGTTGAGGGTAATTAAGAGTAAGACGTAAGAGTAACTAAAGAAATTAGATACAATTAAAGACAATTAAAGCAAGAAAGTTGAGTTTAAATTTAATGAATGTAAGAGATGCAATTAAGAGAAAGATGAAATGAAACTAAAGATTACCGAAGGTAACCGCGGGTAATTAAATGTAATTAATGTCAATTAAAGGGAAATTGAAAGCAATTAAAGGGAATTCAAGGAAATTAAAGATTACCTCAGGTAATCCGTGGTTACCTTCGGTAATTAAAAGGTAATTTTATTAATAGGTAAAGGTAATTAACGGACTACATATAGTAATTCAGACTCGAACCGGAAGTCAGTTTAGACCGGAAGTAGACCACGGGAAGTAGAGTTGGAAGTGGACAACCGGAAGTCGGGTATAGCCCGGAAAAAGCGCTTAATGCTAACGCATTTCACTTGCATTTACCGCTAAATATCCACTCAATTTTGTCACCTTCTGGGAATAGTCCCGACCACTGTGATTCCGACACTCGGTGCGAAGCCGCGGGAGGTATAACAGGGGGGGGGGGAGGGATATGTTTATTACGAGAAAAAAAAGGCAAGCAAGAAGGAACGGTCAGCCAGACAGAAGTCGACTTGCTATTCCCTGTAAAAAAAAAAAATAAGAAGAAAAAAAAACCGAAACAGAAAAAGAAAAAGACCCAAGCGGCACATGAACAGCAGGGCGACATGAGTGCACGATCGCTCAGAGGCAGTCTAGGAGCCCAGAGTCACCCATGAAGCATAATAGCGCTCTGGTAACAGCCCATTGCTTCTGCCCTACAGGGCCCAGTAGGGTGGCCAAAGAGAGGTCTCTGTGCCCCAGGGCAGATAGGCGGTGCGTGAGTGCAGTCCGAGGGGCGGCATATCTTGGACAGGTCAAGAGTAAATGATGGGTGTCGGCGTCGGTGGAGCAGGAGGGGCACGCCGAAGAGGGACGCTGCTTGATCTTGAACAGGAACGATGGAGTACGGGCAACATTCAGGCGAAGACGATGGCGAGCTGACTCTTGCTTTCGAGACAGCCGTAGCGACACAGTGAAGGCCATCTTCGGGTCAATGCGGTGGAGGAAGGTGTTGGCTGCGACAGTGTTTTCCATGAAAAGGCGGGTGTCGAACGAAAAGCGACGGCAGCGGTATAACAGGGTGAATAGTCAAACAACAGTGTTTATTACCTGGATGCAACAAAAGCAGGCAGAAGAGTAACCCCAGCGTCGCGCCGTGCTGCAAACCGGCACGACCACCTTTCTGTGAAAAAACACCTCAATCGATAGTCGGATTTGCTTTTAAACCTTTACCACCTGCCTCAACAATGTGTTACTCCCCAACTCCCCGGAATAAAGTTCTTACCAGTCATGCTTCGAGATTTTTCAGTTTCCGACTCGGTGTTGTGCGCGACAGTCAGCACCCTGCAGGCTTTGCGCCTATTCAGCGAACTATTGCAACAGTTTCCGCACAAAGATTTCTGTTCTGAGTGCGTCACTTCGAAGTACACGGTAGAAATCCTAGTCTGATTCTACTGCCGCTGGTGTGAGCATCATGAAATTGTACCACGAATAATGTTCGCAGCAAGGTATAACATTGCAAACAATAATTGTTCAGTCCACTGAAGAAATTTCCCAGGACGAATATTAAAGGGCTGGAGTGCACCATGGCGTAGTAGATAATTTTTCTTCACTGAATTATTGGCCTGGACAGTCCCGTATTGGAAATTTTTGCGTGGTAACGTTTTATCCAGCGGCCTGCCGCGGCGTTTGGCGAGCGGCAGCCAGAGCGGCGGCGAACAATAGAAACGCGGCGCGGCGCAGTGCCCTAAAGACTAAACCACATGGAGCGATTTTTGAGAGCGATCGTCGCGCACGGCTGCGTCGCAACAAGTGCGACGAGGATGCTTGTGTGTGGCATACTGAACCCCACGGCGCGACAGGAACGCAATGCCGCGCACTCCAGGGGTGTCGGACTCGCTCAGGGAAGCGTGACTACAAGGTCATGATCAAATGGTCTACAGGTGTCCCAGAAAACGTGTCATTGAATTATAATAAAAAAACTACGCCACCTAGAATCATGCCGTTAACGACATTTGTTCTTACTAGGTTTTTGCCACCTCCTGATATGAATGTCATGTATCGTAAGTTTAATTATGCAAATATTTGCGAACTGAACTCGGAAATGTGCCAAGTAAAGGTCACTTTTTTACCCCACCAATATGAAGAGCGTGCCGAATTTACTCAAATTCATGATAATTTACAGAGATATTCACGAGATATCACATCGGAAAAAATAGCCGAACATCATGCTTTTCGGAGCATCGTACCATAAAGCGAGTTTTTGAACGCAATCGCTTTCAGTCCGACGAAAGGAGGTTCCAAACCCAGCCCACAGAGTGATAGCAAAAAAAGTGACAGTTCCCAAGCAGCAAAATGCACTGAAAGCGAGTGCAATAGGGGTAGACGGGTAGATGAAAGGCCTTGAACAGAATCATGAAACTACAGAACATTGATAAGACACATACCGTCCACCCCTAATGCACTCGACTACCAGTACATTGTGCTGCTTGGGTTCCTGAAATTGGGAGAGGGGAAGCATGATACATGCGAAAGCCGGACGCGATAAACCATGCCAGTGTTATCTCTTTCTGCTACGCCGGTGTGGGCTGGGTGTCCAACCTCCTTTCGTCGGACTGCGAACGGTTGCGCTGAAAAATTCTTTGCGCGCTATCCTTTGGGAGCCCCGAAGAGCACGATGTTCGGCTATTTTTTCCGATTGGATAACTCCTGAATATTCTGTGAATTATCATTAATTTGGGTAAAAACGTAACCTTTACTTGGGAAATTTACGAGTTCAGTTCGCGAAAATTTACATAATTAAACTTACGTTACACGACATTCACATGATGAGGTGGCAAAAACCTAGTAAGAACAAATGTCGTTAACGGCATGATTCTAGGTGGTGTAGTTTTTTCATTATACTTCAATGACACGTTTTCTGGGACACCCTGTATATCAAGCAAGCAGGGCTAAAGCGTAATTTTTAGTATTTTTTCGACTATTTCTGTTGCAATACTGTGCATAGTGCTTGTTGGGTCTGCGGTTATATGTGGAGGACTTCATATTTCTGTTAAAAAAAGTGAGGTTGGCTTGGCAATTTTCAAAGTTCAATTGACAAAAACAAATTTCCCGCAATTAAAAATTGTCGAAAGCCTTCCTCAATGGTGGCAAATGTTTCCAAAAGGTAATTGCCGAAAGTCCCGCAATCATCCGGCGATTACGTCGCCAGTTAGAATTTTTTATCACTTTTGGGTGAAACACCCTGTATATCGTCAGCATAAATGCTGATGTAGGCGTTTTTGGGTAGACGGTGCGGTAAGTCTGACATGATTACATTGAAATGCAGAGGGCTCAGGACCCCACCCTGTGCCACTCCGCTACCGAGGTCGTGATAATCACTGTCCCGTCCTCCGTCTGTATGTACGCAGACCTTCCTTGAAGACAGTCAGCAATCCAACGCAGAGCCCGACCCCTTATCTGCCTAATGTACAGGCCATGTAGCACGTGGCCGTAGCTCACCGTATCCTATGCTTTTTAATGTTAAAGAAAGCTGCCAGAGTAGTTCGGTTCTGGGCGCGATCGTGTTCAACAAAAGTGACGAGGTACAAAACGCCATCCTTAGTAGACCTGCCCTGTCGGAAACCAGACATACATTCCTGGAGCATTTTCTAGCTTCCTAGACCCACTCTATTCGACCTAGGATCCTTTTTTCCATGACCTAACACAGGCAGCTTGATAGCAGCATGATCGGTTAGCACAGTGCTGTTGCATCTTCCACAGATGCCTTGTATGCAGCCGTCAGAGAGGAGGTAGATGGCTTCGTCAGTAGTCTACAAAACTGATCTGCAATTGACCTCTCGTCGGTATTGAGGTGAACAGCCAGCGTGTTTTTTTTTTGTGTGTGTGTTTGCAAAACTGTCGAGTAGTGGAATGCCCTTCCATCAGCTGTTCTGTCCGTCGGATCTCTTTCAAGCTTTGTCACCGAGACAAAACTTCATTGGCATAGGGCCTTTTCTTCTGCTCTTTTTAATGTTTAGTCCTTGTTATCACGTGTGTGGTTGATGGTGGTTATAGGTTGTCTTCTTGTGAGTCCGGTTTTGTGTTTGTTAACTTCATATCAGCTTTATTGTATGTTACCATGCAACTGCTTGGGCCCGATATGGACCTGTAGTGTTCCTAAATAAAAAAATAAATAAAAATAGAATAATGGCACCTCCTGTTCAGATTTCAGACTTTTTTTGTTCATATTGCATGACATGAAGTACATTGAAAGGAGGACTGAGAGAGCAAGCCCCTTGTTTTATCTTGTCTGAACCTTTCGTTTGTTTTGTTTTGTGAGTGGCTATACGATGTGAAGCTGGAGAAGTCAACAAAATATTAATCGCTTTAAAAATATCACTTTACAAATCGAGATAAAATAATCTCAGTATTGACAATAAGTATGCACCTCGTCGATAATTAACTTATTCTCACTTTTGCGTAAAAGTTGTACAAATTGTAGACTTTTTTACAAAACAGTTTCAAGTCGCAATGAAAGCGGCAAAAAATCTGCAATTAGAAGTGGTTTATGTTTATAAACCAATTGCAGGTTTTCCCCCCACTTTCATTCCCACTTGAAACTGTTTTGTAAAATGGTTTCCAAGTGCAAAAATGTGTCATAGACCACGCGTATTTGCAAAAAAAAAGAAAAAAGAAAAAAAAGACATCACCTGGAATAACCAGAGAAGCAGAGAGAAGTGAAGGGAAATAATCTAAACCTGCAGCAAGGGAACCGATTGGCAGAGCATTCGACAGTGTATGCTGCTGCCGCAACACACACATACATAAAACATTGACGAGATGGAGCTCACGCCGGCCAGCAGGCAGTTGATGATCAAAGCACGGTTGAGAGGACGGTTGATGACAGAAACTCCCAAAAGTGACGGATACATTGGTGCATATGATCGGGACTGGACCAGGGGGGGGGGGGGGATTTATGAGACGAAAAGGAAAAAAACGGGGAAAGGTCAACCAAACGGGACGTCGGCTTGCTATTCCAGAAATAAGAAATAATAATAAATAAATAAAAAGAAAAGATAAGAATTAAAGAAAGAAAGAAATAATAATAAATAAATAAAAAGAAATAAAGGAAATTAAGAAATAAGAAATAAAGAAAAAGAAATAGGAAATACCGAAAAACTAACAAATGATGAAAGAAGGATGAGGTAGATTAAAGACAAAGATGACAAAAAAAGATGACTAATAAACGGGGAAAGAATGATGAGATGGATCACAGAAGATGACTTTAAAAGGAAAGCATGAGGTTAATGCGTTGAGGGTGAGAGTGGGGCACAGAAGAATGAGATTGCACGTCTGATTTCACAGGCTGTCCATCAGACCTGAATCTCTCAAGAAAGTCAGAACTGCTTTGGTCACAGACCGCTGTGTGTGTGATCTCGTACTGGGCCGAGCAGAGTGGCCAGAGAAAAGTCCGTGCACCGCAGCTCGAGTAGGCGTCGTCTCAACGTGGCTCGAGGGGTGTCGAATCTGTGACAGTCGAGGAGAAGGTGTGGCACATCAGCTTCAACAGCGCAAGTGGGGCATTTGGGCGACTGGAGAAGACCCATTTTACAGAGAAGTAGAGGTGCTCAGGGTGAGTTGTTCTTCGCCAACTCACCCTGAGCCTGCTTCATCGCGATGAAGGCAGAATTAAAATCTTTACTGATGGCTCATCGACACAGACCGGCTCTACCTGTGCATTCGTAATCCCTGAGCTGTCGATTGAACGAAGCGCTAAGCTGTCGCACCCGACGTCGGCTGCTGTGGCCGAGCTGCATTCCATTCTTATGGCGCTTTCCTTCATTGTGTCCCGTCAACCACCGATGCACTGGACCATATACAGTGACTCCAAAACCGCCCTCCAAGCTCTGCAGTGCACCCTGGGCTCGAGCTCCCTCGCTCCACTGGTGTGTGACGTCCTCAGGGAGTATTCATGTGCTGTCACACAGACACATAACATCACCTTGCAGTGGATCCCAGGTCATTGTGGCGTCCCTGGGAATGAGGCTGCCGACCTACTTGCGAGACGGGCTCATGTGGCACGAGGCGTACCGACGCACCGTACGTATTTCACCCAAGCGGACGCGAAGCAAGCAATTGGTGCTCTCATGGGACGTCTGTGCAGTGAACACTGGCGCAGAAGTGTCCCTTCTACGTCGTTCCTGCGCAGGGTGGACCCAGATCTCCGTTTTTATATGCCGTCAGCGCTTCCTCGACCCATCACGTCGCTCATCTACAGGCTTCGCCTCAACGTGCCATACAGTGGACGACTTTTGTTTAAGCTCGGCATGGTCCCGTCCCCCAACTGCAGTCTGTGTGACGTAGTTGAGGACGTGGATCATATACTCCAAGACTGCCCGAGGTACAGTGCACACCGATGTACCCTTGTGTCGTCCCTGTCTCGCCTGGATAATCGGCCATACTCCACCGAAAAGGTTCTTGGGTGCTGGCCAGCAAATCAGCTCATACCTGCCATGCGCGCCCTTGTGCAATTTCTAGTCTCGACGGACCTGTTTGACACATTGTGACACTCTTTGTTTTTAGTGCCTTGAGACTTCGCTTTTGGTGACAAGCTCGGTGATGATGTTTTCATTTATTCTTTCAAAGCGTTTCAAAGCGTCGAGGTTAGTGTAGTTTCCGGTAGTTTCCCTTTCTTTTATTAATAACGCGTCCTGGAGTAGCCAGTCCCGAGTGGCTCGAGACTACCATCTCCATTTTTTTCTTTTAAAATCAATCAATCAGAGGTGTCCTGGCAGCATTAAGGCGTAGTCGGTGTAGAATGGACGTTTCTTGACGCGAGCAGTGGTGTGTGGCAACGAAATCCATCGACGGGTCGATCGACTGGAGATGGTCGTTCAGTCGGACAGCGTCCTCTTGAAACTGCCGAGTGCCGTTATGACGGAGTCGCTGTGTCTGTAACAGACACGATGAGGCTGAAAGTGGTAGGAGACAGTTATTGGAGGTGCCGTCCCCATGTGCCCGACGTGCTAAGGCGTCTGCGTGGGTGTTTCCGTGCAGGCCGGTGTGACTGGGTACCCATTGGAAACACAGGCTATGACCAAAGGATAGAAGTCCAGGACCAGGGACCCAGCACCTTGCCGAGGGTGAAGGAACGACTTTCGGCTGCATGCCCCCACCCTCCTTCTCCCACGCGAGATCTCGCGTTCCCGCTGGTAGGCGGGACAGTACATAAATGGGTGATGGGGGTCACGTGCACATCGCATGTGGTACGCAAGCTGTATGAGGTGCTTTTTGAAGACGTACTGTGCGTGCTGCCCAAGAAAACCTTACATAAAAATGTTCAGAAATCTGCAGCTTGTGATTACATCCCGTGGGTAACTGAGAGCTTGATAAGCTCGGTGTACCTCATAGGGAGCGCAGTGCTCGTGGCATACACAAACTGCCCCATCTTACGTTACAAGTAGCAACACGGTTAACAGGACTTCTAGCTTCACGTCTTATTGTTAACGTAGGATACACTTTTGGCTCCAAGTTTCATTACATTAGATAGTGACGCAAGGCGAATTTCAGTAACGTTAGGTAGAGTTAGAGGAACATGGTTGAGTCGTAATTTCAAGTTAAGGGGCCTTTGATAGCGAATCAACCCTTAACCGTTGTTGGGGAAACTGGCCCTTAGAACATGATACTTCATACATTGATTGGATGTAACTGTCACCATTGTTGATATGCTTCGGTTATTGTGAACGCCACTTCGCCTATGTATTTATTTTGAGCATCCACAGGCTAGTACAGAACTCAAGAGTCGGTCAACAGTACATATTATATGCATTGACGGGAAGTGCATCAGGAAAGCGCCCAGAAGAAGAGCAGTCCCTGTTCGAAATATAGGCGGCTCTTGTCCTGAGGCACTTCCCTTCATACTTCCTAACCGGTTCGATGGGGGGGAGATACGTTTATTGAAAAAAGAAAGGGAGGAAAGGTTAGTCAGGCGGAGGCCGGCTTGCTTCTATTCCTTTGAAAAAAGAAACAACACACACATAAGGGGGCCTAGAGGCTGGTAGAGACGCCGGAGAGATGAAGAAAGTTCAAGAGAGTAGTCGTAACCGCCCCTGGTTGTGCAGGACTGGGCCAAGCAAAGTGGCCAAAGAGACGTTGGGGTAACCAAGTTGTCGCAAGTGGCGTTGGAGGACGAGTCTTTGAGAGAAATACCGGCTGTAGGATAATAGGTTGTACTTAATGTCGGCTTCCACGCAACAAGTTGTGCAATTGGGGGAGTTGGTCTGGCGCATTTTACACAGGAGTGAGGGTGTGCGTGCAAACATCATTCGAAGACGATAGAGGAGTGACTATTCAGCTCTATAGGAACGACAGGCGATAGTAAAGTTGTGCAAGAGGTCGATGAGACGTAAGAAATGATCATATGAGGTAGCGTCCGCTTGGAACTGCCGGGTACGGACACAGCGCCAATGGCGAATGTGCAGGGAACAGACAGAGGCCGTTAGGGGTAGAGGGGTAGCAAAGAGAGCTGTGGTAGATGTTGCGAGTCTTGCCATTGTGTCTGCGCGGGCGTTACCAAGAAGGCCTACGTGTTCCGGGATCCACTGCAGCGTCCCAGAATGGTCAGTGGCCGCGAGCTGGGTGAGTGCTTGAAGTATGAGCGCGTGGAGAGTGCATATTGTTGTGCATTGTGTTGTGCATATTAGAAAAGAACAGCAGGTTCAGTGAAGTCTTGCTGTCAGTCAGAAAAACTCACTGTGCAGCCGGCAGGCCGAGCAAGTGCTGTAGAGCCGACAGAATGCCGAGGAGTTCTGCTTCCATAGATGGCATTTGGTAAGGGAGGGCAAAAGCTTGCTGAAAGTCTCTATCCGGTATATAAAATGCAGCGCCCGCACTCTAAGAAAAAAGGAGTAAAACGGGGAGTAATTGCAGCTTCTACTCCCCTAGTCTGCAATTACTCCCCATTTTAGTCCCTTAACCCAACATTTAGTCCCGACGTTTACTCCCGAGGACTGCAAATTGTCACTAAACTTCGCGAATGGTCTCCTGAATGCAAAAGTCTACGTAAATATGTGCCCTTGGTCAATTTGAACGACATAAGGCTGTATAACTCACACAACGTAGCAATTTTCTAGCCACACAGAGTAAGAAACAGTTAGCGCATCTTTCTTCGCAAATTGTGCCCTAGTATGGCGCAAGATTTTATATAACTCGATATATCACGGTTGACGGTTTGCTTCAAAGTATCTTCATGCATGCGCGGTGGAAGCTCGTGACGCACCTGTGCAGCACGGGCGTGGATTGTTCTGCTCTTCGTTAGCCCTAAGGTAACCTAGCTATCTTAAACTCGAAATAACCCCTCACCTTCAGGCCGATGGCCAAGAATGGTGATGGTGGTCGTTCCGGTCTCCCCGGAACGCACGACGCGGTTCCCCGAGGCCGTAGTCGCTCCCCGGTACGGAGAAACCGGTCGAACTCCGCCCCTTGCGAACGGACACTTCTGTCGCTTCAACAGCCTTCTCTGGCCGAGGACCGAACATCAGGCACAGAAGTGTATGACGTAAGTCAGACCAGTGATCCAATGAATTGTGATGAATCACTGGACCAAGATATGGGGGACCCTTTCACGCTGGTGACTTACAAGAAAAATAGGCCTCAAGGCATCCCTGTATTGTTCAAGCCAGTTGACCCTGGAAAGTTGTTTTGGAAAGTCAATCCCAACGTGGTAGCGAAGACTATTCGCTCTGCGGCCCAGGAATCAATTCTCCGTCGTCGTGTCAACGCTGATGGCTCCATGTGCATCTTCGTCCAGAGGAAGGGGCAGTGTCTAATCTGATGACCCTTAATGAAGTGGCTGGGGTGGCAGTTACTGTCACCATCCCCTCCTCATACGTTAATAACATGGGGAACATCTATGACGTCCCACTGGAGTATACCGACGAGGAACTCACCTCGTATTTGGGAGAGGATGGCGTCATAGCCGCTTGGCGTCAAGTGCGGCATGTCTCTCATGAAGATGGGTCGGACCAGTACATCCCCCTTCGAAATGTCATATTGACCTTCAAGTCCAACAGAAGGATACCTGAGGAAGTTAAGTTTGGCTTCCCAACGCATAAGGTGCATGAGTATGTGGAAGGTCCAGTGCAATGCAATCACTGCCAGAGGTTCGGTCATCTTGCTCGAAGCTGTCGATGGCCACTACGGTGCAAGTTTTGCTCTCAGCCGCACACGCTCAAGGAATGTACAGCGCGGCGCCAACCGAAATGTGCAAACTGCGAGGGACCGCATGCTGCATCGCATTCTTTATGTCCCCGGAAGAGGGCAGCTACAAGGCGCTTTCAGGCTCGTGTTTTGACCAACACCCCTTCCCCTTCCCCTGGGATCAGGAAGGCACGACGTAGTGCACAAACGGACGGAGGTTCAACTTTAGGTCTCCAGGCGGCCAAAAGTGATGGTCGACCACAAACTACTGCGAGATCCCAAAGGGCACCTCAGCAGGTCTCAAAACCAACAGTCAAAACCCCCAAACCACAAGCATTTAAGCCTCAACCGAGTAGGCATGTGCGGCTCCTAGATAGCCAGCATGACATCCCTAATGCTACCACTCCCCTCCGTGCAACTTTCGCGGCCGCAGTGCGAGGTCCAAGGAAGACCGACGAGACTCTGCCAGCAGCGCCTCGACGGCTGAAATGGCACTCCCCCCAGTCTTCGAATGACTCCTGTGTCATCATCCCCTTAGTTCTTGCTGCTATGAAGGCCATTGTTGCTTGTTGCCCTGAGGCTGCGCGGTTGCCCGAAGTCAAGGCTCTTCTAGAGATTGACAGCCTTTTCCTCGGTCATGGAGCAAATCTATAGGAATGCTGTCTTAATGGAGTGGAACGCGCGCAGTCTGCGCAACAAGCTGCCAGATCTTAAAGAATTTCTACTTCGGCATCGAATTCCCATGTTGGCTATTAGTGAAGCTTATGTTGAGAAGGACTTCAGACTCAGCGGTTATAGGTTGGTCACGCAAGAAGATACAGATTTCTCAAGGACGGTTCTGCTTGTTCGACACCATTTCAATGCAGCTGCCCTTCCAACGCCGAAAGTGGCTGGTCTAGACTGTATCCGGTGTAGAATTCGCTTGGGTAAAACTGTCGTCACTGTGGTGAACTTATACGTGCCGCCGTCAGCTAAGGTGTCCAAGACCGATCTGAAGGCTGTGCTGGACAATTTAGAGTCTCCTTATCTAGTGGTCGGTGATATTAACGCTCACCACTCTGCATGGGGGAGCACCAAAACTGATCGTCGAGGGAAAATATGGATGGAGCTGATCGAGAGCATGGATCTCTGCATCCTGAATGATGGATCATACACGTTTTTGCGGAGGTCCTTCACAACGGACGTTCTGGACGTCTCCTTCTGCTCAAGAGATATCTATAGGAAGCTCCATTGGTACACGGACCTTGATGGCAGGGGAAGCGACCACGTGCCCATATACATCACGTATGATGGATATTCAACGAGAGCGGTATGTAGAACGGCGAAATTAACAGACTGGCGTTCGTTTCGTACAGCATGTGGAGATAGGGCCCACCCTTTGCTTTCTGTGGATCAGCTAGAGAATGTCATTGCCGATGCCCTTGCCTCGTCCTCTAAAACAGTCAACGTGTGTTCTGGTCACTTAGGGTCTAACCCTCGTGTGGAGCAACTACGTGCTGTCCGAAGGCGCGCTGAACGTAAAGCTCGACGGACAGGAGATCTTTCTGATATACAGGAAGCAAGACGCGCGAGTAGGCTTGTCCAGAAAGAACTCCGAAACCTTGACCGTCAACGGTGGCGGCACTTCTGTTGCTCCTTATCACCTTTTGAGAGCCCTGCTCGGATATGGAGAGTCGCAAGAAGTTTAAAGGAGAACCCTCCAGTTCGGAACCCACTTGGAGCTCTTGCGCTCCTAACATCTACGTCTGAGAAAGAGGTGGCCAGGGAATTCTGCCGTGTCATTACGAAGGGAGCCAATGTAACCAGCACCGAGGAGTACCTAACCCATACAGCCCATGTGACATCTATTCTCGAGCATGCCAACCCAGCAGCTGTCCCTGCCTTGGATATGGACTTCTCCGTGACAGAACCTTCGTCAGCCATTTCAGCTGCATGCAAGAAGTCTTCTCCAGGCCCGGACGCCATTACATACACAGTGATTCGAAACCTTGACCCTACTTCCCTTCAGGCCCTGCTGAACATCTGCAATCACTCGTGGAGGCATGGACAGGTTCCTAGGCAGTGGAAAGTCGGCCAAGTGGTACCGTTGCTAAAACCAGGAAAACACCCATCCCAATTGGCATCATTTCGCCCGGTAACTCTGACCAGCTGCTTGGGGAAAGTTATGGAAAGAATGGTCTTGCGTAGAATTGAGTGGTGGCTCGAAAGCCGTGCCTTCTTCCCTCAAGAGCAAGCTGGGTTTCGACGGCACCGCAGTTCGATAGACTCTGTCCTCGACTTGGTCACGTCGGTGGAAGAGGCACGACGAGGCAGGAAGATCTCGGCGGCGGTATTTCTTGATGTTAAGAGAGCATACGACACCGTTAGCCATCCATCAATCTTACATGCTCTATACAGCGCTGCGCTCTCACGTACAACGTTGCTTTGGATAGCCGATTTCCTCAGTCAACGAGGTATTTTCGTCCGGACAAGACAAGGCGACACAGAGCAATTCCTCATCTCTCAGGGGGTACCACAAGGAAGCGTCCTAAGTCCGCTCCTCTTTAATGCCGTTATGGCGGGCATTGGAACCTGCATTCAGCGGAAAGTCAACTTGTCCCTGTATGCCGATGACATCTGTGTTTGGACTACAGTCACTTCCCGTCCAGCACTCCGTCAGCGTCTTCAGCGCACGTTAGATGCCATTCGCCTCTACTTACTCCAGGCAGGAATGGAGATATCCGTAGAGAAAAGCGCAGTTCTAGCCTTCACGCGCAAAGACATGCATAGATATCGCCTGTATATTGGTGAAAGCCCACTGGAGCAGGTGACACATCACAAGTTCCTAGGCGTGACTCTATCATGGAATTTGTCGTGGAAGCGCCACACAGACGTCATTGAAAAGAAAGTCCAACGCTGGGTCAACGTGATTCGTCACTTCGCAGGTATGAGATGGGGGCGAGACGAGAAGGATCTCCTCATGCTGCACAATGCCCTGGTTCGTGGCTCAGTGATGTACAGCCTTCCCGTCCTACACGGACTTCCTCAGACACTAATTCAAAGGATTCGAGCCATGCTAGCGCGCAGCCTTCGGGTATGTCTTGGGGTCCCACGAGGCGCTGAAACCCGTCTAGTAGTGGCTGAGGCCAGGGACATCCCCATTGAGGTTCTCCGTACTCGGGAAACTGCACGAGACTATCTGCGTCTACGTGCCCATCATAACCGTCACACTCTGATTCGCAAGCTTCACGCTAGACGGAACGCGACGGTTCATGCTGCTGTGACATCATTCAGACCTCATATCCCCAAATTCATAGTCGACCAGACGGCACCCAAAGTGCCTCCATGGACGTTGCCATCGCCGTCTGTCACTGTCTCCATCCCCGGCCTCAAGAACAACAAAAAGAACTATCCTGATTTTATTCTTAGGCAACTTACCCTTGAGTTCGTCGAGGCTCAATACCGCAACAGTACCGCTGTATACACGGCTGGATCGTCGACCAGGGACACTTCATCTGCAGCCTTTGCCATTCCATCACAGTCTGTTACACGTGGGTGTCGTCTATCTCACCGTACCTCATCGACATCCGCTGAACTTTATGCTATCTTGTTATTTTTGACATATGCGGAAGACTGTGAACCACGGCACTGGGTAGTTTACACAGACTCCAAAGCAGCTCTCCTGTGCATTAAAAACATGGGCAGCCGCGGTTCCCTTGCCTCAGTGGTGATAGACATCCTGTGCGCCCTGAAGTCCCTACAAGATCGCTCCCACTACGTTGCCTTTCAGTGGGTTCCAGGGCATTGCGGAATAACTGGGAACCACGAGGCCGACGCTGCCGCTGCCGCTGCACACCAACAACGACCTTCTATGCCCATTATACTCTCGAGAGGAGACAGAAGATCCCTCCTCAGGCATTTGTCCGATTCCTGGTCTACCCTACAGTGGCAACACGACATTCCAACTATGTCCTCTTTTGGGAATGTAGACCCAACGCTGTCATACCGACTGCCTGCAAAGCTTCCTCGTCCTCTGAAGTCACTCATCCACAGGCTACGTCTGAATGTGGCCTTCACTCCGTCTTATCGATACCAGCTAGGCTGTGAGGCTAGCCCTATGTGCAACGAGTGTGGCGTACTTGCCAACGTTGAGCACATACTCCTCAGCTGCCGGACCTATGTCAACGAGAGGCGTACACTGCAGTCGCAGCTTGCCACCCTTGGCTGCCGCCACTTCAACTTGTCGACCATCCTCGGCCCTTGGGACACCGCGGCCGTCTCCAGGGCGGCCTTACGTCACGTGGTTGACTTCTTTGAGGCGACAGGCCTAAAGGACTCACTATGACCCCAGCAGCGCCCTCGGACACTCCCACCACCACGATCACGTCCAGCATCGTCATCGCCACTTCGATCATTCCCGTCATCTCTCATCGTCATCACTGATCATTGTCACCACTCATATTAGACCCCTAGCTATGGGGTAGCGTTCCACTCCTAGAGTGGAAAACCTCCCCACTTCATCATCACAATATATATGTTGTTGTTGTTGTTGTCATGCATGCGCACCAATTATGTACCTGGGACTCTTACAACAGCGCGTAAAATGCGGTCTTCACTCTGTGACATTCATTTACTCCCGTGCATTTACTCCCGAAAGGGACTATTTTTTGTGGCAATGCAATTGCTCCCCAAAAGGAGCAAAAGTACTCCTTTTTTTCTTAGAGTGCGAGCTGTCAGCCGTGACTGAGCCGTCCGTGTTGACGTGGCGATAGTTCTGATACGTGGAGTGCAGAAAGTCGAGAGCGAGTTGGAGGGCTACAGGTGCGGGACTGTGATGCTTGCGCTGAAGACCAGTGATAGAGGGGCAGATATCTGGTCGAGAAACGGTCCACATTGCTGGCGCATAAGAGGGAGCGGATGCGGAGGAAGGGAGATGGTCCTTCAGGCGGGCGATGGCCTTGCCGAAAGCGGAGTCAGGGCAGTCATCGTCAATATGCGGAGATAGTGGTGAGGGTGACGGATGAGATAGCGAGTATATACCAGGGACTGAAACCGAAACGAATATCAGTTCGGTTACGGTTACGGTTCAGTGTCAGAACCCTGAAAGCGGTTTCGGTTACGGGATTCGCCGTTTTAATATTTGCGGTTACCGGTAACCAAACAGTTGAACCGGTATCTTTTGCGGTTTTCTCTAGGATATATCTGCAGGCTACGTGGGTGTCGCAAAGTGAGCTACAGAATGCAGGCGAGTAAAAATGAACATATTTCTGTGTTGCGCTCCGAAAGGGTGGTGCACTGCCTCCTGCCAGGTCAAAGAAATATCTTTCTTTGACGCACTTTTGCCGTTTGGGACATTCCCCGTAAAATAATTTGTTGCTGTTTCTATTATCTCGTGCACATTCATTTCGCTCGTGCTGTAACCAGCTACAAAGCAAGAAAAATTGCGTGCGTTTAGCGGTTAAGTAAACAGATGTGGAAACAAACAAGGTGCAACGCTTTGTATCTTAAAGATCAGATATGCCGATTTTGAAGTGCCGCAGAACTGAGCGATACTCGCACTGTATGTTCATTAGCGAACACTGAATATTGTGCGATATATCTTGGTCCAACTGTTTGCAGTATTTTAGAAAACATTTTTTTTAGTTTCCACGCCTGCCCGTCAGACCGCCGGTAAACCCTGCGCAAGGGTGCACCGACGTCACTTCTCTAGGTTTATCTCTCTTTGGCTTGGCATGGACTCTTGGTTTGGCCGCTTGGCTACTTTGGTTTCGTTCTCTGTGCATCGTACATTGGCAAACAGCTGTTATGTTATTGCTATGCGCGAAACAAAGCATGTGAATATTTCTTTGGCACGACGTCGTTTGAAAAGCGCACTTCCTTGTGCTGACCTTGCCTTTTATGAGCTGAAGCGATAAGATACGTGAGGTGCCACGGTGAACTTGTGGAGAATGCGACGGTGCTACGCTGTTAGAGCAATTCATGGGAGCATTCAAGTGTTACTTATTATAAGTTGCCAAATGACCAAGCAGTGCGAAGCTCTTGGCTGACAGCGACAGCGGTGCAGAAGGGAACAGGCATCTCGCGTGCTTCAGCAAGAGTACAGTAAGTCTCGGATGTTCGTGGTACTCCCAGATAAATGCGGAGGCCGCGTGCCTGGGTGTTAAGTAGATCGCGCTCCTGGGTTTGGCTGAGGGCATGCAAGATTGGGAGGCTGTAACGGAGTGTCCCAAACACGAGGGCCTGGTGGACGGGATGAAGATCAGAGCAGGACGGGTCCCAGGAAACAATAGCGATACGTCTGAGGACGTGAACTGAGGCAGTCGCCTTTGTAGTAATCATCTTCAAGATGTGAAGATGTGAGTGGGCGGGATAGTAATCCCGCCGAGTCTTCACATGGCGGTCCACGTCAGGTCGCGATCAGGTATTAGACTTAGGTATCGGCACGACGTGGCAAATGTCAAGGGGGAGCCGTCAAGGTTGAGCGGATACCTGCGGAAGCATTTGCGCAAGAACGCTATTGCAACAGTCTTGGCCGGGGAGTCTGTTACGCCACGGAAGGCAAGGTAGGTGGTAATTATGTGTAGAGTGCGTTGCAGTCGGAGCTAGATCGTATATCGGCGGGTTGCGGAAGTCCAGATACAGATATCGTCGGCGTATATCGTGATGGACGTATGAGCAGGGAGCAACGGGGTAAGGTCATGGTAAGATTAAAGAGGGGGGGGTCTAAGGACACTGCCCTGCGGGATCCCACGGGTCACGTGGTGCTTAGTGGTGTCCCCATCAGCGGTGCGCACGAAGAGGTAGTGGCCTGATAAAAAGTCTTGTATCCACCGCAGAGGGCAGGCGCCCACTTGAGCTGCCGCAAGGGCGTAAAGGATGGCAGCATGATAAACGCTGTTGTAGGCTATCTTTACATCGAGGAACACAGCGGCAGCCAATAATTCCTCTGCCTTGGCTTGTTATCCCTGTCTGACTAGGTTGATGACACAGTCCAGCATTGAGGGGCCCGGGCGGAAACCCGCCATCACCTCCGGGAAATATTCAGCACGCTCAAGGAACCAATTTAGACGTGCAAAAATCGCGTGTAAAAATGCGTTCAAGCGTCTTCCCTATACAGCAGGTGGGGGCAATCGGACGGAAAGTGTTAATGTGGTGCGGCGATTGGCACGGTTTCATGATAGGAACCACCATTGCAGTTTTGCAATCCTCAGGAGCTTGTCCGGTGCACCAACTCTCATTGAGAAGTCGCAGGAGGTGCAAGCAAGACAGGGGAAGGTGCCAAAGCGCATTATTGGTAACTTGATCCGCCCCAGGGGAGGTGTGCGGAGGAGCGGCTGCAACTGCCGTTTCAAGTTCAGGGAGGGTGAAAGGCGTGTCCAGGTCCGGAGTACTTGGCGCGTGGAGTGGGGCTGCTTGGCTGGGTTGCTGGGCTGGTGGTGCTGGTGGTGAGTCTTGCGCAGAAATATTCTACAATTTGTAGTTGAGACTGTGATGTACTGAGAGACAGGGAGCGGAAAGGGTTCCGCTGAGATACAGGGAAGGAGCGCTCTCGGAGTACCCCCTCATATCCGGGAGAGTGGCGTAAGAGGGGATAAAGAGTGGTGAGGCGCCACTGGTCCCGCGCAAGGTGACGCAGATGGCGCACAATAGCTTTCTGAACCCGCCGAGCTTTGAGGCGGTCAGGAGCATGACCGATGCGTCGCACAAGGCTTTCCACGCGACGGCGAAAAGCACGAAGCCGCTCGTACTTAGCATCTACCGCAGAAAAGCACACCGGGACACGGAAGCAGCTAGTAGCAGCCTGCGCGACGCCTGCCACAGTGAGGGGAAAATCTTGCTCGTTTCCCAGTGCATTGTTTGACGAAGCCGACTCCAGTGTGGTCTGATAAAGCTGCCAGTTGGTTCGCCTAATGTAACGTGATGTAGAAGGCTGACACGATCGTCGGATGCCGATTAGAACGGGCAAATGGTCGCTTCCAAGAGTGTCGGCATCTACACCCCACTGATGTTGATACAGTGGTAAGATCAAGACATGGGGAGACGTACTGCTCCCGTCAGCCTTAATAATAACACTGGAACAAATTCAGTCTCATTTCCGACCGCGATAGCAGTTACCCTGTGGGACTGGGGGAACGTTAAGTGAACAAAATCCTACGTTAAACTAACGTAATAATTTTGTTCAATTAAGATTTCCCGACGGCCACAAGGTTTGCTGTAATCGCGCTCGGGAACGAGACCACCTTTTTTCCAGTGTTATTATTAAGGTTTACGTGAGCTGTACTTGGCTTGAAGAAATGTAGGAGAACCGTCGTTTACGATACTTAGAGTCCTGTCGGCGAAGGGGTCCGCGAGGCGCTCTCCTCTTGTGTCGGTGCGTGTGCTACCCCAAACGACATTATGGGCATTGGAATCACCACAAAACACAACCGGCGACGGGAGGCTGGCGTTAAGCGTGCCCAATTCAGCAACGTCGTAGGGAACGCCAGGGGGCAAATAAAAGGAGACAACCATGAGGTCTAGGGAGCCCAGACGAACGGAGTAGGCCACATAGTCACCAATCCCCTGCGTGCGCACTGTCCGGTGGACTACAGGAATGCCAGACCGGACGAAAATCGCACACGACTTGTTCATCCTCGGGGTCCAGAAAGAAAAGGTAAGGTAGTTTGAGAGCCTAGAAACTTCTGTGATACCACATTCAGAGACGCAGAGCAAGGGGCGCGCCGAATCTTCAGATGGCACATGCACAATGAAAGTACCCTTCTTATTGATGCGGTGACGGAGCACCGTCTCTTGTGTTGCCGACAGGACGTTGCCTGCGACGGGGTTGGAGTCCACACCGCAGAAAGAGGCGAGAGGGTTCATACAGCGAAAAACGACAAGTATACCGTCGGCACAGCTCTTCTTACACCGTACTACTTGGAAGCTATCCTGGTGCGCTTTGCAGTCGTCCAGACACACTGGACTTGGGTCAGATGACTGTACCTCCATACGCAGGCGAATGTCATCCTGCTCGTGAAATGCCACACTCTCGGTGCCGAGGTCAGTAAGAAGGTTGGTACCTGAAGTGCGCGGTGAGGCAGACACAACATCTTCGCTTGTCTCCCTTCCCACTGGCGACAGACTTCTCGCCAGCCCGGGCCGTTGCGGACCCTCGTCTCCTTCAGGAGGACCCCTGGTCCGGCAGTTCCCTCCGCCCCCTCCACTGGTTCGGGGGAGAAGGGGAAAGACTCCGCCAATATCCGAAAACACAGAAACCAAAGAAATATAAAAAATAAGAAGTTCGTGAAGAGCGCTTCTATATTAGAAGCTTTGTCTAACACACATTAGGATCGTCTTCTAGCTGATAACCGCGGGATCAAACGATATGTAATGCTTTCCTCTGCTGAGTACTAAGATTTCACGTTTCTATAGTTGTCACTATGCGAGGGTCGTTTGTGAGAGACTTCTCATGAGAACGGTCGTACTGACGAATCTTGATCAAAGTTTTCGTCCACATACTAGATTCGCAAAATTTACATCCCCGCAGGCAAACAATAGACACCTATTCTACGTTATACATCGGTATCCGTCAGTATAACCAAACAACAACAAATACACTGATGATGATGAATGGGCAAATTCGCCACCTGGCCGGTTTCACGTCAGTTCATCCAGGGAGGTCCCATCGACCTCCGGGATTTTCATTATTTTATTA